>NC_134474.1:35259380-35264380 GCF_964194025.1 Convolutriloba macropyga | reverse complement strand
GATCCAGAAGATAGTACGTAAAAGATACTTTCATTTTTATAGCTGTCAAGCTGTTACCTCGGTTGTCGCTATATTGTGATTTTTGAGCGTAAGTCTTGGTTTTCCAATTTGTTTTAATTTCTGACGCCCATTATTTGGTTTTCGTTCGCCTGTTAAAGCCGGTCATTGCCTGCTTTTAGGTACGTGACGGCAATTGTAAAAATTATTAGCACAGCGTTTGATTTAGCTCACATAAATAAATTAATTCTCACTTTCTAAACGACATATCTCTTAAATAAATTTAAGGTAAATGTGGACACTAAAGAAACATTTCAAGGTCAATTGCAGACACCTATGAATTGAAGGCTAATAAATATAGGGTTTCTTGACTGCAAAGATAAGGTAATTGACATTTTCAAATGAAGTATTGATAGATTTTTAATAGCCGCCCTCATCTTCTCAGCCTGCAATTATAGCGCTACTATTTTTTTTACAATTCAAAGAATTTGAATTGTGATGGGGCGCTTTGTTTTTTTTAAGATAAGTTCACACATTTTTCAATGACTTGAGATGATTTTATTTGTATTTTGGCTGGCATTATCCAATTGATCTGGTGGTCAGGTGGAGTACTTCTAAGTGTTTCATCCAATTCTTTGAATTGTATTTCAGGACTTGTCCTGCTATGTTTTTTTACAATTCAAAGAATTTGAATTGTATTGGGGCGTTATCTTTTTTTACGACTCGAAAAGGATTATTGGAGAAGTCCTTTTTTTAATCAATTTTATTGGAGTGATTTTTGGAGCGGGAAATGAAATGCGTGAAAAAATTTGGAGTGATTTTGGTGCTGAACAAAAGTGAAGAGCGGAGCGAAAAGAGAGTGGTTATTGTTAATACCGCTGTTTTTGAGAGAGCGAGAAATTGATGTGTGAAAAAACTTTCTCTAAGCGAGCAAAATTTTTTTGTTCACGTGCGGCATTTTAAAGCAGTTTTTTTCATTTATCTTGGCTAAGGGGTTTGGTTATGATTTTGTTTTAATTTTAGGCTGGCTTCGGTATTAGTTTGAAGGTTTCTGGAAAGTCATATGAATTTTTTGATAATTCGGAGGTTTTTAATGTATTTTGCTGATTTTCGGGCTAATTTTTGCCTTTTTTTGACGATTATTTTGTTTTACTGGCTCAAATGGGTATTGAAGAAACCCCAAATTTATGATAACAATCGGTTACAGTTTTGTGGGTAAGAATCATTTTTTTTAGAAATATGACAAGAAAATGGCGAAAATTGGAACTATTTTTCTTAATTTTTTGCAGTTTTTCATTTTTTTTCCTGTATTTAGCTAAGTTTCTTTGCCTATTATGACTTGCCTTTTGTTTTGCGAGAATCTGGATACCCTATTGGCTAAAAGGAAATTTTCTTTGGAATTATATGTTTTTTGAAATATTAAAAAATTTAGTAACTTTTTCCAATTTTTCAGTGAAAGTTGTTTTTAAGAGTTTTTTTTCATAATTTAGCCTAAAGTGTTTTTTCAAAATCCACAAAAGTGTTTTTTGTAAGTACTAGTTTTTTTAATGAAGTTATTTTGGTAGAGATAGTTTTTCCGGGATCTCAATTTATAACAAAATTTGATCAGATTTTTTATCATATTTTAACAGATTTGATTTTATTGCTTTAACTTTTTTGTTTTCATGACTTTGTTTCAATATAATCATAAATTAGTGAAGGCACCTTTTGTTTGATGAGTTGTTGGATGGCGTTTAAATGGATTTCCACTTCGAATCGTTTCCGGAATTCTTCCCGCTATGTTTTAAGATCTGTTCACACATTTTCAAGTTTTTGAAGTCAAATTGGAGTAGTGATTTTGGTCACGCCGGAACAGGAAATGGAGCGAAAAAGCGAGTGGTTTTGCGGCGTGAATTTTTTTCGCTCTAATCTTAAAGTAGAGTGCAAAGATGGTGTTTGAACAAAAATTCGATTTCTGGGTAGTGGTTTTTTGTTCAAATGCGGAAATTTCACTCTGATTTTTACTGTTTTTTCGATTTTTTGGATCGGATTTTTTTCTAAATGGTTTTCCCAATCCAGTCACAGCTCATTCTAGGCCTAGTTTTTTTTTGTTTGAATTAAATTTTCATTTCTTGCTAGTGGTTTTTTTGTTCACATTCTGAATTTTGACATTGATTTTTTGGTTTGTTTTCTTATTTTTTGATCTGATTTTTTTAAATTGGTTTTCTCAATTCACTCATAGTCCATTCTTGATCTAGTTTTTCTGTTTAGTCAATAAAAATTCTTTGAATTGTACGTCAGGATTTGTCCTGCTATGTTTTTTAAGAAAAAATGTATCGCTTTACGTCATTTTGCCACTTTTTCAACAGTTTGCGTGAAATCGTTTTGACTTCTCTAGGCTAATTTCTCTCTTCTCCAATTCTGCTAAAAGTGATGTTGAACATCAGTTGCTCAGCAAAGCAATTCAAACTGAATAGAGTTAGTATAATAAATTGAAGTCAGATATAGAAACGGAGTTAATCTAAATAATTTTAGACTCCCGCTAATTGAACGTCGTTCCTATAAGTCTTAGTTACCGTCTCCAATGCTTTTTGGTATTGATTTTAGCCCTTGTAGCCTCTCTATAAGAAACAAAAGTATGTTCAACTACGAAAAGCCATCAAACTAAATTGGACTTAAAAAATGTTTTTGTACAAAAATCTTTTTTTTTTCAATATCTTCTATTCTTTCAATCCCAATCATGTTTATTGGAATCAAAGGCAGCTATTTTCCAACATTTTGCTGGGTATGTTTGAAAGGTGAATCCTTAGCTTCTTTATTAGAATTGTATCTCTTGATTTCAAATTACCACAGTGCTATGATAGTATTAACTTTCTTATTATATATAGCGTAGCAACAACCAGTCTATTATGTAGCTATAATGACAGTCGGCATATCACTTAAATAAAATTAAGGTAAATATTGGACACTAAAAAACATTTCAAGGTCAATTGCAGACACCTATGAATTATGAATTGAAGGCTAATAAAGATAGGGTTTCTCGACTGCAAAGATAAGGCAATTGACATTTTCCAATGAAGTATTGATAGATTTTTAATAGCCGCCCTCATCTTCTTAGCTGGCTATTATAGCGCTCCTTTTTTTACAATTCAAAGAATTTGAATTGTTTTGGGCGCTGTGTTTTTTTAAGATGTGTTCACACATTTTTCAAGGACTTTGTTCTTTCAAAACGTGATAAACAAGTAAAGCCCAGCGGGCAATAAGTTTCATTAGAGGCCCAAAGTAGGCCTTAGTAGTCCATCAAGTACTTATAGTGATGCATCTGCTAGATTGACCCTAATTTAAGGTTATAAGTTCCTTTTTAGGAGTTTTTGGCTCAAAATGGTGCAATTTTCTTATGGTTTTTGTAATTTTTCTGAGTTTTCTGTTTGATTAGTCTTAGGTACAAGTTTTTAAAAGTTAGTGAAGGACTTTTGTTCGACGAAATTAATCAATCGGACCATTTTATGAGCTATATGTTTTGGTACTACAAACACAAACCCGCAAAATGATACGATTTTTTGCAATTTTTTTCAAGTTTTTAATGAAAATTTTTGTCATTTTTAAGTTTTTCCAGCCTTAGGGGCCAGGGAATCTCCTTTAAGGTTTGATAATAGGGCATTGCATAATTTCCAGTAACAATGGATTGGTTTTCAACTTTTTAATTTCTCGATTTTCAGCATTTTTCAAATGAAAATCTGCCTTTTTCTTAAGGTTGCCTGAAAATTTTGTCAATTTTTGAGACATATCCATTCTCAAGTGCCAGAATATCTTTTCCGTGGTCCTATAAGAAGTTATTGCATGGTTGTTATTGTCAATGGGTTTGTTTTCAACAATTTAACATCTCGAGTTTTAGAAATTTTTGATGATATTTGCTATTTTATTTTTTTTGCCTCAGTAGCCAAGTAACCTCATCCAGGGTTTGATAGTATGTTATCAAAGAGTTGCTAGGTGTAAATTGAATTGTTTCCAACATTTCAATTGAACGAATTTCTCATTTTTCAATTTTGATATTTTTTCTAAAAACTGCCGATCGACCTTTGAGCCTTTTTTATGGCTTAGTATTGGGATACTGGATAGCCTCTAGAGACGCAGAAATGATTCTGAAGATATTAATATCACGATTTTCAGCAACATTGCATTGAAATTTGCATTTGATTTTAGTTAAAATTTTTCCGTTTTTTGAGTTAATAGGTCTTTAAGGGCCAAAGAATTTTCTTCAGGTCTTGCAGATATAATACTGACCAATTTCAGAGACAAAACTAGGTTTTGAACATATTGTTGATAAAAGTATATTTAAAATGATCAAATTTTGCCTCACGGGTAAAAACATCAAAAGTTTTAGCAATGAGTATAAATTTGTTTAGTTTGTTTGAGAGTTTTTTTCTCAATTTTTTGAGATGGTTTTATTTGTATTTTGCTGCCATTAAACAATTGATCTGGTGGTCAGGTGGAGTACTTCTAAGTTTTTCATTCAATTCTTTAAATTGTATTTCAGGACTTGCCCTGCTTTGTTTTTTTACCTCGTCGAACAACAAAATTTTTCGCTTTTTCTCATTTTGCCGCTTTTTCAACATTTTTGGGTGAAATCTTTTTGACTTCTCTATGCTAGTTCCTCTCTTGTCTAATACTGCTAAAAGTAATTTTGAACATCAGTTGCTCAGCGAAGCAATTCAAAATGAACAACAGAATCAGTATAAAAATTGAAGTCACAAATAGAAACAGAATAAACCCATAAAGCCCAACTTTAGACGCCCGCCTAATTGAACGTCGTTCCTATATGTCTTAGTTGCCATCTCTAATGCTTTTTGGTATTGATAGTAGCCCCTGTAGCCTCTCTATAAGAAACAGCAGTATGTTCAACTACGAAAAGCCATCAAAATATATCGGACTTAAAAAAAGTTTTTGTACAAAAAAATAACATCCAAAAACTTTTTTTCCAATATATTCTTTTCTTTCAATCCCAATCATGCTTATTGGAATCA
>NC_134474.1:35095656-35259180 GCF_964194025.1 Convolutriloba macropyga | reverse complement strand
ATTGGGACAAATTTTGAACTTTTAATAATTTTTTAGTAATCAAATTCCTTCAAAAAATATAGCAAGCACGAAAATTAAACTACAAAGCAACAGACAGAATCTATAGGAAGCCAATAGGAAGCTATGTTATGACATTACAATATAATATCAAGTACAGGTACAGTTTAGTTTTACAGAATGAGTTTTCTTTAGGAAACAGTGTTGAAGCCTCTGAAATCGTATTATATAAAAAAGAAATTAATTTTCAACTTCGGACCCATTCGAAAGTAAGATGGTCTCCTGTCTTTGTAAGCGGACTACTTTTAAAAAAAGACAAAAACTACCAATTTTGACCTGCTTGAAAGCCAAAAAGCAATGAGTTAAAACATAAAACCACAAAACAGATTTAGGTTAGCTTCACAAGAAATTGGATGCTAGCTGTAACATGGCAATTGGCAAAAGGAAGCAGAAAGTGTGAAGAGATCAAAAATACTCTTTTTGAAACAAAAAAATTTGAAGTAATTAAAACAGTTTTCTTGAAACACTAAATGGCTTAACTTATGCCTGCTTAAGAAGCCATTGAGACCTGTCATTATCCAATATCATTTGTCTACAAATAGAAAGTCAACTAAATGCCAAAATCAAAAGTTCTATAAAATGATGCGAGAAAATAGTTTTGAAGCATTTGAAATTATAATCGATTCGCTGGAAACATTAACTGTGTTCAGCTGTTACTTCTTTCAGCTTCAATAGACCTGTTATGACAGCAGAAATAACGTCAGAAATGAGCTTATCCAAAACCACAAAACACATTATAGGAACCAAAAGTATCAAAGCCATAAAAACATTAGTTCAAGTCTAAAAGTGCTAAAAATAGTAATTCTTATTTCGCTAAAAAAGAGTATTCACCCTTTTTGTACTGCAATTGGGCAACAAAATTACTGATTCAAGATTAAATCTAGTAAAGTGGAGAATCTTCCTTTATTTTTCTTCAAACAAATTTATTCAAAGCCACACGAGTCTTTAGACTATTTAAGACTACTGCAAAATTAACAAGTTCAGGCGAAACAGAAAATTTAAGAAAATTTTTTGAAGACATTTTGTAGAGCGCATTAAAACTATGAGCTTTCTTTGAGAACATGATAGTGGCCATCGGGCCTCATTTGCAGGAAGACGGGATGTGACTTAAAAAGAGTCTGGATACAAAATCATTCTGTTTTGTAGTTATTGTAAGTGAAGACAGAAATTTTTTAGAACGCAGCGTACTAAAAGAATCAGCAGAAGTTTTGATTGCAGAAATAAACGATGAGACCAAAACTAGCCTTGCTATTGCTGCTTGCCTATCAAAACGCGTATTTTTGAAAATATAGGCAAAACCAATAAATTTGCAAAAAGCATTATGTCGAAGATAAGTGATCCATTTATTTGAAATCATCAATTTAATTTAATGAAAAGCAGTCAAAATTTTAATCCGAGAAAACTCTTTCAAGAAACGGAATTAAAACTAGCCCGTTTCGGTGTTTACAGTCATTGAAAATTTCACCAAAATTTTGATCAAACAATTCACCAACCCTCCTCTGCCCTTAAAGGTAAAACTAATGACATAACATTAACACTTTAGAAATTGAGTAAAATTTAGGCTGAAGTTAAGGAAAATGTAAATAAAACAAGTAAGTCTAATTTTCACAAAACTGTGAACGTATACATAACTCCTTGGAAGAAACGAATTCAAAAAAATCTTTTGAAATATATCTTCTACTCCTGACGGGCTTTCTAATGATATTACTCATCACTCTCTTCGATGATTGATCGACCAAAATTGACTGAGAGCCCAGTTGAGCATATAGTTCCTCCCCTTTCACTAAGGTGTGCTTGGAACAAAAAACGATTTTACCAGAGCTGCCTCATTATGTATTATATCTTCATAACTCAATGTTAAACACTCAAGATTTGGTGATTTTATTGTATAATCTCTAGGATGTTGAGGCATAACAGGGGATCAGAATTGTGGGAGAGAAGTTATATTCTTGGCGTCGACATTAGATAGTTTTTCAAATCAGTCGTTAGATCAAAAATAACTCTTGGCATCTTGACATCCATTTATCTATTTGAAAAACCGACTGAGTGTTTCTCTTAGAGGCAATAACTAGTTCCATGATGCAAATCAATTTTCTTTTCAAATGCAGCCGAAGAATGTTAAAGGCGAAGACGGATTTTAAATATAAAGCCCTTAAAACAGTTGGTTAAAGGTCAGTGAATTTAAAAATATTACAGATGGTCATATTTTAACGCGGTGGCAGTTCTTTCAACTGATTTAAAACCAACTTTGATACCATAATCGATTAAAGCAATTCATTTGATGCTGCACTTTTGAATGTATGAAAGTGTAAAGCGTGTTTTAGAACCAACAGTGGAAATGACTAACAGCTATTACAATGTGACAGAGAAGTCTGGGGAGGTTTCAATCTTTATGAGGCGAACAGGAGATTTGACCAAAAACATCACGGTCTACTGCTACACAAAAGCAGGTGAAAATTGTGATTAATTTTGGGAATTGGTTATCAGTTATCATAACAAGGGGAGAATTTGGTAATTTTTAGCAAGCTTGAAACGCATCATGGCTTGAAAAAAAAACATTTTAAAGTTCAAATTGATCTTGGTCCTGCTCAACAAGGTAGTGTCATTTGCAAAATCAAAGTTCAAGTTTGGAAGTTTAAACAATTAATCACATATCCCATGTATGTCCCTTCATTCATCTCTCTTTGACTTCGCGTCTTTTTTGACAGTATTTCAAACTTCTGGAAATCGTCGTTGCTCCTTAGTCGTTGTGTTTTTACGAGTTTGATCCCCGTTCGTTGGGTAAGTCAGAAACAAAGTTCCGTAACAAATTTTTGCATTGGGGGACAAATTTTGGTAAACTATACTCTACATCAATTTGGTGAGCATAAAAATTCCGGAGATATCAAAATATTTAAGGAAACACTACTGTTTACTAATGAATGCTTTGACAAGTCGGGGGCTTATTTATCAGAGAAATGCTTGAAAGTGCATGAGGCGTCCAAAGAGCAAGGTGTGATCTTATCCATGCGTAGCTCATCCATTCATCTTGGATATTTTTCAGTATTTATGCGTTTTCTTATTACAATTCTAGACGCTTGCGATGCGAAAGGGCAAAAATGAAATTTACCTGCATCCAATGCAAGATGATTTTTTATAATCTGGATATCATTTTCTTGCTATCCCAAATAAAATAAAACTTGAAACGCTTGAATCTTGACTTATGATAACCGTGAAAAATGGGATTAAATTTTTCAAGCCCAGATGAATTAAAGATATTAAGCAAAATGTATTTTTTGCAGCTATCATATGAAATAATATCTCTAAAAAAATTTAAAAAAAAAACAAACAAATTGTACCTCATGATCCTACAAAATTCTCGTATCGGAAAATCATGAGTAACATTGATTAGATACAAATTGACTCGGTTTCGCAACTATTGCTCGCGTTCATGCATATTAGTGTAAAACTCAACGTATGGGCAGTGATTGTAAAATTCAACGTAAGAACTTTTCCCTCAAGAAAAAACCTTTGGCAGCAAAGTCCAATGCTGACTATGTGATTTAAGTAATAGGAGCAGTGAACTGAAAGTTTTAATGCAGATGAAAACTTTAATTGCTTGCAAAGTTCTGGAAAAAATATGCATACAACTTATTTTTGTTTCCATTCAATTTTTTACGCATGCGAGCAAGCAAATGAGTAACTAATCACTGATTATAGATGTAAAAAATTTTGATGATATGGTAAGCCGAATACCATCTTTTAGCTTTCATATTGTATAAAGTCTTACACAATAAAACTTTTTGATTTCAAGATTTTACACAATAAAAATTCTTGTGACCGAAAATTTTATCTTTTCAGGTCTGATAATGCAAATTATAACCTAAGCATCGCTCTTAATAGAATTTTCATCGGGAAAGGTCTCATAAGACTTAAAAAATTCTTTAAAGTTAAATAGGCTTCTGACGTCTGACTAATATTGTAATCGGGTAGCCCCGTTTCTTTTAGAAGTCATGATTTTTTTCTGAATCTGAATAAGGCTAGATGAGGTGGGTTGTCAATTGGGAAACATTTTTCATTACTTCAGAAAAAAACATGTAAACATAAAGCCAACCGAACACACTGTTGAATATCCACCTGTACATGTTAATGCCCGGGCCGAGGTGTCACCGCTAAAAATCTCCAAAGTATGTAAGATTTGCAGTGAACTTGAGTACAAGTGTAAGATTTTGCGCTCAATGCGATGAATGCGGCGAAAAACACTTTTAAGCGCTAAAACTTTTAAGTGATAAAAACTTTAAGATTTTTTTCAGCGCTTAAGGGGTGAACGAAATTTTTTCACCGCTGCCAGCACAATGCGGTGAAAATTTTTCACCGCTTAAAACCATAAAAATTCATCGCATTCAACGCTAAAAGATGCGGGCGCTTCGCGGTGAAAAATGTTTTTTTTTCACCGCTATTCACCGCTAATCTTACATTATCTTTTGACCAAACCTCGACCCGGGCATGAACCCTTTAATTTTGCCTATAAATATTAATTTCTTCAAAAGAGATATTATTAAGAGCTAACTCTTTCCAAAAAATTGCAGAAGATTAATTATATCCTTGCAGCTGAAATTTAAAATATTTTGTATAAAGTTAATAAAATTTCAATACACAAAAAGATTTCAATACAATTTATAAATTTTTGAATATTCTGTTTTAAGCTACTATAACTAGCGGCACTTTTGAAAGCGTAAATTTTTTGTTAATATTTAAAAATAAATGAGAAATAGTCAATTAGGCATTTATCAGATTTTTTTATGTGCTTCAAATTAAGTTCAATGGAACAAGAATAGTAAAACATACATTTCGATGTATTTAAGGAACAAAAGATTGTCTATTAGAAATTATATGGTCGGTGCAATTGCCTTGTCGATATTTCCACACCAAACTTTCCTTTGTTTTAGTAGAAGCAAGCGCTGTGTGTGTGCAACACGAATCAAAGTGTACGGAGTTACACAAGTTTAGTGTAATCGAGATATCAGTGCTCATTAGTGATACAGCTGTTTGTCTCTTGTTCAGGCATAACCAATTAAACTTTGAGGATAAGTTTATTATAAATGAAAAATAAAAAAATTGTATTTAGATTTTTGTTCACTTTTTCTCTTTCTACTCATTAAAAACAAAATGGTATAACATTTGGTAAAAGTTTCTCTCAAGCTTAAATTTATCATTTTCTTATGGTTTCCATTTGCAATATGTGTTTTTTCTCTGTTGAAATCGATTCACAAGTAAGAAGTCAAGTTTCACTACAAATAAATTGTGTCACTTGTTTTAACCCAGTCAATACAATTTCTTAATATTTAATTTGGCACTTTATTAAAACCTGATTTAATCTTAAATCATGATCTGATCTTCACTTGTTGATATTTTTAGTTGCTCCATATTTGGTATTTCTATCCCACATACCATTTCCATCAAAAATTTTTTTTCAGAAAAAATCATCACATATCTCTTCCACTCTGCTAGGAAAGTACTTCAAAGTTTGATCGCCAGTTTCCTAATTTGTTTATTTACTTGTTCAATTGGATTGTGAAATGACCAAGATAACTTGCATAAATTTAATAAAACTTCGGAACACAAAAAGATTTCAATACAAAATATAAATTTTTGGATTTTATGTTTTAAGCTACTAAAACTAGCGGCACTTTTCTTTCTTTGTTTTTTTTTTAAAAAAACTAGCGGTAAATTCTTTGTTAATATTTAAAAATAAATGAGAAATAGTTAATTAAAAATTTATCAGATTTATTCTTTATGTTCTTCAAATGAAGTTCATTGGAACAAGAATAGTAAATTCAACATTTCGCTGTTTGTAGGGAAGAAAAGATAGTTTATTAGAAATAATATGGCCGGTGCAATTGCCTTGTCGATTTTTCCACACCGAACTTTCCTTTGTTTTAGTAGAATCAAGTGCTGTGTGTGTGTGTGTACCACGAATCAAAGTGTACGGAGTTACACAAGTTTCCGAGAATTCAGTGCTCATTAGTGAAACAGCTCCGTTCGTTTCTTGTTCGGGCATAACCAATTAAGTTTTGAGGATATGTTTATTTTAACAGAAAAAGAAAAAAATTGTATTTGGATTTTTGTTCACATTTTTTCGTTCTACTCATTAAAAACAAAAAGGTGAAAAAAGTGCTGCCATTCTAAAGCATTAGTTCATGTGAAACAAAGAAACTGTTAACAAACGGGAGCATTTCGTAAAAGTTTCTCTCAAGCTTAAATTTATCATTTTCTTGTGGTTTCCATCTGCAAGATGTGTTTTTTCTCTGTTGAAATCAATTCACAAGTAAGAAGCCAAGTTCCACTACAAATCAATTGTGTCACTTGTTTTACCCCAGTCAATACATTTCCTTAATTTCTAAATTGGCACTTTATTAAAATCTGATCTAATCTTAAATGATGAAATGATCTTCACTTGTTGATATTTTTTAGTTACTCAATATTTGGTATTCTTATCCCACATACCATTTCCATTAACATTTTTTTAAAAAGTTCATCATATATCTCTGTCAATCTGTTAGGAAAGTACTTCAAAGTTTGATCACCAATTCTCTAATTTGTTTATGTACTTGTTGAATTGAATTGCGAAATGACTAAGATAATTTGTATAAAATTAATAAAATTTCAATACACAAAGATTTTGAATACAATATATGAAATTTTGGATATTCTTTTTTAAGCTATTAAAACTAGCGGCACTTTTGTAAGCGTAAATTCTTTGTTAATATTTAAAAATAAATGAGAAATAGTTAATTAAGCTTTTATCAGATTTTTTCTTTGAGTGCTTCAAATTAAGTTCATTGGAACAGGAACAGTAAAACATACATTTCGCTGTATGGAAGGGACAAAAGATAGTTTATTAGAAATATTATGGTAGGTGCAATTGCCTTGTCATTTTTTCCATACCGAACTTTCCTTTGTTTTATTAGAAGCAAGTGGTTGTTGTGTGCAACTCGAATCAAAGTGTACGGAGTTACACAAGTTTCCGAGATTTCAGTACTCATTAGTGAAATTTCTCCGTTTGTTTCTTGTTCAGGCGTAACCAATTAAGCTTTGAGGATAAGTTTATTTTAAAAGAAAAAGAAAAAAATTGTATTTAGATGTTTGTTCACATTTTCTCTTTCTACTCATTCAAAACAAAAAGGTGAAAAAAGTGCTGCTGTTCTAAAGCATTAATTCATGTAAAACAAAGAAACCGTTAACAAACGGGAGCATTTGGTAAAAGTTTCTCTCAAGCTTAAATTTATCTTTTTTGTGTAGTTTTTATCTGCAAGATGTGTTTTTATTTCTGTTGAAATCGATTCACAAGTAAGAAGTCAAGTTCCACTACAAATATATTGTGTCACTTGTTTTACCCCAGTCAATACATTTCCTTAATTTCTAATTTGGCACTTTGTTAAAACCTGATTTAATCTTAAATGTTGATCTGATCTTCACTTGTTGATATTTTTAGTTGCTCCATATTTGGTATTCCTATCCCAAATACCATTTCCATTAAATTTTTTTTTAGAAAACTCATCACATCTCAGTCACTCTGTTAGGAAAGTACTTCAAAATTTGATCATCAATTTCCTAATTTGTTTATGTACTTGTTCAATTGGATTGCGAAAGGACCAAGTTCCAATTTCTGTTCAAACTTTCAATTTAACTGAAATTCATTTTTTCAAATCTCAACTTGGTAGTAAGTCGATAAAGTTTTAAACCAATTTCGCCTACAGATCTCAAGCAATATAATTCGAATAAAATTTGTTGAGCTTCGCTGCGAAAATGCAACTTACTAAATCGGTACTTGTTTTTGCTGAGCAAAATCAAGGATAATTTTGAACCAAGCTACAATAAATTTCTCAGACGAAATTAAATGCAATATCTTGCCGCGAATTCCACCAAAAAATTCTACAAATAAACTCAAATACCCAGCGCTAAATCAACTTTTTGGTTCTTGACGTTCACAACAACGACACACCTGTAATTGATGATTAATCATATCAATTGAGCCAAACTTCGCACCAACGACGATTTTGCAAATAATTTTTGTTGACCGTAAACAAGATCGATTTAAGTTTCATTTTGGGTTGTCAAATAAAGACAATTTCAGATAACATTGTTGAAATTTTAGACACAGCCATGGATTCTCCCCATTTTCAAATCGGAGACTTCATACCCCTCGAAGAAAAAGGCACCAAAAAGAATTTTGTCAACTTTCCCCCGGGTCGCAGTGAAAACTACTGCAATGTGACAATTGTAGATGATGATGAATACGAGCCAAATTACGAGAGTTTTGATGTTCACGTGGCGAGTGTCTTGGACAAGAATTTCATCAATTCACAACGCTCTTATTCAACTGTGACTATTTCACCTGATCCCAATGACGGTAAAATTTTAGCTCGTTATAACTTGTTAAGTATGAGCAATTTCCTTTAAAAGCACTACCCTTTTTATTACTAACCAACCAGTTTCATGAATTATTTATCCTCTTATTGAGCAGCAGCCGTTCAGTGTTTGAATACGCGATTTTGACTCTTCATGAAATTTCAGCAGCTTGAACTTTTAAAGCGAAATTGAATGACTGAAATGTTCCCCAATAACTCGCGTATTTGTGTCGCTTAAAATCTGACAATTTCTGAAAAAGTTGTCTTTTCTGCACTTATCACTTTGTGGGTCACTTAGCCAGATCGTACACAGTTATTGTCCGATCTTACAGGATAAAAATTCATTATGGATTCTTAATCAATAAAAAATTTTTATGCTTCAATTTTTGCCTTATTATAATGTCTTACCGTTTCAATTGTCTTCTAAGACCTCAACTTGAAAAAACTTACTTTCAATGGTTGAAATAGCGGCTCACGCAAGCTAAGATCTGCAGTACCTATTGCTTTCGCACATAATGATAGAGGGAGTACTAATCAACTGAAAAATGATAAGATGTAGTTTTATTAAGGTTAATTGTTCCAGCGTTATACTTAAAGATATTTAACCTCAATATAATTACCTGACTGCCCTGAGTTACACAATTGCCATTTTTGACCACTATCTATATAGTTTTACATTTTTTTCAAAAAATTAGTACATTGTTTGCAAGGCAGCTGTTGCTGATGTTCCCGGGTCACCACTTCTTAGTAGTCATACAAGGATCATATATGGTATCATACAAATCATAACGTATTTCCTAGTATGATCCTTGTATGACTACTAAGAAATCATATATGACTACTAGGAAATCATATATGAACCTTGTATGACTACAAAGAAATCATGTATGATCCTAATATGATTACCAAGAATAATACATCTATTTTTCATAAATATTTAACCATTTATGTTTTTAAAAAATTTCATTCGGCAAGGACTCACTTATGTGATTCCCCGGCATCACTTTGTGATCCGCCAAAAGACCCAAAAGTACAATATCATTTGCAAAGTTGGGCACGCAACTAAAGAGTAAGTCCAAATAGATAAATAAAGTTCTCATATTCTCTGAAGCCAGCCTATACCTATAAATGCTCATTTAAAAAAAGTGTTCGAAAAAATTTTTGCAGATAACCTCAAATTCGTTTTCTGAATATATTTAAGTGGGATAGTTATTCTTTTCGACCCCACAAAGAATCAAATGTGGAATGCAAATGCGATATAATAGTTTATTTTGTCTTCTGACTACATTATACGGGAATTTGTGGAACCAATCGATGTTTTATGTGTCATATATGACCTTGTATGATTTCCAGGACATTTTTTCAGCATCAAAAGAAATTGAAAGATATACAGTTTTTTTTTGGAATTTAATTTTTTTTGTATGATCCCTGTATGATTTCTAGGAAATCCTATATGATCCTTGTATGACTACTAAAAAATCATACAAATCATATATGACCTTATATGAATACTAGGAATCATATATGACCTAGTATGACTACTAAGAATTGTGTATGATCAGCAACCCGGGTTTCGTTAAAAAATTGAATTTGGTAAAAGCAGGCAGTGATCTCACAGAGTTTGTTGTAGGCAACTTATTAAACTTTTATGCACATAAAAGTATCCTACAAAATGTAACAAAATGAAAATTCCTCCAGAGCGGTGGTCTTGTCTGATAAGCTCTAATAAATGAACTAATAAAAGGAAAAATTGCAGAAGCTATTTTTTCTTCATTACCTGGCAAATTTCCGAAAAGCCAAATTTCAAATAATTTTTAGTGTTTTGTTTTGCGGAAACAAAACTACTTTGAGCTTGCAATTAGCCTAAAATTTTGTTTCCCAAATTTAATATTAATTGCACTAGATCAAATTCAGACACTTAATTGTCCTTGTGAACAGTCCTATATGTAATTTCAAAATCACTAATTGTCTTCTTAATTCACAATTAGTATCGAGAGGGACAGTTCAGAAAATAATTAGCAATTAGGGTTTCCTTCATTTCTGTAGTTACAAATTTAATTTACAAACTTTATTTTAAATTATATCAAATTTAAATTAACCTGGTGTCAATCGTTTCTTCGCCCGTACCGAACCCACAGAGACCATCAGGCCTGATTCAGAAAAAAAAATCGGGCAAGGTCCCAGGCGTGATTCAGAGTCTGATCATGTCAAATACAAAAGGCTGCTAAGAGAACACTCCAGAGTTGATCTCTGATGTTTTTATTGACAGAGAAAAATCAAGACTTGGGGATCTCTGCCCAGAGAAATCTCAAGTCTTGGGTCTCTCTGCCAAGAGAAGGTCCAAGTCTTGGGTCACTCTGTGCAAAGTACAACCAAGACTTCAAGGTACAACAAAGACTTGGTGACCTCTTGGCAGGCAAGACACAAGAATTGGGATTTCTTCTGGCAGAAAGGACCAAAGACTTGATTTTTCTGGACAGAGGGTTATGCCTTTTCTGGGTTCATGGGCACTTTTAACGTAAGTTTGAGTACCCTAATGTACCAATAAAGCACCAATTATGATTATGAATGCTATTGAAATAATGTTCGTGGCTATTGGTAAGGTATGGTCACCTTTTCAAGGCTACACTTTTTTAAATCATTATCTTAGGTCAGGTCGTAAAAAATCGGCAAAATCAAGTTCGTATAATCGATTTTTCAGGCATTGGCCACTTAACGTATCACAATTTCATGAAAATCTTACCACGTTTAACCAAAAACAAATCACAGACAGCAAGTTTCAATAGCTAAGAGCTGACAATGTACACAATACAACTTTTTGAAAGTTTTTTATATGTTTTATAAAATTTTGAACTGTAAAAATAATTTTACAAGCCATTGATTGTTGTCTTCCTTACAGGCCGCGGCCATGGTATTTTAACAAATTTAAGGATTTATGAATTTATTTAGGAAAAAGTTTTAATTGCTTTTTAACTAATTATTCTAATTGTTGAAATTTTCCTGATCTGAACATGATAGAAAAAACTTTCATCTCTAATGAAGTAATAACTGATTAAGGGCGGCAAATATAAAAGCGTAGGTGTAATCCGTTTTGAATTATTATGTATTAAAATGTTAAAACTGATTCTGCCTGCAATTCCGTTCAAGGCAACAGAATGAAAGACTATATGTCACTTTTTGTCAATTTGGATCACGTTTCAGTTGCCGTCATAAACTTGATTTCATAAGTGCCTTGACATGCTCTGAATTTGTTTTTTATTGAGTATGAAGTTTCAACATGTTTTGTGACCATCATCTAATGGTGACCTCAGAAAAGGATTTTAACTAAAAACATAGAGATTGATCATATTAATGGAAAAAATGATATCTACCCTTCTTGCTGATTGATATTCAATGTTTAAATTGATAAATTGTAGATATGACTGAGGACTTTTGCTCTGATAATTGAGTGACCTTGAGAAATGTGCTGACCTTGGAAGTCATGTAGCTCCTCAGGACTAAATTTTTTCAACCCAAAAGGAGCGTGTTGCAAACATTCCAGTTAGTTTGCCATCTGTTGGTGCTACTCTCAGAGTCTACTTTTTTCAAAACATTTTCAGCTTCACTCCAACGTTTGTTTTTTTTCCTGGCTTTTGGTTTATTTTTTTGATATTTTTGTTTGATATCTAGTTGAAGATGTTCTATTGTTTTTTAAACGTCAACAAGAGGAACTCCAAGTTTAAGCTTGATAATGAAATGCGATTGTACTCTTTTTATATGACTTATAAGCAGAAATTATTTGAAATTTAACCAACAAATCAGGTTTTTTGTTCTGACCCTCTTGAGGGGGGAGGAACTACATACTCAAATGGGTTTTTTTGTTCAGACAATTTTCACCTATCGATATATTCATCGTCATTGTGAGTGGTATCATTAAAAAGCCCCTCCAGCGTAGAATTTGGAATTAAAAAGATTTTTTAAATTTCGTTTTTTACAGGGAGTTATCGATAGTTGAAGTTTTGTGAATAATTGACGGATTTCCGATGTTTTTGTTCACATTTTCCGGAATGTCGCCTAAAAATTCGTCAATTTTGCTTAAAATTTTAAAAATTGTTAACAATAGTACTGTTAATTTTATTTTTAGAGTCAGAAAAAGCAGTGTTGACAATTTTCATTTAATTTTTCTGGCTAAAATGTTGGCTAAATATTTCAAAATTCAGCTTTTTCATCCAAAATTGCCCGAAATAAGCTTCCGTAAACCACTTTGATTAAATTGTGCCCGAAGTTCACACCCCAAAAACAACAAACACAAACCTTGTTTACCACAAAGCCAGCTAGTTTTATTTCTACTTCCACTGAGGGTACCCTAGAATCAAGATTTTGCCGTTTTTTGCTAAATTTACTCTAAGATAATCAAAAACGCAGCATTCTTTTTTAATAATATAACTATCAAATTATCTAGATCTAAAGCATTTGAAACAATTGATTGCTCTGAATGGAGAAGCAGTAGTGGGGTTGGGTTTGATGCCATCTTGGATTGTAATCAGTCGTTCTTTTTTTAAGAAAAATTAAGAGCTTTTTAAGTTAATTATGGAACAAAAACTCACTTTTGATAGGTCCAAAAGGCTTTCTAAGCGGTTCCAAACTATTTTATCTGTTATCATTATTGCTTATTGAATTTTTATCACATTTATCACAGTTATCACATTGCTGACAGTTCACATATTGCATTATTTTCGTTAACAAAATAGAGTGTATTTGAACATATAAAAGTCTTGAAAGGCATATCATATGATTTTAACGGCTTCAAGACACCTTTCTCGAAGAATTTAAAATAATTTTTTAAAATTGTCTTTAATTGTCGTCTTTACTCTGTCTTTTTAGTCGTATGAAACTACCTGGATAATGACAGATCCCTCTGGAGGAAAAAAATGAGTCGTTCGTCTGATTTGAGTAGATAGCGGATGGCCTTCATGACTTTGAAAACAATTGTTTTTTTAAAAAAAAACTTTTTAACGTTCTTTAACTTCTCATTTTCGTTGTTTTCTGTCTATTTCTTACCTAGTCGTGTTAGTTATAGGTGAGATATGACATTATTGTAGTCATGGGAAGGTGCAAGTGTACAAAATCTAATATTTTTTTAAAGAATTCGTTAAGAATTTACTGGATTCGACACGTGTTTTTCGCACCAAATTAAACTAATTTTTGATTTTTGTCTACTTTTAACACACTTTTTTGTAAATGTAAGACATATTCTGACTCATGACAGGTCTCAAGCGCTTCTTTTGAACGAATAGGCGAATCTACTTAATTGTTTCATTTTGTAGCTAATGGCTTTCATGACTTTGAAAATAATTGTTTTCGAAAAAAAAAAATTTTAACGTTCTTTAACTTCTCATTTTCGTTGTCTTCTGTCTATTTGTTACCTAGTCTTGTTAATTACAGGTCAAATATAACCCTTTTGTTGTCATGGGAAAGTACAAGTGTACAAATTCTAAGATTTTTAAAGATTTCGTTAAGAATTACTGGATTCGATACGTGTTTTTCGCTCAAAAAGTAAATTAATTTTTGATTTTTGTCTACTTTTAACGCTCTTTTTGTAAACGTAAGTCATGTTCTTACTTATGACAGGTCTCATGCGCTTCCTTTGATTGAATAGGTGAACCTACCTAATTGTTTCATTTTGTTGCTAATGGCTTTCATGATTAGGTATAGCCGCCGCAATGTATTAAGATTAGGTATAGCCGCCGCAATGTATTAAGGTTAGGTATAGCCGCCGCAATGTATTAAGATCAGGTATAGCCCCCGCAATGTATTAAGATTAGGTATAGCCGCCGCAATGTATTAAGATTAGGTATAGCCGCCGCAATGTATTAAGATTAGGTATAGCCGCCGCAATGTATTAAGATTAGGTATAGCCGCCGCAATGTATTAAGATTAGGTATAGCCGCCGCAATGTATTAAGATTAGGTATAGCCGC
The DNA here is from genome assembly GCF_964194025.1 of Convolutriloba macropyga. Taxonomy (NCBI): domain Eukaryota; kingdom Metazoa; phylum Xenacoelomorpha; order Acoela; family Convolutidae; genus Convolutriloba; species Convolutriloba macropyga. The sequence goes on along the minus strand of NC_134474.1, from coordinate 35,244,774 downwards.
CGCAATGTATTAAGATTAGGTATAGCCGCCGCAATGTATTAAGATTAGGTATAGCCGCCGCAATGTATTAAGATTAGGTATAGCCGCCGCAATGTATTAAGATTAGTTATAGCCGCCGCAATGTATTAAGATTAGGTATAGCCGCCGCAATGTATTAACATTAGGTATAGCCGCCGCAATGTATTAAGATTAGGTATAGCCGCCGCAATGTATTAAGATTAGGTATAGCCGCCGCAATGTATTAAGATTAGGTATAGCCGCCGCAATGTATTAAGATTAGGTATAGCCGCCGCAATGTATTAAGATTAGGTATAGCCGCCGCAATGTATTAAGGTTAGGTATAGCCGCCGCACTGTATTAAGATTAGGTATAGCCGACCCTAAATAGCAAGATGGCGCAGCGGAAGCGTGCTGGGCTCATAACCCAGAGGTCGGTAGATCAAAACTACCTCTTGCTGATCTGGCATTGTCACAGTACTAGTGGACTTTTACGCGCTCATAACATGGAAAAAAGTTAAATAAAAGAAAAAAAATTGAATTAATAAGTACAAAATAACAGACACAGTACAAATTAAGCACATGCAAATACAATTTTAATCAAACGTTTACATGATGATAGGACAAAAGAAAAGAGTATTAAAGTACATTTAGCCGAGTAGTTAATAAAGTCGACAGCAAAAATTTGAGTAACTAACGAAGAATTAAGGAATTTAGAAAAAAATTACTGTCGACTTTATTACACTTCGACTTATTTTACATTAAATTTATCTAATTCACATATAATTACTTATAAAGTTTAAAACATGAACGTCATGAACCTTGTTCAGTTTTGTTTGAAAAAATTTAAATAGTTGAAATGCTGCAAATATTGTGTAAAATCTACACAAATTATCAGTTTTCTGAACTGGTTGTTGTATCATTTTCTGATACTTTTTATTCAAAAATTTGTATTTTGTGATTGGACGAGCCAAAGAATCAGCATAGTAATAAGTTCGATTGAGTCGAGCAATCATTATCCAATGCTCTCCAGCTTCACTGCTCGGAGAAGTGTTGATGATAGCAAAACTGAATGTGGGTAGCCTTGGAACACAATCTGCTGGAAACGATCCAATATAGCGGTATTTGAGTTCTGGGATTCGTTCAATAATCTGTCTCAGGGAAGTGTTATCCATGACAAACAATTTTTCTCTGCTTTATTTCGCAAGTACCATTCACACACGGATTTCTAATTGTACGGTCAAGCTGAAAAGACTCATTCTCTTCATAAAAGAAACAATCATTGGACTTTTTACCTTGCTCTAACGAAAGGTTGCTTGACTTTTTAATTTTGTCAACAGAATTGTTATGGGATTTGGGGTAGAATAAAATAATTATAAAAAGAAGTACCAGGAAAATTAGGAGAGGAACGTAAACAAAAAAGTTTGAATTAGTTCGCCCCCAGTTAACGTCCATTTTAAGAAATTATTTGGTGAAGAGAATGGCAACTGGGTGACGATAATATATAACCCAAAAATGTTCCAATGCAGAAAGCAATGATGTAAAAACCATAAAAAACTGAAAAAAATATGAAAAAATTTTCGTTAACGCAAAAATCTTCAGACATTTTTAGCAACCGTTCCGAACTGATCAATTTTAACAGTGGACATCCTTTCTCCTAGAACAATTAATTCTGTCACGCTTCTTAGCGGGCGGTCGAAAAACATTTCTAATCGGATACTTTCACCGCTGAGCTCAGGATAATGAATACTTTCTCCAGCATCTTGAAGTGAAGTGAGATCAAATACAAGCACCTAATGGTTCTGAAATAGTTTATGTGGTAACGCGGGAATCTCTTCGTTAAAATTCATTGCTTTCATTGTTTTTTCATATGCCCTACAGTCATTAGTTGTATCAACTGATACTATAGCTCTACCTCCTCGAACAATTCTTAGTTCTCGTAAACCAAATTTCTGATAATGGAAAGGATTTTCTTGAAAATGTCCTGTGAATGCTGAATTTGTGTTCATCGCAATAGCTACTCTTCTGATTGGAGCATTGTTAAAAACATTTTCCTGAATAAACTGGTTCTGTCCTGAAGGAATAATAAATGTGCGTGCATTTGTTTCCATAAAGTTGTAACAAGCAGGTTGATGAGTTAATTGATATTTGATAGTCTGGTGATACACTTCGTTAACAACAACACGTCTTGTAAACAGGGAACAGTCAAGAACTTTAAGGGAGACGTGAGGATTGTAGGAGATCATGTAAAAATTGGGTCTTGCACGAATCAATTTCAGTCTAACTTTTGTATTTGGAAGCAGTAACTTTTCACATTGGAACAAATCAATTGCTAATTTACCGTAATAAGTAGTTCCATTTTTCAGCAAAAGTTCTTCCTCTCGATCTATAAAAGGGCTTTTCTCAAAATCGCTGGGTTCTTTTTCAAATTCATATCCATGACAAGCCAAAATACCTTCATTATTTCTTGTGGAAGCGTTAAATTCATTGGAAATTATAGCTTTGTGTCCATAGAGACCATTTGAGTTGTAAACCTGTTGATTGTTCAGATACACCTCACAGTTGGAAAAGAGCGAGTGCAATAAATTGTTGACGTGAGTTAGATAATGTAAATCATCATCTGTGAAGGACATTCCCATATCTGCTTTTCCATGCTCGTCTTTTTTCATAAAGTCATCAAACAATCTTCCCTTTTGTAATCCAACTTTGATTTGAAGGTGGATATCTCTCTTATCAAGATATATGCTTCTATCTGTTTCAAACTCGAACTCAATGCTGCTTTCATCCAATGAAGTACTGGGATAAACTTCTTGAACGTGAGAAGATTCAATTGGTTCCAAAACAGGAATTTTGTCAAAAATCTCCAAGCAAGAGTTCGTAAAGTGACCATAACGAAAGTTGCTATCGTTTGTTGATCTAGTATTCATTTTAGCTTAGAAAAAATATCTCTTCTAGTTCGACGACGTCGACTGGTTTTTGGGCTAATTCTTCGAATTATGCGCCGTTTCCTAATTTTTCCACCACCTAGCTGTTTACGTAATGTTTTCTTTCCAACATCTGCAGCCACAGATTTGAATTTTTTCTTTCCAGTTAGAACATTTCCAATTTCTGGTGCAGCTATATCAAGCAAATCAGCACCAACTCTTTTTGCTGCTGGGACAACATATCTCCTCAAGAATGGAATAGCTGTCCTCCCAATTGTTTGTGCTAACGCTCCGAATCCTCTTCCCCTCTGTCTTGAATAACCACGAAAATACGGTAAATCACTATCAGCAACCATTTTCTACAACTTTAAATCTAAAATTGATTGTCAGAAGTTTTTCTAAACAGTAGTACTGCTCTTGTCACACCAACAGAGTTGAAAGGAACTTTTTCACCATAAGAGTCCCGGAGCTCGAGTTTTATGCTGTGGAATGAGTTTTTTAGACTTTTTTTAAATTGTAAGTTTGGAAAATTTTGATAATTCATGTATTGTCCCGGTGAGATGATATCTCCATTCTTAACTTTTGATATAAACGGAATGCATCGTAAAAGAGCAGCTTTTGTATCACCCACAATATTGTATTCAACAATATCACTATATATCATTAAGGTGTGTATTCGTACAATGTCATAAGGAAACTTGGGAAAATGTGGACCACCACCACTCATGAAAACACCCATACCATAAACAGCTTCTTCGCATCCAAAGACATGACAAAGATCGGCACTGAAAATGACAAGTAAAGAGTTCTGATTTGGAAGACTCAAAGAAATTCGCTGTGTAATTTTGTTAACGTGTAACTTGATGGGCGTTTTTTCATATTTTTCACGTTCCTGAATTTTTCTATTCATTTCATTGACAATATCAGAGATCGAGGGGTATAGACCTGGATCAAGTGTGTAATAATCCGATGGTTTTGTATCTGGTGTTGCTTCATCTAGATAGAAGAATTTACCCTCTGTTATGTTTTGGTACAAGGAAGGATACGACAGTTCTGTTATCGCTACCTCCCATTCTCCATCAAGATTAATTTGCTCAGGTAGAAAATTCGTGAAAGAACTTAGTGTATTGTTTGGGTAACAATCAAACTACGCATTGGAAACCAACTCAACAGTGAAAGAACTCATCTTTAAATGATACACTTTGAAAGCTCTTGTTCATAAAATTTACCTAGAATTTCATCACCTTGTTCTCCACAAAGGTTATAGGTTGGCGGTTTAAAAGTAGCAACTTTAACAATTTTGAATATTTCATTTGTGAACTGTGATTTATAACCTTTTCTGAATGGAATATCTTTTTTTGATATACGAACATTTTCACCAACTTTAAAACGTGGTCGTTTATATTGGTTAATTGGGTTTCTGTAAAAAATTGACAAAAAGTCTTTGTTTGTTACATTTTTTGGAGCTTTACCTGTTGAGCGATTAACTCTTGTGTTCATAGTTTTGACAAAGGAATCCATTTTTCTCATGTATTTGTCACCATTTTCTTCCATATAGCGATAAATAATGTTTTTCAGGGATTTAATGGCTCGTTCTGCTACAGCAGCTTTCGTTTCACTTCTAGTAGAGTAAATTTTAATTTTCTTGTCCATACAAAACTTTCGAAACTCACTACTAAACTCTGTTCCCTGGTCAACCCATACTTTCGCGGGCATACTTTTTTTACGCAACATTTTTTTGAAAGCTACAACTGCATCGGTAGAGTACTTTGACTTCATTGGTTGCACACGAACAAAGCGAGAAAAGACGTCAACACATACTAATAAATACTTCACTCCATTATTAGTATCCGATAATTTATCCATAAAAGCTAGATCGAGACACCAGATCTCATTGATTCGCTTAGCAAATGCTGGTAATCTTTTGAAATGTCGTGTTGCATGACGATACTTTGTGTAGGAATCTTTACTGTGTAGAAAGTAGGCAACTTTCTTTTTGGATAACCCACTTGCCTTTTGTAGATTTTTAATTGATCCATATGCGGCTTTTCCATCTCTATACAGCCTTTGTAGCTTAGCTTTTTCAGATTTTGAAAGGAATCCAGCTCCCTCTGTCTTTGCTTTTGGCATCTTTGTTTATTACTTTTTGCGGATTTATTCCGGTAGCATCAAGTATTGTGTAATATATGTCGGGAAAATCAACGTTCTTTCTTTTTAATGCAAAAATAAAATCTGCAAAAGCTACTTCTGTATCTCTTCCATCTAATAAAATTGTGTCCTTGAGAGATAGCTTGACTCGCGGTGAATTCAAAATTTGATCTACAATTGATTCGTTCTTTAAAGATCTGGTTTTGTTGCTGATTTCCTTGTAATTAGGGTTCAAATGTGTTGGGACAGAAACTGGTTTCTGCTCAAAAGTGTCCAACTTTTTAACTTCTAATTTGAATTTTTGTTCGTAAAGGTGTTGAGGAATCAAAACAAACTGTTCCATTTCAAGACAATCGATTAATGATAGATGGTGTCAAAATTGATATGAGCTCTATTCATTTTCGTGAACTTAAAATTGCTCTTCTTTTATTTATTCCGGTTCTTTTTAGCACGAGTTGATGAATTTCGTCTCTGTACTTTATTACGTCTTGTTTTTGTATTTCCTGTAGTTGTCCCCCGAGAAGGTTTACTATGCATTCGTTTAGAAACTGAATGAAATGTTTTGGACAATTTCTTTGGAACGATTTCTTGAAGTTCTGGGAATACGTTTGGAATGTTATCAGCGTAGAGAGATGTTGTGTGTTCATCGTTCATGTTGTGTGTTAATCTCTTGTTTCGTTTTAGGGAGAAAAAAATAGTGGGAATAGAACCACTGTTTCTGCAAAATCTAAGAGAGTCGACTGTTTTCGGAGTTAGATCAATGAGTAAGTGACCATACGGGATTGAAGTAGCTTTTGTATACCAATCTTTTAAATGTGATCCTAACCCGAGCTGTTGACTAAGAGTGTTAATCTGGAGAACATCTCTAGGAGACTTGAATAAAACTATATGAGTATTTTGTAACTCAATATCTCTTCCCAATCTACTCTGATGAAAAAGATTATGCTTTATATATATTGTACTAAGACCTTTGTGTCTTCCAGCTGTCGCGATTTTAACAAATTCTTTCGAGCTTGAGATTTCTTCACAAGAATCATCAAAAATCAGCAAATACTTTGTTCCATTATTGGGTAGACTCTGAATGAACTCAAAGTCAACTCCTTGAATAAATTGAATGTTTTTAATGTTTTTGGACATTAGACCGTAAAGTGATTGATAATGTTGATAAAAATAGTAAATTTTATCAAAATCGGGTTGAAAAGTTCCAATAATTAGCCAATCATGGATAAGATGAGATTTTCCAGACCCGCTTGGTCCCAACAATGAAATAAAAATGCGTTCCTTAGTAGAGATTATTTTGTTCATAGTTTAGGAGAAGGTAAAATATAACCGACTGTACTAGATAAGATAGCAATCCAAACTGTTGTTTCTTCACAGGTTTCGGCAAGAGTTATTCTTACTATACAGCACGCTAATATTAACAAAATAACAAAAAATTGGGACAAAAAAACCACCAGAGATCTATTACAAGTCTGTCCAAAACATTTCCACGATTGTCGTTCCTGGTTATTATCATCAAAGACAAAGTTACCTAAATTTAAACCGTTATCTGTATGCTCGGTCATTTATACCTTATTTTTAAGGGAAAATCAATTTTTTGAACTGGGAAAGCAACTTCTCTCTGATTTCAAAAGTAGTAAAATAAAAATAATAAATTACAAAACGATCACAAATACAAATAGAAATTACAAATAGAAATTACAAATATTATACGTTATCAAAAAAATAGTCCAAGTTCCGTAAGCATAAGCTTTCTTCTCTGCACAGTGAAATGTCTTTTTGTGTCGATACGGATAATTGCTACAATCCCAGTCAGGATCCGAGTTATTGAGAAGTTTGGAAATTTTTGGACAACCAAGATCATCTAGATTCTCCACATCTTTACACAAGTAATTTGAGAGAAGATTACATTTCTCTAACCCTTTTGCAAAGTATTCTGTTGTAGGTGAACAATGTTGGTGAATGATTGATGACAACTCAGTGTATTCCAGTTTTCCATTGTTCCAATTAATCCCATGTAAATTTTTAGTGTTCCATTTTGCTTGAAAAGTAGGTTTATAGTCTTTGGGTGGGAGGAAACTGTATCCCAATACAATTCCATCCTTGAAAACACCCAACTCCTTGACAATTTTCCCTTCCAAGCACTCAATATCAAACACAACGGGAGACATTCTTTTTTCTAGGTTGAATTAATACAAAAATGATTAGTAGTCTAGCATTTTGAACATTTGAGGATGATAAAATTTAATAAAGACACAAAAGATTAACCCAGTTAAATGTCCCAAGAAACATGAGCTTGGAAAATTTGGTAACATGTAACAGTATCCTGGACCCTTGTTTGTAGTTGCTTTAACCGCTCCAGCAGAATCGTGTAGTATAGCATGTAATCGAAAAACTTTCAATCTAGCAAAGAAAAAATCTAAAAAGGAATTTCCATAACCAATAAGTCCTCCATGAGGAAATTTTTGGTTAATTTCCTCCAAATTTATATTCTCGTCCCAAATTTTACAGGCCGCTAAAAAACAGTTTTTGCGTTTTTCATTTTCGGGAAACATTGAAAGGATGCTTCCGTAGCAATTGAACATGTTGACAAGAATAACAATATCCATCAACTTTGCGTTCCTTCATCCATGTCAATGCAAGTTTTCATAAACTTTTCATTATAAGATAAAAGTGTAGGGAGATGCTCTAGTAAGTTCTCGTACTCTTCTTTTTTTAATTCAATATTTGTCAGAAAACTCCACTGATATCCGTTCCAACGATGTTCTGAAATGGTAACTTGTTGTTTATCTGAACGATATATAAGACTTGTTCTGCGTAATCCGTTGTGAATAACCCACTTAAATTCTGAAATTTGGGACTCTATGTCCAAATTTTCTAATTTGGGAAAATTTTGAGCTTCAAGAACAGTATAGGAATATCTTTTAAGTTCGTAATGAAGTCTAACGTGAAAAACCTTTGACTTGTCTCTGAGACTCAAAAAAATGTTTCTTGAGCAGCCAATATCCCAACTCATTCTCAGATCAAAGATTTTTAAAATGAAAAATTTATTGTAGAGAAGACAAAGACATATTACAAAATCACACAACAATTATTATTGAAATGTACATTGTTCAATGTTAGAAAAGTCATTCAAATTTTGAATCAGTTCCTTGAACTCGTCCAAACTGTAGCTGACATAAGTCACCTGCTTGAACTCATTGTTTTCCTTGCGACAAAAGAGCCGAATCTGCACATAAATGGAGGCTGGATTCTCCTGAACTTATTGAATGAAAGTCACATATATTCGCCGATTTCGTCCTATGCTGACCTCTCTGACTTTGTGACATCGTTGCAGCACATCCTCCATACATGGGTTCTTATCAAATTGAGTCGGGTGCTCACTCAGTTCCAACTCCCCATCCAGGATATTGTTCTTGAGGAAACAGAATTTCTTGAATTCGTAATCTCCTATTCGAAGTTGTTGGTACTTCTCAAATGTTCCAGAATTATCTTTTTTGAAGACTTGGAAAGTTGGTTCGGAAAAATTTTGTCCGTTTTTAAAAATCTGGGACACAGTAAATCTCCTAAATCTTTTTGGGTTAGAACCAAAGTCTATATAAAATGGAACCGAATCAGTTCCAGTTTTAGGTTGAGAATCGGTAAACATAGACGGAGCACTCGAGTAAAACGGAGAGACTTGAGAGAGAGACATTTTATCAACTTAATATGACAGAGAGAAATTAGTTGAATGATTTGACTTGCAATTTTACTTCCTCTATTGTTTCCGATCACCTTTATTTGGTAATGTTGTCATTATCTTTCTTTCATTTCCAAATATGGAAAGTTCAATTGCGTCATTTTGCAAAAATTCCTTATAAGGAAACTTAGTCAGAAATTTTAAGTTGAGCAAACATTTGAACTAGAGCAGCATATTTATCTTGATGTTTAGCACGTCTGTGTTGCATTAGCGAGTAATAGTGTTTGAAATAATTAGAACAAGTAAAACAACGGATTTTTCTGAGTTGCTGTCTCTTGAACCGTGTCATTTTTCAAATGAAATTTTCGCTGCGTTTGAACTGAATTGCGTTATTTCCTTATACGGTAGTTTAAAAGAATCACTCCAAAATCACTTTGTTTACAGAATGGCAGCAGTTATGTGTCAAGTTTTACCTGACTTTTATAAAAAATTTTGTGAGAAATCCTTGTTCATTTGCGTATCAGTTAAGGATTATAAACCTTACTTGCTTACTAGTGAATACTCTGTTGCGTCTCACAATTACACTTTTTGTCCTCTGAAAAATTGTTCTTATCACATAATTCTCATTTCATCTTCCATTAATGAATTACTCCAAAAATTGGATGATTTATCTTTTCAATATCAGACAGTGGACTGCTTATACACCTTATATAAACATCAGTTTTTTGGTCACACAAACGAAGAAGCAGGACTTGTTTTCACCCAATTGAAGAGAGCGGTACAACATAATTCGGAAAACAAATTTGTTGAAAAACTACCCAGCGTGTCTAAGAAGAGATTGAGTAGAAAAAAGTTCAAGAGACATCTACTGAGAGCTGAGCAAAGAAATGCAAGCACACAAACATTGAGATCATCCTTCTTCAACCGAATTCAGTCTCTTAAGAACTCAAAGTATGAGAGTGAATTAATAAAAATTGTTGATTGTTTACTAGATGGTCATGGAATAATTGATAACCCCATGTTGTACTTTGAAGTTAGAAAGTAATAAAGTGTTTGTACTAAAATGTTTTATTATTAGTGTATATTCTAAAAGTCGAAATTTGAAGTCGATTTGTTTGTTAAATGTCGAATTTTCACACAACATTTTTTGTTAAAAGTCAAAAATAGAACCTCAGATTTTTCATTAAAAATCAAAAATGTTACCAAACTGTGCGTGCAAAATGTGCAATTTTTTCTCATTTTTTTAAGTTTTAAGGTATGATTTTAAGCAAAAAACATAAATTTTAATAATTTTTAAAATGACAAATTTTGAATCTGTTCTTGCAGCTTAAAAATCGGATTTGTAACAGTAATTTTTTCTTAAAAATCGAATTTTTCTCGACATTTTTTGTTAAATGTCGAAAATAAATTCGACAATTTTCTTAAATATCAAAATTAAATTCGGTATTTTTCTTAATTGTCGAAAACAAATTTTCAATAATAACCAAGTACCTAAATTATCAAGTAACCTTTCGTGTTAATCTTTTATTCTGGAAAACTATAAAAAAAATTATAAAATTGAAAATGTAAATTTAATACGAAACACCCAAAAGGTATTCAGAAACTTTATTATTTTTACAAACAAATACAAAATAGTTTACAAAATTGAACATAGAAATCATTCAAAAAGAGTTTCAATAACATATTCTGGTAAGTTCTGAATTTCATTACCGAAACCTCTTTGTCGTTCAATTCTACCAGGTAGTTGAGTTGGTTGAACAGTGACTGGGGTATTAGGTACATCACTCAAAAAGATAGGGTTGTGAGCTGTTCCTTCCTCAATCGATGGGGTTGTCATCGAGGGTGTAGTTGACATGTCAGTAGATCCATAGTACTGCGCTGGATCAAAGTTTTCCAGATCGTTAAATGACGTGGTGGTACTAGTATCAATACTCAACTCGCTATGTTCTCTTCTATGAGCTCTTGAAGCTATTTGGAGAAGATTATTTTCCACCTCCGTGCCTGATACCTCACCTACATCCGGTGTAGTGAACCAACTGTTTGGAATTTGCCCTTCCTCCCAAGGAAATGTTTACTGAATATTTCCAGCTACGTAGTTGGCAGGAAAATCAGATCCATTAACGTGAGGATAGTGGTGTCCACTGACAACAGCAACTTCGTGTCCCATCGCATGAGTTCCGAGTTGATTCTCTGTGATTGGGACCTGTCCGTGATGATATGTATCAAACTGTTGTCGCTGGTGCTCAATAATGTGCCACACAGTAATGGGTAAAGTGATCAGAGACTCATACAGTCCGTTTGATAAATCTCGAACTCCTATCCGAGCAATATCCTCAGTAAAAGAAAATGAGTACAGAAGGTTATTATTTTGAACGGTGAACTCCATTTTGTAATAAATGATAGAAGAGGTTTTTGTTAGAAAGTGATGAGAATGGATGAAAAGATTCTTGTCGAGAACGTGATAAAAGCAATCAGTGGAGAGAAAGTTATAAAGCAGCAAATTTCCTTTTTAGGAAGGGAACAGGATATATAAGTTAGATTTAAACAAAAGTTAGAACTAAAGTAAGTATTTTTAAACAAGAAGAAAGTGAATGTTGGAGCTCGATAGCAGGATAAAATGTTGAGGAGTAGTTAGTATAATGTGAGAAAGTAGTGATGATGTTTTCAGAGAAGTTGGATCAAATGATAATGTCAAAATCAACAACCTCTATATATAGTGTGCTCTGTCCAATCAGACAACAGTAACCAAAGATGGAAGATTTTATGAGAAAAAGTGACCTTTAGCTTGAAATTTCTGGACGAACTGAAATTCAAATCCAAATTTGGGTAAAATTTTCTAACAAGGTAGGAAGTGAAGGATACATACAGGTTTCCGACTATGCTTTTACCTAAAATGGTCTATTTAAGTTGAAATGAAGTGACATAATTTACCAAAAAAGTCAAGCTTTGATAAATTTTTTCCAATTCGTCAAATTTCAGATCAATCTCGGAAAATGTTCCATTTTTGGAATCAAATTTCTGTATATATATACGTTAGGTAAACGAATTACGAACCTGATCAGTACTCCCACTGCATTGTAGTCGTTGTAATAATGGAAGTACAAAGCACTCTGTAGTGAAGAAGTTATTGTTATTGGTTCTGGGAGAGGAACAAAGTTTGTTTGTGAAATATTTCTGTACTGTTCCAATATATCGGGGACGGAGTTCAAAATGAACAACAATTCGTATTTGCTTACATGCAATTCTGAGGATAAATCGAAAGACTGTTTCGCAATAAACTCCTCATATTCAAATTTTTTAATAGAGAACGTTGCATACTCAAGTCCTTTACTAAATCGGATTATTCTGTTGGATTTTGTGAAAATGTCCAAAAAATTGTAAAAAAAGTATGAATCTACATCAATTTCGTCAATTTTGTATGAATCAGGTATACCTTCTTTTCTCTTGTAAATCTTCTCCAATATTTGTAAGTGGTTTTTGATCAACATGTTTCACAAATGAGTAAAATTTCACGTATTAATCTATTAAAATAAAAAAATGTTAAAAGAGAGAATGAGATAAGCAAAACGATATCATTAACTTTTACAACAAGTTTCTTAATACTAAAATTTGATTGGTTTGTAGTTTGTAATATAATCACGTTAACGTCAATTGTATATAAGTTATCTTCAATTAAAGTAGGAGTTTTCTTCTCTAATGTTTTAATATTATTGTAAAAACACATTTAGTGTTTTATCGATGAAATTACAAAATTAGTTTGTTTACAATAATATTTGTATTCTCTAAGTGAGCAAGCGTCTGACAGATAGATTTTGTTAAGAAGTCTGTTTTGGGATGAATAGTATTGTTTTGTAAAAAAGTAACACAAATCAGCAATATGACAAATAAATATAACTTAAGATTTCCGATTTTCCTCCAAGGAATAAGGTTACACATTTTTGATGTTTTCTGGATTTAAATACGATGTATAATGTAACACTGTGACTGCTTCGTAGGAAGTTCTTGAACTTTCGTATTGCGTAATGTTACCAAAAATAGAAATTACGTCATTTCCTTATATGGAAATAATTAGTCATAAAAGTTTTTCTAACTAAAAAACCAAAAATTGTATTCATTCTCACTTTGTTATCAGATACAGTTGCTCGGCAATTTACTTAAAATTTATTCAATTTATTTTGGATCACAACAATACAATGCCTTTTCTTGATAGAAATCTACCTGTCAAATGCTCAAAGTGTGAGAAAATGGTTGTCAAGCAGCAAATGGCTCGACACAAAAAATCGTGTGATAGTGGGACTTTAAAATGTCCCAAGTGTCCACATTTCTACACAAAGAGGAAAGAGGACTTGAACTACCACCTTGCTAAGCATCACGCTCCTCAAGAAAAGAAGCTTAGTACAGTGTGCACTATATGCTTGGAGGAATTTCCAAGTTTTTATTCTCTTCAACAACATAGGAGACGGAAACAAAGAACATCGACCAAAGTTGGAACCAAATCCAGCGAAAACTTGAAAGAAGTACTAGAATCGGAAGAATTGGACAGGAACAACGAACAGTTACAGCAGGAACTTAGTGCCTGTCAACACTTCTTTGACAATACTGAGATGGAGAATGGGAGACATAGAGTATTCAATTTTAAATTGTCGAGACTTGATCCCAGCGAAATTAATGAAAAACTGAAGGAAGTGTTTGAAAAGCTTAACTGTGCTGCAAAAATAAATTTATCCCTGGGATTTATTTTACGAAATGTTGACACAGACGAATACCGATACTTTTATGCTCATGAGAACAACACCTTCTTTGAGAAGTCTCATTTACTTTGTTCTAAGGGAGACTTAGTCTCACTTCAGGATAGAGTAGAGAAATTGGATTTGATTGAGACTTGTGCTCAAGAAAGGGCAAACACAAAATGGCGGTATGCACTAACTACGAATGTAACAGTTTTCTGTGCTCTTCTCAACAATATCCCAATGGGATGTTTAGATGCTGTTATACCTGAACAGTTGTTGAGGAGAAACGATGTAAATTGTCTTGTTACGAATGGATACGGAGAAACCTACAAGGACTACCTTTGCTTGTTTAGAGCTGTGGCTGTTCACTTGTATGGATCAGCTGAGCTGGAAACAAACGCAGCTAAGTTGTTCAGTGACTTTCTCCACGAGTCTGGTCATGACGCAATTAACTTTAGAGGAGTGTCAATGGATCACCTTGTGTTTGCTCAAAATGCTATAAAACACAACATTTTCATTTATGACATTGACATTGAGGACGGGGATTTTGTAGGTGAACTTGCCAGAAGAAGTATTGAGATGTACGAGAACAACATTAATCTACTGCGCTACAACAACCACATTTGCTATGTTGATGATATCAATACGTTTTTCAAACGATTCCGCTGTCCTAATTGTGATACCTTTATTAAGCGTGCTGGTAATTTCCACCGTCACGTAAAATCTTGTAAAGATAGGATACAGCACATTTATCCGAAGAGTGTTTACACTTTGAGAGAAACTTTGTTCGATAAACTTGACGGTTTTGGAATTGGATATGAGGAAGAACAAAAACTGTTCAAAAACTTGGCTGTATTTGACTTCGAATCAATCTGCGTTCCATCTAATGAACTAAAAGATACCAATACAACTACTTGGATAGGAAAACATGAACCAATATCTGTGTCCATTTCCTCTAATTTATTACAAGAACCTATTTTCCGTTGCAACAGAGACCCCAAGACACTGATTGTATCTTTTGTTGAAGCATTAGAAGAACTAGCTAGCAGAAGTAAAGCAGAAATGTTGCAAAAAATTTCCTCAATTGAAAATGCAATTAAAAACAGAGTAAGTTCTATTTTCGAGAAGCTAAATGGAAGGAAAGATGAGAGTACTCCAATGTTTGAATTTCAATATATCGAAGAAGAAGAAATTGATATGTCGACTCAATTCCTCCAAATTCAGAAAAATCAACTTCTCGAACTACAACAACATTTTGAACGTTATGTCAGCATTTTACCTGTATTTGGATTCAACAGCGGGAAATATGATCTGAATCTTATCAAGTCTTATTTACTACCCTACCTCATTCACGAGCGCGATAATCAACCAACGGTTATTAAAAAAGCTAATCATTTTGTATCCTTTAAATTTGGCGATGTTCAGTTTCTCGATATTCTAAACTTTCTTGGTGGAGCAACATCACTAGATTCGTTCCTCAAAGCTTACAAGACAAATGAGACCAAAGGGTTTTTCCCTTATGAATGGTTCGACTCACCAAACAAATTGGATGTAACTTTCCTACCCCCTTACGAATGTTTCTTTAGTAAGTTGAGAGATCACAATCCCTTGGAAAAAGAATTTACGGATTTCACAAAATTGTTGAATAGTGGACTTTCCCAACAGGAGGCTCTGAAAAAACTTAGGTTGAAGGTAGTGCCCCCCTCGGGATTCGACAACTACAATTACCTGGAAAGTGTGTGGGAGCACGAACAAATGACAACTTTTCAAGACTTTGTCAGGTGGTATAATAACAAAGATGTTGTCCCGACACTAGAAGTGATGCAGAAAATGATGGAATTCTATCATAACAAAGGGATTGATATGTTAAAACTGGGTTGCACACTACCTAATTTAGCAAATATTTGTCTACACAAATCAACTAATAGCAAATTCCATCCTTTCGTTGAAGCAGACAAAGATTTACATGATAAAATACGCGAAGATATGACCGGTGGTCCCTCTATTGTGTTTACTAGAAAAGCAATTGTGGATCAAACCTACATTCGAAACACAGAAAACATTTGCAAATCAATTGTGGGTATAGACGCCAGTCAACTTTACCCCTTCTCAATGTGTCAAGAAATGCCCACTGGGCTTTACACTAGATGGGAGTTTGATTCTGACTCTCAGAAGTTTAAAGCTAGACAAAATAAATCGAGGAAATTTGAGAACATGGTTATGTCGTACCTACAATCTCAACGTCCTAACTGCACTATTGAAAGCTACTACACAACTGGAACTCAGAAAAAGATTGATTGTTTTAATGTAGACGGATTTTGTGCTCACTGTAAAACTATTTTTGAAGCAATGGTTGTTACTTTCACTTTTGTGCATGTCAGGAAGCAAGAGCAAGCATGTCAGAGGAAGAGACTCAGAAAGGATTAAAGAAACGGGAATACGATGAACTAAGACGAGACTATTTGCGAAACAGAGGATATAAAGTTGTTGAGATATGGGAATGTAACTGGTAGGAAACTGTCAAAGGTGATGAATCTGTAAAAATTCACGTGAGAAACAATTTCCCATTCAAGCTACCTCTGACTCAAGAATCTCTACTTACAAAGATAAGAGAAGATAAACTATTTGGTTACGTTCAGTGTGATCTCGAAGTTCCAGATGGGTTGAAATACAAGTTCTCGAACTTTCCACCAATCTTTAAAAACTTTAATGTTAGTCGAGCAGATATTGGTGATTATATGAGGGATTATGCAATTGATAACGATTTACTCAAGCAACCGCAACGCATGTTAATTTCAAGCTTCAAGTTGGAGAATGGAACAGTCATAACACCATTACTCAATTTTTACCTTAGTCTTGGGCTAAAATGCACCAAAATTTATCGCTTCGTTCAGTACACACCCAAAAAATGCTTCAACAATTTTGTCCAATCGGTTGTTGATGCTAGAAGAGTTGGAGATGAAAATCCTGAATCAAGCGTTGTAGCAGAAACAATGAAACTGTTAGGGAATAGTTCCTATGGTTACCAAATCATGGACAGAAGCAGACATACAGAGACAAAATAATTGAACGATGAAAAGACACACAAAGCTATCAACGGGAAATTGTTTAAGAGACTTAACAGTGTGTCAAAAGAAATATACGAAGTTGAACTTGTAAAATCAAAAATTGAGCACCGTGAACCGATAATAGTCGGCTTTTTTATACTTCAGTACGCAAAATTACGTATGTTGGAGCTTTATTACAATTTTTTTGATAAATTTTGCGATGTCGACACGTTCGAAGAGTTAGAAATGGACACTGACTCCTTATACTTAGCTCTAGCGCACGATAATTTGTACGATTGCATTCGTCCATATAAAAAAGCAGATTGGGAAACTCTGAGGGAACACGATTGTGATGATTCTTTCAAAGCTGATGCTGTACAAAATTTCTTCCCTAGAACTTGTTGTGATAAACATAAAAAGCACGATAAGCGTGAACCAGGTCTGTTCAAGGAAGAATTTAGATGTACTGAAATGATTTGTCTCTGTAGCAAAACATATTGTTGCTACGATGCCAAATCGGATAAGTACAAATTCAGCAGCAAAGGACTGAACAAACGAACATTGGAAGAGACCGGAGATGGACCATTGGAAAAATATCGGCGAGTGATGGAAGAAATCATCAATTTAACATCTACAAATAGAGGATTTCGGACAATCAACCACTGCGTCGCTACCTATGAACAAACAAAGAAAGGACTCTCATATTTTTATCCTAAACGAAAAGTGTTATCTGATGGAATTCATACTGTACCCCTGGACCTGTAATTTATTGAATCAATTTTTGTTTTGTGAGCTCTCTCTGTTGTGTTTAAAATTACTTATAAGGTACTTGATTAATACTGTGTCTGTCTTTTTGTACCTTCATAATTCATTCTTATAAAAACTTTCAATTTTCTCAATTTTAGTGGATATAACTGACCTTAATACATTGCGGCGGCTATACCTAATCTTAATTTATTGCGGCGGCTATACCTAATTTTAATACATTGCGGCGGCTATACCTAATCTTAATACATTGCGGCGGCTATACTTAATCTTAATACATTGCGGCGGCTATACCTAATCTTAATACATTGCGGCGGCTATACCTAATCTTAATACATTGCGGCGGCTATACCTAATCTTAATACATTGCGGCGGCTATACCTAATCTTAATACATTGCGGCGGCTATACCTAATCTTAATACATTGCGGGGGCTATACCTGATCTTAATACATTGCGGCGGCTATACCTAATCTTAATACATTGCGGCGGCTATACCTAATCTTAATACATTGCGGCGGCTATACCTAATCTTAATACATTGCGGCGGCTATACCTAATCTTAATACATTGCTGTTGTTAAACCAAAAATATTGAAATTTACTGCGAGGGAAATTATCCATTATTGCGCGCTGCCTGTACAATTCCCCGCCTGTACGTACGCGCTGTCTGTACAATTCCCTGCGCGCTGCATGTATAATTCCCTGCTAATCCCTAAATGACCTCTAAAATCACGGTGACAAATGGCTCCGAAAAATCACCCTGATCTGCTCCCACCTTACTACTCACCCCCTGGAACACCCCTAGATTTATCCCCAATCCTAATACATTGCGGAGGATATTCCTAATCTTAATACGTGGCGGCCGCTATAACTAATCTTAATACGTGGCGGCCGCTATTACTAATCTTAATACGTGGCGGCCGCTATAACTAATCTTAATACGTGGCGGCCGCTATAACTAATCTTAATACGTGGCGCCCGCTATTACTAATCTTAATACATGTACGCCTATACCCTATCTTAATACATTAGTGTAGACCCTCTCTCAAAAATTACTCCTATACCCTATCTTAATACATGGGGTCTACACCCCCCCCCCCCCGGGGAGACTTGCTCACCCTATTACTACTGTCTTTTTTTGTTGTTTTTTTTAAACCGCTGAAAAAAATTTTTGGACAGGTCCTAATACCCTCCTATAGAGGCGTGTGTGATCATAAACATATTGGATGTTTTCAATTGCCAACTAATGTTTTCCCTTACTTCGAAATTAATTGTTTAAAAATTTATGCCAATTTGTTTTTTTTTGTCTAATTGTTACCGAGCCTTTTTATTGAGTGGTCCCATATCTTTTCTAGTGAAATACAATTTGTTTTGTTTAGTTTCACTTTTATCCGATGCTATTATGATTTTGTTAGTAAGATTTTTAAAATGGGCATAAAGTTTTGGATGTAAATAATGTTTGTTGTTATTGTTGTTTGATTTTGTTGTTGTCTGGACTTGCTTTCTTAATAATGACAGATCTCATAAATCTATCGCAGCATTTTTACTCCTACTGAGTTATTTGCGTTGGAGGCGATCTTTAATATCTGATTTTTTGGGGCTTTCTATCTGCTCCTCATTTGGTAGATATTTATGCCAAAAATGTGGATGAGCGGTGTCGGAACTTAATGTGCGAACGCACATTACCGAGCCTCCTTGTCCAGTTTCAAAGGTCATTTAAATGTCAAACACCATGTCAAAATTGTTTTGTGCTAGTTTTGATTAACCCCCATTTATCAAGCTATATTGTGAAGTATGATATTTCGAATTGTTAGCATATTTACTGTCTTAGTGTGGTTAAATTCTATTTTGTTTCTTAATTTGTTATTATAGCAGATCAAAATTGTGCTGTAATTGTTTTGAACACAACAGAAACTCTCATTGTGAAGTCTTGTGGAAAGTTGAAATTGTATCAACGTAAATTCTGATTGCAATTTTTAACTCAAAAGTGGCTGTTTTTAAATTAGCCAAAAAGTCGGAACTGATTTGTTTTGAACCTACAGAAATACTGTCCGAAAAGGTTTTTAGATTAATGTTTAAATTGATTATCGGACCGACTGTACAAAATTAATATTTACTCTACAAAGTCTTCATTTGCAGCCGTAACAGTGAACGTTTGAAAACTTCCTCGTTGCCCACAATGCCTCATTTTAAAAGGTCCACGCATAATGATTGACAAACTTAATTCTCCCAGAAGAACCAGCAAATAGTCTCTATTGCCAATTCATTGTAATTATGAAATCTTGACCCAAGAAAACTCTCTTCACATAAATAGGCTTGTCGTGTTCATTCTATGCTTAAGATGAATAAACTACTCATGGGATGACTGTTTATATGTGAGGACAAGCCGTGCTAATCAATTGTTTTTTACAATTCAAAGAATTTGAATTGTATTGGGGCGCTGTCTTTTTTACAATTCAAAGAATTTGAATTGTATTGGGGCGCTGTCTTTTTTTTAAGATCTGTTCACACATTTTCATGATTTTTGAAGTCAAATTGGAGTAGTGATTTTGGTCACGCCGAAACAGGAAATGGAGCGAAAAAGCGAGTGGTTTTGCGGCGTGAATTTTTTTCGCTCTAATTTTAAAGTAGAGTGAGAAAGCGGTGTTTGAACAAAAAATCGCTTGCTCGCTAGTGGTTTTTTTGTTCACATGCGGCAATTTTACTTAGTTTTTTTACTGTTTTTTCGATTTTTTGGATCGGATTTTCTTCTGAATGGTTTTACCAATCCTTTCATGGTTAATTCTAGGCCTAGTTTTTTGTTTGAACTAAATTTCAATTTCTCGCCAGTGTTTTTTTGTTCACATGCGGCATTTTGACATTGATTTTCGGTGTTTTTTTAAATTTTTTTTAAAATTGGTTTTCCCAATTCATTTGTAGTCCATTCTAGGTCTAGTTTTTCATTTAGTCAATGAAAATTCATTGAATTGTACGTCAGGACTTGTCGTGCTATGTTTTTTTAAGATCGTTCACACATTTTCATGATTTTTGAAGTCAAATTGGAGTAGTGATTTTGGTCACGCCGAAACAGGAAGTGGAGCGAAAAAGCGAGTGGTTTTGCGGCGTGAAATTTTTTCGCTGTAAATTTTAAGTAGAGTGAGAAAACGGTGTTTGAACGAAATTTCGCTTTCTCGCTAGTGGTTTTTTGTTTACATGCGGCAATTTCACTCTGATTTTTACTGTTTTTTCGATTTTTTGGATCGGATTTTTTTCTAAATGGTTTTGCCAATCCATTCACAGCTCATTCTAGGCCTAGTTTTCTGTTTGAATTAAATTTTCATTACTCGCTTTTGGTTTTTTTTGTTCACATGCGGCATTTTGACATTGATTTTCTGTTTTTTCTTATTTTTTTTATCTGATTTTTTTAAAATGGTTTTCTCAATCCACTCATAGTCCATTCTAGGTCTAGTTTTTCTGTTTAGTCAATGAAAATTCTTTGAATTGTACGTCAGGACTTGTCCTGCTATGTTTTATTATTGTGGCAATATTTTAGTTCCTATTGTGAGCTTCGTGGAGGCATCGCAGACAGTGGAAGAAGGAGAAAGAGATGTGTTTGTGACGGTCACTCGAAAGGGAGATAGTTCCAAATATGAGTCAAGTGTCACAGTGGTGTGCGAGGAGCCCACTCCCAATGAGCTACCCTCGGGCGTTTCTCCTGTGGGTTAGTTTACAAACTATCTGTGAAGTCCAGGCTGCAAAGCGTATTGCGTCTAATCGCCCTACCCTCCAACTCGATACACTAAATGCTTTTGGCAAACGACGAGAATTGTAGATTCTCTTAAATAGCTGAAAACGCTCAAAAGGCTCTCGTTCCACGATTTTTTTTTGACTTCTTTTATTTTGTTCCCAGGTTAAGGTGCTCGTTAATGATCAGATAAAAACGCACTGTGCAAAGTACTTTTACTACACGGACAACCTCACTAGTCAAAATCTGCTCAAAGTTTTATCATGAACGAGCTCAAAATATGATAATTAGGAAGCTACAATTTTTTTCAGAACTTTAGGGAACTTTAGTTCACTAATACTGCTCAGCAATTAGCTCCTAGCAATATATTTGCGAGGATTGAAAAAAGTTTAGGCCATTTTACTTTAAAATCAGAAAAATTACCATCTTTGCGGTGATTATATCGAAGAAGTTTTATTGCTTTCGAATCATAAAAATATATACACATTATGATTGAGTGTTTCAGATCTACGTGTTTAGGATAACTGTTAGATGGAATTGCCTAAAAACGAGCTAAATCTGAAAAAATTCACCAACAAGCTTAGAGCGATCACAATTCTAAAAGCGAGCGTAAATCTGATCATGGCAGATTGTTGTCCTGGATGAGTCTGATCATCAAAAAGCGTCTCAAACTAAATTTATTGTGTTTTTTTTGTAGTAAGATTCCTAGCAGCAGTTATCAAATTTTGGACTAAAATTACTCGAAATTCTTTTAAATACGAGTTTGAAGATCCTTTTGACTCATTGAGCTGCCCATCATCTAAAATTTTAAGTTTTTATTGGTCATGTTAGGTGGTTCATGATTCCTACTAATGAAACAAGAGTATTTAAGAATTTTGATATTTTATAACGCGTCTTCTACCAAGATTATATACAAACTTTTGCTAATCATATAGAAATCATACCAAAGTTACTCAGATTCTCGAAATTAAAAAATTTTGTTTTCGAAAGAATTTCTGAAAATTTCCGAGTAATCATCATGTAGTAATTTCAAGGTAATATATGACATGCAACGAATCGATGGATTTCATGTATTCTGAAAGTTATTGAATTAACTTTAAACCCATACAGATTCCTGTGTGCTTCTTTACTTACACAAAATCCAGAGAATGACTGAGCACTGTAATTTAGAAGATGTTTTTGATGTTTTTTCTCATGAGTGAGATGAATGGGTATTCAATAGTTCGATCTCTCTAGCAAAGGCGAGATTATGTTCTTATAAACAAACTGAGACCTATAATGTTATCTTGACTCTTCTATCACTAAATCGGCGACGAATTAACAAAGAGACGTACCAAAATGTAGATTTTTCAACGTATGTGATTGGTTGAGAAATATAAAAGACTGTTTCTTTATGCGTTTAATTAGCCTAAATTTCACTTAAAATAATTATAGATTATATTTTTTTACCGCATCTGGCCATGCCTTAGCGGCCCGTGGGACTTGATATGAATGTATCACAACCGAACGTGAGATCAGTTTTCCCCCAAAAAATATAATTTTTCTCTTTCGGCTCATTGCAATTTATGTGCAATTTTACGTTAACATTCGTATCCTATTTTAAAACACTGATAATTTGTTGAGCAATCAGAAAACAATATTCCCATTTTCTCAATTGTGATTGGCCAGCAATAAAAATTCTATATTTTTTGTATGTCTCCTATTTTCACTAGCGCCCACTAAATTACTAAATTGCATGCTAGTATATTTTGGCGTGGCACAATATGTTGACGCGGAATCACTTCAGTGCTTCCTCAGCACCAAAATTTGAGAAAACCGAATTTGTAGAGAAAACATATTCGTGTTCAAGCTAGGATCATAAATAATTTCCTTGAACTCCTAAAAGGATCATGCATGGTTTCTTTGATGTCATGCAATGATCCTGCAAGGAAATGCTGAGAATTTATTATGCCTGTATGACTACTTATGACGACTCGGGTCATATTCGAATGATTATAGTTAGCATCAAAACGGTCGGCTACGTGTCACCTCGCAACCCATGTTATCAAATTTGGGATTTTTTTAAAAAAAGAACAAAACACCATCTGAAATTTGATGTAATTATCTGACTTATTTTTTTATTTGAATTCTTTTTGTTCAGCACCTAATATCATAGTTGTCAAATTCTGTATCACATTTTCCCCAGTAAGGGAAAATTCTTGCCCAGTTTTAATGCACAAAGGCAAAACTGTTTGTGACCGAGACCCATTTTCAATCACCATTTTAGAGCGAATATGCTTTAACTGTGACTTTTACAGATAAAGACGACTATAGCTGCATCCAAAAGCGTGTGGTATTTGAGGAGAAAGCGAACAAGAAATTTATGCGATTTCGGATTGCCGACGATGCGCCCAATTATACCAGTGCAAACAACTCATTGGGGATCCGACGGGAGGGAAAAGAGGCGCTCAGGTTGAGAATGGTTGATTTCTCCAACTGTAGACCAGACCCTGTGGTAAAGAAGGATGAATTCTGGGTGTACATTACTGATGAAACGGACAGTAAGTGTATATATACATTCATTAATAATCAGGCAAAATTAATGGAAACAATGGAATTCGCTTCTTTGTTGAAATTTTTTACCAAAATAAATGAGTGTATGCTAATACTTCAAGCTTTGTCTCGACTCAGGTCGAAGTTTGAGTTTATGTCCTCATCTATGGTGGACACCCTTTTTGGACGCGAACGTTGCGTTCAGACATACACATGCAATGAATTTTTAACGACCAAAATAAACGCTCCGACTACTTACGGTCGAGCCACATTTTGCCACATACACTAGCCACGTTCTGCCCCACAGACGAGCTACAAACTTCGTCATAGACGAACTAAAGTCTGCATTTTAAACTTTTTGAGCTTTTTTTACATGTTTTTGCACACAACACAAACAGGAGATACAAAACAAATAATATGACGAAATTGCAAAACTTGACTTTATATATCAGGCATCGTTAATCTGTTTATACTATGGCCATCATTAGTCAACAGACCCCTTGTTTTACTTACTCTGTATTGGCTACCCAGGTCGAGGTTATCCTTTGTGCTCGTTTATGACGCAGACCGTTTTTGAACGCACACAGGGGGTATGGTGCGTTCAAACATACACAGGCGAGGAATTTTTTTGAACGAGCAACATAAACGCACCAAGTACTTACGGTCGAGCCAAAGTCTGCCCCATAGACGAGCCAAAAACTGCCCCATAGACGCACCAATTCTGCAGCATAGACGAACCAAAAACTGTCCCATAGACGCACCACTTCTGCAACACAGACGAGCTAGAAACTTTATCATAGGCGAGCTAAAGTCTGCACCATACACTTTTTTACATCTTTTTTTATAAACCTTTTTTAAGAAATATGATGAATGTGTCCAGGTTTTTTCGTGATACCTCTTACTATCTCGAACTGCAAGAAAAACTGTCCGCACTTTAGGCGAGTTTTCCTTTGCAGCCCAAGAAAAAAACAGAGGCTCTGATAGCTAAAAAGACACAAACAGGTTCCGGATAAGCCAGAACCTAAAAAAAAACAAAAATATAGCACCAAAACAACAAAAAGTAGCACCATAACATATAAAGGCAAGGAAGACAGACAACATAATGGGAAAGTCCCTCTGAGGGCACAGGGAAAGGGGCGCCTAAGAAAAAAACCAATTTTTTTCCTATTTGAAAAATCATTTTTTTAATAAGCGAATAAGTCGATATTTCCGATTGAAATTCGAAATTTTTTCTAGGAAAGTTAGGCGGACCATTCTTTTAGCATTACAACCTAAATAGTACGGGTAGTCTGGGATATCAATTTGGTTCATTTTGAACAACTCCTTGATCCGATAAAAAAGGCCTATTTTTAAAATTCGCTAATCGCGAAATTCGCAAATTTTCGTATGAAAAACTAACTTTTTTCCAAGGCATGCTATACCAAAAAGTCTTTTTTTCCTATGCTCTACCTACACAGGGGATACTCCATACCGAGTTTGGTTTGATTTGAACAACTCCTTGACCCGATAAAATTTCTATATTTTTGAAAAAAGAATATGCGAATAAGTCGATATTTCCGATTGAAATACGAAAATTTTTTCTAGGAAAGTTAGGCGGACCATTCTTTTAGCATTACAACCTAAATAGTATGGGTAGTCTGGGATATCAATTTGGTTCATTTTGAACAACTCCTTGATCCGATAAAAAAGACCTATTTTTAAAATTCGCTAATCGCGAATTTCGCAAATTTCCGTATGAAAAACTAACTTTTTTGCTAGACAAGCTATACCAAAAATTTTGTTTTGTTTAACACTATAACTAAACAGGGGATACTCCATACCAAGTTTGGTTCAATTTGGACAGCTCTATGACCTAATCAAAAAGACCTATTTTCAAAATTATTTAAAATTAACTATTCGAAATAATCGCAAATTTCCGTAATAAAAACTAACTTTTTTCCTAGCCAAGCTATAACAACAATTCTTGTTTTCCTATTCCCCAACTACACAGGGGATACTCCATTCCAAGTTTGGTTTGATTTGAACAACTCCTTGACCCGATGAAAAAGACCTATTTTTAAAATTCCTTTTTCGAGAAATTCAAAAAATTCCGTATGAAATACTAACTTTTTTCTTAGGCAAGCTATAACAAAAATTCTTTTTGTTTTACATTCTAGTTACACTAGTGATACTCCATGCCGAGTTTAATTTGATTTGAACAACTCCTTGACCCAATAAAATTTAACTATTTTTTTAAATTATTTAAAATTAGTTATTCGAATTAATCGGAAATTAACGTGCGAAAAACTAATTTCCTTCCTAGGCAAGCTACACCAAAATATCTTTTTGTCTCAGAGTCTACTTACCCTGGGGATACTCCATAACAAGTTTGGTTTGATTTGAACAACTTTTTGATCCGATAAAAAGACCTATTTTTAAAATTCCTTTTTCGAGAAATTCAAAAAGTTCCGAATGAAATACTAACTTTTTTCTAGGATAGCTATACCAAAAATTCTTTTTCTCTCAGAGTCTACCTACACAGGGGATACTCCCTACCAAGTTTGGTTTGATTTGAACAACTCTTTGACCCGATAAAATTTAACTATTTTTTAAAATTATTTAAAATTAATTATTCGAATTAATCGGAAATTAACGTACGAAAAACTAACTTGCTTCCTAGGCAAGCTATACCAAAAAGTTTTTTTGTCTCGCGAAGGACCAATACAACTCGAGGCACAACCCTGCGGAACGACGATCAGCAGAACACCGGAGAACCAGCCTGACAATCAGTTTCCTATCACCTTATAAAAACCTGATAAAACCTACCTACCCTGGGTCTACCCTGAGTCTACCTACCCTGGGTATTCTCCATACCAAGTTTGGTTTGATTTGAACAACTTTTTGATCCGATAAAAAAGACCTATTTTTAAAATTCCTTTTTCGAGAAAATCAAAAAGTACCGTATGATATACTCACTTTTTTTCTAGGCAAGCTATACGAAAATTTCCTTTTGTCTCGAAATCTACCTGGGGATACTCCATACCAAGTTTGGTTTGATTTGAACAACTCTTTGACCCGATAAAATTCAAATATTTTTTAAAATTATTTAAAATTAATTATTCGAATTAATCGGAAATTAACGTACTAAAAACTAACTTCCTTGACCCAATAAAATTTCTATATTTTTGAAAATAGAAAAAGCGAAAAAGTCGATATTTCCGATTGAAATACGAACTTTTTTCTATGGAAGTTAGGCGGACCATTCTTTGGGCATTACAACCTAAATAGTACTGGTGGTCTGGGATATCAATTTGGTTCACTTTCAACAACTCTAAGATCCGATAAAATTTAACTTTTTTTTAAAATATAATAAGCGAAAAAGCCGATATTCCCGATTGAAATACGAAGTTTTTTTCTATGAAAGTTAGGCGGACCATTCTTTTTGCATTACAACCTAAATAGTACTGGTCGCCTGGGATATCAATTTGGTTCACTTTAAACAACTCTAAGATCCGATAAAGTTTAACTATTTTTTAAAATTGCTTAATTGAAATAATCGCAAATATCCGTACGAAAAACTAACTTCCTTCCTCGGCAAGCTACACCATAATATTTTTTTGTCTTAGAGTCTACCTACCCTGGGGATTCTCGCTACCAAGTTTGGTTCACTTTGGACAACTCCTTGACCCAATAAAATTTCTATATTTTTGAAAATAGAAAAAGCGAAAAAGTCGATATTTCTGATTGAAATACGAACTTTTTTCTATGGAAGTTAGGCGGACCATTCTTTGGGCATTACAACCTAAATAGTACTGGTGGTCTGGGATATCAATTTGGTTCACTTTCAACAACTCTAAGATCCGATAAAATTTAACTTTTTTTTAAAATATAATAAGCGAAAAAGCCGATATTCCCGATTGAAATACGAAGTTTTTTTCTATGAAAGTTAGGCGGACCATTCTTTTTGCATTACAACCTAAATAGTACTGGTCGCCTGGGATATCAATTTGGTTCACTTTAAACAACTCTAAGATCCGATAAAGTTTAACTATTTTTTAAAATTGCTTAATTGAAATAATCGCAAATATCCGTACGAAAAACTAACTTCCTTCCTCGGCAAGCTACACCATAATATTTTTTTGTCTTAGAGTCTACCTACCCTGGGGATTCTCGCTACCAAGTTTGGTTCACTTTGGACAACTCCTTGACCCAATAAAATTTCTATATTTTTGAAAATAGAAAAAGCGAAAAAGTCGATATTTCTGATTGAAATACGAACTTTTTTCTATGGAAGTTAGGCGGACCATTCTTTGGGCATTACAACCTAAATAGTACTGGTGGTCTGGGATATCAATTTGGTTCATTTTGAACAACTCCTTGATCCGATAAAAAAGGCCTATTTTTAAAATTCGCTAATCGCGAAATTCGCAAATTTCCGTATGAAAAACTAACTTTTTTCCAAGGCATGCTATACCAAAAAGTCTTTTTTTCCTATGCTCTACCTACACAGGGGATACTCCATACCAAGTTTGGTTTGATTTGAACAACTCTTTGACCCGATAAAATTCAAATATTTTTTAAAATTATTTAAAATTAATTATTCGAATTAATCGGAAATTAACGTACGAAAACTAACTTCCTTCCTAGGCAAGCTATACCAAAAACATTTTTTGTCTCAGAGTCTACCTACCCTGGGGATTCTCGCTACCAAGTTTGGTTCACTTTGGACAACTCCTTGGCCCAATAAAATTTCTATATTTTTGAAAATAGAAAAAGCGAAAAAGTCGATATTTCCGATTGAAATACGAACTTTTTTCTATGGAAGTTAGGCGGACCATTCTTTAGGCATTACAACCTAAATAGTACTGGTGGTCTGGGATATCAATTTGGTTCACTTTCAACAACTCTAAGATCCGACAAAATTTAACTATTTTTTAAAATATAATAAGCGAAAAAGCCGATATTCCCGATTGAAATACGAAGTTTTGTTCTATGAAAGTTAGGCGGACCATTCTTTTTGCATTACAACTTAAATAGTACTGGTAGACTGGGATATCAATTTGGTTCACTTTAAACAACTCTAAGATCCGATAAAGTTTAACTATTTTTTAAAATTGCTTATTTGAAATAATCGCAAATATCCGTACGAAAAACTAACTTCCTTCCTAGGCAAGCTACACCAAAATATTTTTTTGTCTTAGAGTCTACCTACCCTGGGATTACTACATACCAAGTTTGGTTTGATTTGAACAACTCCTTGACCCGATGAAAAAGACCTTTTTTTAAAATTCGTTATTCGAGAAATACGCAAATTTCCGTATGAAAAACTAACTTTTGTCCTAGGTAAGCTATACCAAAAATTCCTTTTTTCCTATGCTCTAACTACACAGGTGATACTACATACCAAGTTTGGTTTGATTTGGACAACTCCTTGAACCGATGAAAAGTAACCGAGCATTCAGTCGCTATGCCCTGTTTTCAATTGGCACCAAACGCTAGTTCGTTTATAGTTTCCCGAAGGGTGCATCAAAAGCATTCAACATAGTCTTAAAAGTTTTGTGCAATGATATCGCAACTCATATTAACCGGTTATCAACATAAACACTCTGATTACAGAAAACTTAAAGATCGAGCAGTGAGCATGTGGTCATTTTCGGAGGTTCGAGATCGAAAATCGTTAATAACTTCTAAAATACTAACCAATCGAAACCCATATGCAGCACCTAGTTATTAGTTTCTACATATAACAAGGAGTAAAACAAGCCATAGTACATCACTTTTGGACCATCCATGCACGAAAAATTTCAAAATGCACGTTTGGTACCCCCAAGACCTCAAGGGGGGCTGCACCACCTGCAGAGGCAAAATGCACCCCCAAGACCGCTGAAAACCTATATGCAGCACCTAGTTATTAGTTTCTACATATAACAAGGAGTAAAAAAAGCCATAGTACATCACTTTTGGACCATCCATGCACGAAAAATTTTAAAAATGCACGTTTGGTACCCCCCAAGACCTCAAGGGGGGTGCACCACCTGCAGAGGCAAAATGCACCACCAAGACCGCTGAAAACCTATATGCAGCACCTAGTTATTAGTTTCTACATATCACAAGGAGTAAAACAAGCCATAGTACATCACTTTTGGACCATACATGCACGAAAAATTTCAAAATGCACGTTCGGTACCCCCCAAGACCTCAAGGGGGGTTGCACCACCTGCAGAGGCAAAATTCACCACCAAGACCACAAAAAACCTACATGGAGCACCCAATATCTAGTTTCTACGTATAACAAGGAGTAAAATAAGCCATAGAACATAATTTTTGGACCATTCTTGCCCGAAAAATTTCAAATTGCACCTTTGGTACCAAACACCTCAATTTGGGCAGTTACAGAGCTACAGAGACGAATTTTGGTGTTTTCCTGCAGGGGAACGCACTGGAAAATGATATGGGTGCATTCAGGACTTGTTATTGTAACTTAATTAGCTATTAAAAACATCCAGTACAGCTGTTTTACAACACCGAAATTTCGACCATCATGAATTTCGAGGTTTTGGAGTAATTCTCTTGTTTACCCCCAAAATACTACAAACCACTGTCCAACTGTCATGAGAACATTTATCAGCAGTAACAAGGTGCTTAATACCAAGCGGTTGCGCTTATGTTGAGCGAATTTGGTTTTGTAGTTTTTGAGAAATTAATGAAAACTACTTTAAACGTAGTAAATTTTTTTAAAAATTATCCCATCTCAGTTGAAATTATATCAAAATGCATGTCTCAAACGGCTGGTTGACCAAAAAATGACAGACCTCTTGCTTCGAGCATATCACGGCTGACATTCAGAAAGTTTTGTCATACGAAATTTCAGTTTCTATAACTCCAAAACAATCGTTTTTGCAGGTTGTACCGAAATGCACAGAAAAAGCAGTAAAAAAGTCCGAGTGTTTGCGTTTTTGAACATAAAACTTTTTGTTTAAGTTTGGTATCTAATTATTACCACAAAGTACATGAACTGAGCAAGATAACAAGCCTACGAACATACCAATTGATACGGTAATCGTGAAGATATCAATAAATCTGTTTAATGAGGTAATATATAAGGTTAAATTTTCTTCCAGTTTCAAGCCAAATTGTTACAATCTACTCAATATTTACCATGAAAATGTTTTTCTGCGATAAAGATGCACTAAATATCAAGCTATTCAGAATTTTTTGAGCCAATTTAAAACAGTAGTTGATGAATAACTAGAATAAACATCATTGAACATCGTCAAATTTTTTCTAAAAAACTCAGTTTTTAGTAGAAATTATCTTAAAAAATGCGTCGAAAACATTTGAAAACCAATAAATTATACACTTCGTGCTTTCATAATAACATGGTCACCTCTTGGAATTGTTATTATACAAAAACTTTTTTGCATTTTAGTTTTGCAGCTGTACCGATATTCTTAAACATAAAGAGTAGGAATATGAATTGCTTTGTTTTTGATTCCTGTTAGTTTGACTCTATGTCTTTCTCTGGCCTACACCTCAATGCAGGTAGTAATTGGAGGCCAGCCACACATTAACATCATGTATATACTGCAATGGTAACATTTTTGATGTGATATTAAACGTTTTTATATGTGTAAAAAATGGCGCCGCAAAAATTGTTAAGAGGCACCCTTATGAAAGTTCCAAACTTTTTTAGGGACCTCCTATAGCGGAATGGCCTTAGAACTGGTTTGAACCTGTAGCTAGGAGCGTAAAACTGGGTTCGATAAGTATTTTCCCGACAACTGACATTTCTCTACCACCTGTTAAGAGGTTTTCTATCTACTTACAGCTCTGATAACAATATGAAAGGAGACATTTTTGCATTATGTTATATATGACTGTTTTATTTGTGTTCACTAAGTCCAATGTGCTCATCTTACATATCAGACAATAATAAAAATCCATGCCGACCGTTACCGGCTGGCCAGCGGAGCCTAAATGTTGCTTTTCTTAAAAATAAATAGTAGGAATATGAATTGCTTTGTTGCTGATTCCTATTAGTTTGACTCTATGTCTTTCTCTGGCCGAAACCTCAATATAGGTAGTATTTGGAGGCTATTCACACGTTAACATTATGTATATACTGCAGTGGTAACATTTTTGATGTGATATTAAACGTTTTTAAATGTGTAAATAATAGCGCCGCAAAAATTGTTATGTGGCAATTTTATGAAGGTTCGAAACTTTTTAGGGACCTGCTATGGCAAAAGGGCCTTAGTGCTGAAAGGAACTTATAGCTAGGCGCATAAAACTGGGGTCGAAAATTGTTTCCCTACAATTGAAATTTCTCTACCAGCTTTTAAGAGGTTTTCTATCTACTTACAGCTCTGATAACATTATGAAAGGTGACATTTTTGCATTATATTATATATGACTCTTTTATTAGAGTTCATTAGGTCCAATTGGCTCAACTTACATGCCAGACAATAATAAAAGTCCATGCCGACCTTTACCGGCTGGCCAGCGGAGCCTAAATGTTGCTTTTCTTAAAAGTAAATAGTAGGAATATGAATTGCTTTGTTGCTGATTCCTATTAGTTTGACTCTATGTTTTTCTCTGGCCAAAACCTCAATAAAGGTAGTATTTGGAGGCCAGTCACACGTTAACATTATATATATACTGCAATGGTAACGTTTTTGATGTGATATTAAACGTTTTTAAATGTTTAAATAACGACGCCGCAAAAAATGTTAAGTGGCACTTTTATGAAGATTTTAAAATTTTTTTAGGGACCTCCTATAGCAGAAGTGCCTTAGTACTGAAAGGAACCTATAGCTAGTCGCATAAAACTGGGGTCGAAAATTTTTTCCCTACAATTGAAATTTCTGTACCAGCTTTTAATAGGTTTTCTATCTACTTACAGCTCTGATAACATTATGAAAGGTGACATTTTTGCATTATATAATATATGACTGTTTTATTTGAGTTAATTAGGTCCAATTGGCTCAACTTACATGCCAGACAGTAATAAAAGTCCATGCCGACCTTTACCGGCTGGCCAGCGGAGCCTAAATGTTGCTTTTCTTAAAAATAAATAGTTGTAATATGAATTGCTTTGTTGCTGATTCCTATTAGTTTGACTCTATGTCTTTCTCTGACCACAACCTCAATGTAGGTAGTATTTAGAGGCCAGTCACACGTTAACATCATGTATATACTGCAATGGTAACATTTTTGATGTGATATTAAGAGTTTTTAAATGTGTAAATAATGGCGCCGCAAAAAAATGTTAAGTGGCACTTTTATGAAGGTTCCAAACTTTTTTAGGGACCTCGTATGGCAGAACGGCCTTTGTAATGAAGTGAGCTTATAGCTAGGGTAGGAGCATAAAACTGGGGTCGAATTTTTTTTTCCGACAATTGAATTTTCTCTACCAGCTTTTAAGAGGTTTTCTATCTACTTACAGCTCTGATAACATTATGAAAGGTGACCTTTTTGCATTATATTATATATGACTCTTTTATTAGAGTTCATTAGGTCCAATTGGCTCAACTTACATGCCAGACAATAATAAAAGTCCATGCCGACCTTTACCGGCTGGCCAGCGGAGCCTAAATGTTGCTTTTCTTAAAAGTAAATAGTAGGAATATGAATTGCTTTGTTTTTGATTCCTGTTAGTTTGACTCTATGTCTTTCTCTGGCCTACACCTCAATGCAGGTAGTAATTGGAGGCCAGCCACACATTAACATCATGTATATACTGCAATGGTAACATTTTTGATGTGATATTAAACGTTTTTATATGTGTAAAAAATGGCGCCGCAAAAATTGTTAAGAGGCACCCTTATGAAAGTTCCAAACTTTTTTAGGGACCTCCTATAGCGGAATGGCCTTAGAACTGGTTTGAACCTGTAGCTAGGAGCGTAAAACTGGGTTTGATAAGTATTTTCCCGACAACTGACATTTCTCTACCACCTGTTAAGAGGTTTTCTATCTACTTACAGCTCTGATAACAATATGAAAGGAGACATTTTTGCATTATGTTATATATGACTGTTTTATTTGTGTTCACTAAGTCCAATGTGCTCATCTTACATATCAGACAATAATAAAAATCCATGCCGACCGTTACCGGCTGGCCAGCGGAGCCTAAATGTTGCTTTTCTTAAAAATAAATAGTAGGAATATGAATTGCTTTGTTGCTGATTCCTATTAGTTTGACTCTATGTCTTTCTCTGGCCGAAACCTCAATATAGGTAGTATTTGGAGGCTATTCACACGTTAACATTATGTATATACTGCAGTGGTAACATTTTTGATGTGATATTAAACGTTTTTAAATGTGTAAATAATAGCGCCGCAAAAATTGTTATGTGGCAATTTTATGAAGGTTCGAAACTTTTTAGGGACCTGCTATGGCAAAAGGGCCTTAGTGCTGAAAGGAACTTATAGCTAGGCGCATAAAACTGGGGTCGAAAATTGTTTCCCTACAATTGAAATTTCTCTACCAGCTTTTAAGAGGTTTTCTATCTACTTACAGCTCTGATAACATTATGAAAGGTGACATTTTTGCATTATATTATATATGACTCTTTTATTAGAGTTCATTAGGTCCAATTGGCTCAACTTACATGCCAGACAATAATAAAAGTCCATGCCGACCTTTACCGGCTGGCCAGCGGAGCCTAAATGTTGCTTTTCTTAAAAGTAAATAGTAGGAATATGAATTGCTTTGTTGCTGATTCCTATTAGTTTGACTCTATGTTTTTCTCTGGCCAAAACCTCAATAAAGGTAGTATTTGGAGGCCAGTCACACGTTAACATTATATATATACTGCAATGGTAACGTTTTTGATGTGATATTAAACGTTTTTAAATGTTTAAATAACGACGCCGCAAAAAATGTTAAGTGGCACTTTTATGAAGATTTTAAAATTTTTTTAGGGAGCTCCTATAGCAGAAGTGCCTTAGTACTGAAAGGAACCTATAGCTAGTCGCATAAAACTGGGGTCGAAAATTTTTTCCCTACAATTGAAATTTCTGTACCAGCTTTTAATAGGTTTTCTATCTACTTACAGCTCTGATAACATTATGAAAGGTGACATTTTTGCATTATATAATATATGACTGTTTTATTTGAGTTAATTAGGTCCAATTGGCTCAACTTACATGCCAGACAGTAATAAAAGTCCATGCCGACCTTTACCGGCTGGCCAGCGGAGCCTAAATGTTGCTTTTCTTAAAAATAAATAGTTGTAATATGAATTGCTTTGTTGCTGATTCCTATTAGTTTGACTCTATGTCTTTCTCTGACCACAACCTCAATGTAGGTAGTATTTAGAGGCCAGTCACACGTTAACATCATGTATATACTGCAATGGTAACATTTTTGATGTGATATTAAGAGTTTTTAAATGTGTAAATAATGGCGCCGCAAAAAAATGTTAAGTGGCACTTTTATGAAGGTTCCAAACTTTTTTAGGGACCTCGTATGGCAGAACGGCCTTTGTAATGAAGTGAGCTTATAGCTAGGGTAGGAGCATAAAACTGGGGTCGAATTTTTTTTTCCGACAATTGAATTTTCTCTACCAGCTTTTAAGAGGTTTTCTATCTACTTACAGCTCTGATAACATTATGAAAGGTGACCTTTTTGCATTATATTATATATGACTCTTTTATTAGAGTTCATTAGGTCCAATTGGCTCAACTTACATGCCAGACAGTAATAAAGTCCATGCCGACCTTTACCGGCTGGCCAGCGGAGCCTTAATTTTGCTTTTCTTAAAAATAAATAGTTGGTTTATGAATTGCTTTGTTGCTGATACCTATTTGTTTGATTCTATGTCTTTCTCTGGCCACAACCTCATTGTAGGTAGTATTTGGAGGCCAGTCACACGTTAACATCTTGTATATACTGCAATGGTAACATTTTTGATGTGATATTAAACGTTTTTAAATGTGTAAATAATGGCGCCGCAAAAATTGTTATGTGGCACTTTTATGAAGGTTCCAAACTTTTTTAGGGACCTCCTATAGCAAAAGGGCCTTAGTGCTGAAATGAACTTATAGCTGGTGGCATGAGACTGGGGTCGAAAATTTTTTTTCCCGACAATTGAAATTTCTCTACCAGCTCTTAAGAGGTCTTCTATCTACTTAGAGCACTGATAACATTATGAAAGCTGACATTTTTGCATTATATAATATATGACTGTTTTATTTGAGTTCTTTTGGTCCAATGTGCTCATCTTACATATCAGACAATAATA
Organism: Convolutriloba macropyga; assembly: GCF_964194025.1. Classification (NCBI taxonomy): domain Eukaryota; kingdom Metazoa; phylum Xenacoelomorpha; order Acoela; family Convolutidae; genus Convolutriloba; species Convolutriloba macropyga. Next base: position 35,209,004 of record NC_134474.1, on the reverse strand, counting down.
AAAATCCATGCCGACCGTTACCGGCTGGCCAGCGGAGCCTAAATGTTGCTTTTCTTAAAAGTAAATAGTAGGAATATGAATTGCTTTGTTGCTGATTCCTATTAGTTTGACTCTATGTATTTTTCTGATCACAACCTCAATGTAGGTAGTATTTGAAGGCCAGTCACACGTTAACATCATGTTTATACTGCAATGGTAACATTTTTGATGTGATATTAAACGTTTTTAAATATGTAAAAAAATGGCGCCGCAAAAATTGATAAGTGGCGCTTTTATGAAGGTTCCAAATATTTTTTGGGACCTCGTACAGCAGAACGGCCTTTGTAATGAAGTGAACTTATAGCTAGGGTAGGGGCATAAAACTGGGGTCGAAAATTTTTTTTCCGACAATTGAATTTTCTCTACCAGCTTTTAAGAGGTTTTCTATCTACTTACAGCTCTGATAACATTATGAAAGGTGACTTTTTTGCATTATATTATATATGACTGTTTTATTAGAGTTCATTAGGTCCAATTGGCTCAACTTACATGCCAGACAATAATAAAGTCCATGCCGACCTTTACCGGCTGGCCAGCGGAGCCTAAATTTTGTTTTTCTTAAAAATAAATAGAAGGTATATGAATTGCTTTGTTGCTGATACCTATTTGTTTGACTCTATGTCTTTCTCTGGCCATAACCTCAATGTAGGTAGTATTTGGAGGCCAGTCACACCTTAACATCATGTATATACTGCAATGGCAACCTTTTTGATGTGATATTAAACGTTTTTAAATGTGTAAATAATGTCACCGCAAAAATTGTTAAGTGGCACTTTTATGAAGGTTCCAAACTTTTTAGGGACCTCCTATAGAAGAACGGCCTTAGAACTGAAGCGAACTTATAGCTAGGGTCATAAAACTGGTGTCGAAAAATTTATTCTCGACAATTGGAATTTCTCTAACAGCTTTTAAGAGGTTTTCTATCTATTTACAGCTCTGATAACATTAGGAAAGGTGACATTTTTGCATGATATTATATACGACTGTTTTATTTGAGTTCATTAGGTCCAATTGGCTCAACTTACAAGCCAGACATTAATAAAAGTCCATGCCGACCTTTACCGGCTGGCCAGCGGAGCCTTAATTTTGCTTTTCTTAAAAATAAATAGTTGGTTTATGAATTGCTTTGTTGCTGATACCTATTTGTTTGATTCTATGTCTTTCTCTGGCCACAACCTCATTGTAGGTAGTATTTGGAGGCCAGTCACACGTTAACATCTTGTATATACTGCAATGGTAACATTTTTGATGTGATATTAAACGTTTTTAAATGTGTAAATAATGTCACCGCAAAAATTGTTAAGAGGCATTTTTATGAAGGTTCCCAAGTTATTTTAGGGACCTCCTATAGCAAAACAGCCTTAGTACTGAAGTGAATTTATAGCTAGTGGCATAAAACTGGGGTCGAAATTTTTTTCCCGACAATTGAAATTTCTCTACCAGCTTTTAAGAGGTTTTCTATCTACTTACAGCTCTGATAACAATATGAAAGCTGACATTTTTGCATTATATTATATATGACTGTTTTATTTGAGTTAATTAGGTCCAATTGGCTCAAATTACATGCCAGATAATAATAAAAGTCCAGGCCGACTTTTACCGGCTGGCCAGCGGAGCCTAAATAATGCTTTTCTTAAAAATAAATAGTAGGTATATGAATTGCTTTGTTGCTGATACCTATTTGTTTGACTCTATGTCTTTCTCTGGCCATAACCTCAATGTAGGTAGTATTTGGAGGCCATTCACACGTTAACATTGTGTACATACTGCAAGGGTAACATTTTGATTTGATATTAAACGTTTTTAAATGTGTAAATAATGTCACCGCAAAAATTGTTAAGTGGCACTTTTATGAAGGTTCCAAATTTTTTAGGGACCTCCTACAGCAGAACAGCCCTAGCACTGAAGTGAACTTATAGCTAGTGGCACAAAACTGTGGTCGATAATTTTTTTCCCGACAATTGAAATTTCTCTACCAGCTTTTAAGAGGTTTTCTATCTACTTACAGCTCTGATAACAATATGAAAGGTGACATTATTGCATTATATTATATATGACTGTTTTATTTGAATTAATTAGGTTCAATTGGCTCAACTTACATGCCAGACAATAATAAAAGTCCATGCCGACTTTTACCGGCTGGCCAGCGGAGCCTAAATGTTGCTTTTCTTAAAAATAAATAGTAGGAATATGAATTGCTTTGTTGCTGATTCCTATTAGTTTGACTCTATGTCTTTCTCTGGCGACAACCTCAATGTAGGTAGTATTTGGAGGCCAGTCACACCTTGACATCATGTATATACTGCAATGGTAACCTTTTTGATGTGATATTAAACGTTTTTAAATGTGTAAATAATGTCACCGCAAAAATTGTTAAGTGGCACTTTTATGAAGGTTCCAAACTTTTTAGGGACCTCCTATAGAAGAACGGCCTTAGTACTGAAGTGAACTTATAGCTAGGGGCATAAAACTACGGTCGAAATTTTTTTTCCCGACAATTGAAATTTCTCTACCAGCTTTTAAGAGGTTTTCTATCTACTTACAGCTCTGATAACAATATGAAAGGTGACATTATTGCATTTTATTATATATGACTGTTTTATTTGAGTTAATTAGGTTCAATTGGCTCAACTTACGTGCCAGACAATAATAAAAGTCCATGCCGACTTTTACCGGCTGGCCAGCGGAGCCTAAATGTTGCTTTTCTTAAAAATAAATAGTAGGAATATGAATTGCTTTGTTGCTGATTCCTATTAGTTTGACTCTATATCTTTCTCTGGCCAAAACCTCAATGTAGGTAGTATTTGGAGGCCAGCCGCACGTTAACATCATGTATATACCGCAATGGTAACATTTTTGATGTGATATTAAACGTTTTTAAATGTGTAAATAATGTCACCGCAAAAATTGTTAAGTGGCACTTTTATGAAGGTTCCAAACTTTTGAGGGACCTCCTATAGAAGAACTGCCTTAGAACTGAAGCGAACTTATAGCTAGGGTCATAAAACTGGTGTCGAAAAATTTATTCTCGACAATTGGAATTTCTCTAACAGCTTTTAAGAGGTTTTCTATCTACTTACAGCTCTGATAACAATATGAAAGGTGACATTATTGCATTATATTATATATGACTGTTTTATTTGAATTAATTAGGTTCAATTGGCTCAACTTACATACCAGACAATAGTAAAAGTCCATGCCGACCTTTACCGGCTGGCCAGCGGAGCTTAAATGTTGCTTTTCTTAAAAATAAATAGTTGCAATATGAATTGCTTTGTTGCTCTTTCCTATTAAATTGACTCTATGTCTTTCTCTGGCCACAACCTCAATGTAGGTAGTACTTGGAGGCCAGTCACACCTTAACATCATGTATATACTGCAATGGCAACCTTTTTGATGTGATATTAAACGTTTTTAAATGTGTAAATAATGTCACCGCAAAAATTGTTAAGTGGCACTTTTATGAAGGTTCCAAACTTTTTAGGGACCTCCTATAGAAGAACGGCCTTAGAACTGAAGCGAACTTATAGCTAGGGTCATAAAACTGGTGTCGAAAAATTTATTCTCGACAATTGGAATTTCTCTAACAGCTTTTAAGAGGTTTTCTATCTACTTACAGCTCTGATAACATTAGGAAAGGTGACATTTTTGCATGATATTATATACGACTGTTTTATTTGAGTTCATTAGGTCCAATTGGCTCAACTTACAAGCCAGACATTAATAAAAGTCCATGCCGACCTTTACCGGCTGGCCAGAGGAGCCTAAATGTTGCTTTTCTTAAAAACAAATAGTAGGAATATGAATTGCTTTGTTACTGATTCCTATTAGTTTGACTCTATGTCTTTCTCTGACCACAACCTCAATTTAGGTAGTATTTGGAGGCCAGTCACACGTTAACATCATCTATATACTGCAATGGCAACATTTTTGATGTGATATTAAACGTTTTTAAATGTGTAAATAATGTCACCGCAAAAATTGTTAAGTGGCACTTTTATGAAGGTTCCAAACTTTTTTAGGGACTTCCTATAGCAGAACGGCCTTAGTACTGAAGTGAACTTATAGCTAGGGGCATAAATCTAGGGTCGAAATTTTTTTTCCCGACAATTGAAATTTCTCTACCAGCTTTTTAGAGGTTTTCTATCTACTTATAGTTCTGATAACATTATGAAAAGTGACATTTTTGCAATATATTTTATATGACTGTTTTCTTTGAGTTCATTAGGTCCAATTGGTTCAATTTACATGCCAGACAATAGTAAAAGTCCATGCCGACCTTTACCGGCTGACCAGCGGAGCTTAAATGTTGCTTTTCTTAAAAATAAATAGTAGCAATATGAATTGCTTTGTTGCTGTTTCCTATTAGTTTGACTCTATGTCTTTCTCTGGCCACAACCTCTTTGTAGGTAGTATTTCGAGACCAGTCACACGTTAACATCATGTATATACTGCAATGGTAACATTTATGATGTGATATTAAACGTTTTTATATGTGTAAATATGTCACCGCAAAAATTGTTAAGTGGCACTTTTATGAAGGTTCCAATTTTTTAGGGACTTCCTATTGCAGAACAGCCTTAGTACTGAAGTGAACTTATAGCTAGGGGCATAAAACTGGGTTCGAATTTTTTTTCCCGACAATTGAAATTTCTCTACCAGCTTTTAAGAGGTTTTCTATCTACTTATAGTTCTGATAACATTATGAAAAGTGACATTTTTGCATTATATTATATATGACTGTTTTATTTGAGTTCATTAGGTCCAATTGGCTCAACTTACATGCCAGACAATAGTAAAGTCCATGCCTGCCTTTACCGGCTGGCCAGCGGAGCCTAGATGTTGCTTTTCTTAAAAATAAATAGTAGGAATATGAATTGCTTAGTTGCTGATTCCTATTAGTTTGACTCTATGTCTTTCTCTGGCCACAACCTCAATGTAGGTAGTATTTGGAGACCAGTCACACGTTAACATCTTGTATATACTGCAATGGTAACATTAATGATGTGATATTAAACGTTTTTATATGTGTAAATATGTCACCGCAAAAAATGTTAAGTGGCACTTTTATGAAGGTTCCAAACTGTTTTAGGGAGCTCCTATAGCAGAACGGCCTTAGCACTGAAGTGAACCCAAAACTAGGGGCATAAAACTGGGGTCGAAAATTTTTTTCCCGACAATTGAAATTTCTCTGCCAGCTTTTAATATGTTTTCTATCTACTTACAGCTTTGATAACATTATGAAAAGTGACATTTTTGCATTATATTATATATGACTGTTTTATTTGAGTTCATTAAGTCCAATTGGCTCAACTTACATGCCAAACAATAACAAAAGTCCATGCCGACCTTTGCCGGCTGACCAGCGGAGCCTAAATGTTGCTTTTCTTAAAAATAAATAGTAGGAATAAGAATTGCTTTGTTGCTGATTCCTATTAGTTTGACTTTATGTCTTTCTCTGGCCAAAACCTCAATGTAGGTAGTGTTTGGACTAACGAACAACTTTTTGAGATTTTCCAGTATGTTTTTGGTGTGTTCCCCACCTCCTTCTCTCAACCGGGCTGTGGACCGGCTAAGGCGGAGTTACAAACAAACAACTATAGGAGATTTTGAGTAGAGCTTTGGGTAAAAAACCAAGCTTAAACTCTACTTCCAAACAAAACAAAGCATACTAAATCGCTAAATGACTATAAATGATAAAAGATAAATGATAAATGACTATAAAACAATATTTCCAATACCTAAATTTAAAAAAATGTCTTTTTCATCGGGTCAAGGAGTTGACCAAATCGAACCAAACTGGGTATGGAGTATACCACGGGTACCTAGAGTGTAAAACAAAAAAGAATTTTTGCTATAGCTTGTCTAGGAATAAAGTTAGCTTTTCATACGGAACATTTCAAATATTTCGATTATTTAAATTTCAAAATTAGGTCTATTTCGTTAGATTGACGAGTTGTCCAAATCGATCCAAACTGGGTATGGAGTATACTGGGTATGGATTATTTTTTATCGATTCCGCTCATTCCGGTCAATTTCTGCTCATTCCGGTCATCTCTTGCATTTTTTGAGCGGAATTTGAGCGGACTCCTCAACTTGGGATGATTTCTACAATACCGACAAAAACCAACGCTTCATACATGCAAAACCGATGAAACCGACAAAAACCGACAAATACCGACGTTTCGTACGCCATTTTTGTCGGTATTTCTTAGCTCCAGTCTTTTCATAAACTGAACGATCCAAAGTCTGGATCATAAAGTTTTTCGGTCTTTCTGAGTCTTTCCATAAATGGAACGAGCCAAAGTCTGTATCATATCGCATTTTTGTCTGTACAAGTCTTTTCATAAGCGTTTTTGAACGAGCACATAAACGCACCAAAGTTTTGAACGAGGCAAAGTCTGGATCATAGGCATTTTTGGTCTGCCTGCGTATTTTCATAAGCAAAAATAGTCTGGATGGGTATTTTCATAGATCATTTTGAGCGAGGACCTCAACCTGGGAGACCCAATCTTACAGAAATAAGAACAACTTTTATATAAGAGACAACTTTTTTGCATATTTCAGAAATACAGTTTTCTCGAGGCGTTTCCGATGCTGTTGAGGCCTCTTTAGTAACCTTTTTAAATATCAGTTTTCTTAGTTATTAGGTGAGCACGCAAAATAGATCATAAAAAGAGGACCAAAACTTCCACCAAACATCGAAAACCTGGTACATAATGAGAAAACTCTATCAAAGTCTTCATAACTCTTCGAGAACTTTCAAGAAGAAGTCTTCACAAAGATTAAGTCTTTCAAGAAGAACTTTCGAGAAGTCTTCATAACATGAACGAACCACAGTCTGGATCATATCCCACTTTGGTCTGGACGTGTCTTTTCATGAGGAATTTTGAACGAGCACATGAACAGTTCGGAATGGTATTTTCATAAGTTGTTTTGAAAGAGGACCTCTTTGTGGAGATACATTAGACGTTTCATAACTTAACTCTAGTTTTGTATATTTTAAAAATCTAGCGCAAAAGTTTATTAAATTAAATGCTTTCTGATTTTATAATTTTTCAAGTTATTCCGTTATAAAGTGTATCATTATTCATTGTTTTGTGGAGAATTTTGCAAGCCATTTTCAACTCAAATATAATTTGCAATATGAGTGGAAAGCTGCTGCCTAAATGCACAATGAGTGTTTTCTATAAGCTTAGAGAAAGCGGTGAGTTTTTGTCACATGAAAATATTTGTTTTCGTTTTAAAACTAAATATGAAAACTTTTCTTATTCATCAATAAACTTTTCAATTAAACGTTTTATATTCTTTTGAATTTGATCAGCATAATGCCAGCACGTTTAAAACTGAACATAACTGAACAAGGCGGATAGTTGAGAAAACTGACGTTTGTTTTTTTTCAAATTGGCTAAAATTGGAGAGTTCTGACTCGCATAACAATAAAAAACATAGTTTTTTGTAAATTTTATTGATATGATTTTTTGATAAATAAAACAATTTTTAGCAAACTCAAAAGCAATTTGTTTACAATTTAAAAATTTGTTTCTAAGAGAAGAAGCCATTGTTAATCTTTAAAAAATTATCGTAAACCTTCAAGCCTCAAGGCTGTTCCACAAACTCATTTCAACTATTTTCTTCTGCAATACAATTTGGGAATCTTCTAGCTACTAAAATTGTTAATAATATTCTTTCTGTGAAAATTGTAGCCCAACAAATTTTTGCTGAAAATTGATTAGTATATTGGTGTTCAAATATTATGATATTTAAAGATTTCTCGTTTTCCGTGACAAATTAAAGGCATTCTGAAAAGAACTAATTTTTGGCTGGAGTTGGACAAACCGTATTACTATTTTTCAGGCTAAATAATTGCTTTGTTTTTTAGTGCAATGTGGTTGACGTGGATATCAGTTGCATGTCTGGCAAAATGAACTGCAAACCTGGTACTACCCAAATTTTTTCGTCAAAAAATGAGTAGTTATCAGTTTGCAAACAAATTGTTGAATTCCTATTGGTTATGAGTGGTAACATACAGATAAACATCGCCAACAATTGATTTAGAAAACTGATGACTCTTAAAATGTTTTAAAATGTTCACATTTTACTGATTCCACTGATTATTTTCCTTCTAACTTCAGAAATAAATTGTCTTAAAACGCCTCAAAATTGTTTAATTTAAATCATTTTTTGGAAAAGAAACAACAAAACTCAGCTTGGTGATTGAATGCTGGAAACCCCGTTTTATGGTGATACAACAAAATCACTTCAAGATATTATCTGAAAATATTGAAATCAGTTTCCGTTTTCCTGATTTAGGATAGAGCTTCAAAAGATTTCCTGGCAAACTATATCTATACTTGAAAAAAGTGGCGTCAATTTGATGCTTATTACTGAAACAAGCGTAGAAGGTTTTTCTGTTGTAACAATTGCAACTAGAAGATATTTCCTTAAAAACTGAGTATTGTATAGGTGTTCAGAACTTACTGACAATTAAAAACATGATTTTTCCTTGAAAAATTAAAGCATTCTCCAAAGAGCTAATTGTTAATTGTTTCCGGACAAAAAAAATTTCTGTGAGCTACAAACACGTGAATGTTGTTTAAAAATGTTGAATAGTTATGAGTGTGCACAAAAAATAAAATTCTGGCTCGAAGTGATAAAGTCTAGGAAAAAAAATTGCAATCAACCAAAATATGAAAACAAACTCATAAGCCTCAAAATTTTCAAAATTGGAGCAGTTTGTTGATCGCACCATTTTTTTCATTGACTTCGAAACAAACATACGTTAAATTGACCAAAATGTTCTCAAAATCTTGTAATTTGTTTCAATTTTAGATAATGGATAGGTATCTATAAAAGTACTGAAATACGATTGAAAATGAGTTAAAAAGACCTCTGTTCTCCTGATTCAGCATAGATTTTCAATCTTCTACTTGACAAAGTATATCTCAACTTGATTAAAACGGAGTCAATTTTTTGGTAACTAATGGAAATAGAGCAAGCGCAAGGTTTTCCTGTTGTGACAGTTGCAATCAAATTTTTTTTGAAAATTAATTAATGCATTAATGTTCAGAAATCGCTGATCTTTGAAATCTCTTTTTTGATGACAAAATGAAAGCATTCGGAAAAAACTCAAGTTTGACTGAAATTGGCAAATTGGATTGTTACAAGTTTTCAGACTAAAATATTGCTTTCCTCGTTATTATTGTTTTTTCTTTCAATCTGTTTTACCCGATGATCAGTCATATGTCTTCGTCCCTTCAATTGGCGTAATTTGATAGATGGTGCCATTGATTAAAAATATGAGTACTTATCAACGTCACAAAAAATGTTGAAATTTGTTTAGTTTGGAAGAAAAAATTATAGTTAAACATTGCGGGCCTTCAAATTCATAACACGGCCACAGTGAGCGTTAAATTCATTAAATTATCTGTTTTTTAGTTGCTTCACAAGTAATTATGAATCATTTCGGTAATAAATTAAATTAAAATGAACAAAATATTCTACCAATTTTTAGTTTATTTTAACTAGAGAGGCTGATTTCTGTTTTTTGACTCTGAATAGAGTTTCAAGGAGTATTTGGCAAAATGTATCAAAACCTGATTAAAGTGACGCCAATTTGCTGGTAGCTACTGAAATTGGGGCGAAGCTAAAATATACCTGTTGTGACAATTGTAACCGAACGTTTCATTTCGCTAAAAACTGAGCGGTGTTGCTGTCCAGAATAACCCTTTATTCAATTTATATTTCTGGAACAAAAAAATCAAGGCGAGCCGAAAAGAGCTCAAATTTGGCTGAAATGGGAGGAATATCATTATTACAGTCTTTCAGACTAAATGTGTACTTTCCTTGTGATTTTTTTGTGTTCAATGTGGTTTATCTGCATCTCAGTCGAATGTCTTCTTATTATAAATTTTTGTGCTACTACTACAAAATTTTGAGCTATTCTAAAAAGAATTAATTAATTCTCAGTGTAATTAGTTCATATGCAACTCATTGGAATTTTGCCATCTTCGTGTTTCCACCAATCTTTTTGAATATTTTCAGAACAAATTTAGATCAAAATGACAAAAAATTTATAATATTATTTATTATTAAAATAATATTTATTTTGTTCTAATTTTTGGTAATAAACAAAATTGATGTATTGTTTCCTAATTCAGGATAGAGATTCAAGTTGGTATTTGGCAAGACATGGCTAAACTTGATTAAAATGGCCCCAAATTGTTGGTAATCACTGAAATTGGGTCAAGTGTAAAAGTTGCCAAAGGTACGCTAATCAAGTGTTTTTGCGTCTTAATTAAGTGATATCAGACATCACTCTACCCAGAGAAAGGCTATATTTGGGTTCAGTTCTGTCCAGAAAAAATCCAAGGCGTGGCTCCTCTCTATTCGCAGAAAAACCACTATTCTCGGATCCGCTACCAAAGTCTTGGCCTCTCTATGCCATGATTTGGCCTCTGGAAAATCAGGCCTTGTGGCCTCTGAGATTTCTTAACCGGTAGCCAAAATCCCCAATCCTTGTTAACTCCTTAAAGATATCAAATTTGAAAAATCATTCTCGTTAAAAAATATTCTGCGCAAGAGTGGCTCTCAATTAATGCGCAATTAGATGGCAATGGCAGACTAAAACAAAAGCACCGCATGTAGCTGCTTTCTACAACAAAAGCAATAAAAATGGTTCATGAGGGTGCCTTTCGGAATTGGAACGAAAATTGTTTTGTACCATGTGGATCTCATAGCTTTTGGTTGTTCTCAGTTTTTCATTAATGCACTGCAAATTATTTGCAGCAGAGACATGGTGTAGGAAAAATGGGATATGTTCCGCGCCTGAGGGCCGGTTTTTTGATGGACGTGTAATGTTTTGCCTCCCAGCGCACGTAGATTTTTACGAATAATGAACTGTTCGGCTCCAGAAAATCTATGCATGTTTACAGGGACACGGATCTCCTACGTGTATGATAAGATGAGTGTGAGTGAGAACAACGGGACTGTTTACATCCCTGTGAAGAGGACAGGGGACATCTCTGAGGAAGTCCACTTTGTATGCTCAGTCTCAGATGTGAACTTCAAGAGCTTTAAATATACCAAGTCCAATCAGAAGTTCCCTGTTGGTTAGTTGGCACAAGAATTCGATTTGAAACTAATAAGGGGACTCCGTAATGTGCGTTCGCATATAATGCTCCAACCCCGCTCATCAACATTTTTGGCATAATTGTCTACCAAATGAGGAACAGATAGAAAACACCGAAAAAATGTTGTATAGACAAAGAGATCGCCTCCAACGCAATAACTCAGAGTAGAAAATGCCAAATTAGATTCATGAGATCTGCCATTATTAGGAAAGCGAGTCACGACGAAAAATAAAATCAAGTAACAACAAACATTAATTACATCCAAAGTTATGACCATTTTAAAAAAAAATACTTAATGACAAAAATGAAATAGCGTCAGATCAAAATGAAACTCAAAAAAGAAACTTTTATTTTATTAGAAAGATGGGACCAGTCCATAATAAGGCTCGGTAACAATTAGACAAAAAAGAAGCAGCGAAGTTAAAAAAATCGCTTATGTTTTTAAAAACACTTAATTTCAAAGAAATTAAAACCATTAGATATTTACAGAAACAACCAAACATGTTTGTGATTACCTTTGCTTCTTTAGGAAGGTATTAAGACCTGTCATTAATCAATTTTTTGTGCAGTTACAAAAAGAACAACAAATAGAGACAACAAACAAAAAGTCCACTAAAACTCTGCGGGAAAACGCTGTCGGAGCCGTAAAAAACGTTCGACGGCGCGTTCTTAAAACACCAATTTTTGGGTATTTGACCTCTCATCAATGAGATTATATAACAGGTCGACAAAAAAAGAAAAAAAATGGATAGTTTCAGAATTACTTTTGTATTTTTTGAGAACAATTATTTTATAGTCATGAAAGCAATAAGCTACAAAATGAACGGAATTAATAGGTCTCAATGGAAGCGCTAGCGATCTGTATTTAATCAGAATATGTCTTATTTCTATAAAACTATTTCACTTTTTTTGCGAAAAAGCAGTGTCGATGCAAGTAAAGTTTTAAGTAATTCTATAAAAAAAAACATTGCATTTTGAACACTTACGCATTTTTGACGCCAGTAATGTCATGTGTAACCTGCAATCAACGAGACCAGGTCACCAATAGACAAAAAAAGAACAACATGCGAAGTTAAAAAGTGTTTTTTATAAATTTTTCAAAACAATTGTTTTCAAATGCATGGAAGCCATCAGCTGTCTAATTAAAACTATAGGCTGCTTTTTTTGCCATAAACATCCAAGGTGACCTGTAGTTATCCAGAAAAAGTGTTACGACTCAAAACACAGTAAGAACTACAGTTAAAGACAAAGGTAAAAATTCAAACAAATTTTTCGAGAAATTGGTGTTGAAAACATATACTATAACTTCAAACTTCAAAAGTTTTGATTGGATCAATTCTGCCTCGTTTTTTGAAACAATTTGTAAAATCTAGTAGTATCAAATCCAGAAAACATATATTTAACACGTAAGCCCGCAATAAAAATTAAATTTTAATTCAGTAGAGAGAAGAACCATTCTTTCTTTGCAGACAATAAGCTACAAGTTGACCAAAAGAAGAGAAAAAAAGAAGCGAAGTTCAATAAACCATTGTTTATTTAAAAATTTTTTTAAATGTCCAAACGACCATAAGCTTTCGAGTAAAAAAATAGATACATTTTTTTTACTGATTAGGAACCCAATTGGACCTATCAGCAGTGAGTTTGGATTTGAACTGTACTATTCTTCAATTAAATAATAAAGATCTTTTTTTTCAAAAAAACCGACTAATTACAATCCGAATTATTGTTGGGTTGTATTAGTCCAAGATTGGACCAAAAATATTATTGCTATTGCTGTTCGTCCCTTAAAAACATTTTATTGTTTCGAATGTTATAGATAGAGATAATTTGTTCGTTAAAATGTCAGATTTAAATGCTGCGTTTTGATAATCATCGAGTAAAGTTCCAGAGCCCTCTCAATAAAAGTGGAGGTGTGACCTGCCCTCTTGCAATTTACAAAGACTATAATAGTGGTTTTTGAGTGTCTTTTTCCGGCAAATTTAATCAAAGTGGACTGAAGAAGCTTATTTCGTGCAAATTTTCATGGAAAACGTTGATTTTTTTTTTGAATTTATGAAATAGCAAAAATTTTAGCCCAAAAAATTAAATCAAAATAGTCAACAGTAATGTTTTGCCTTTATAAATAAATTCGACAACACTTGTTAACAATTATAACAAATTTTAGGTTGGCCAAAATTGACTGAGCAAAAAAACCCATTTGAGTATATAGTTCCTTCGTCCCTCAAGAGGGGACGGAACAATAAACTTTGTATCACAAGCGTTCATTGGTACCATTTTTTTAAAAAAAATCTTAAATTGACTTCCTTGAATGGTTTCAACATTCTGTGTTCAATCATAAAGAGACAAACAGGTTATGATGAGTTTGCAAATACAAGTCATTTATGTCAATTGAATTTTTTCTTTCCTTTTGTGATACAATGAGCTTTATAGGCTTTTCAATTGAGAAAAGACCTTTGTTAAAGGAATTGGATTTTAATGACATTTTGAGAATGAGATTGTTGAGATTGTCTATTTTGGTACACAATTCGTATTTTTATTAGTAATAGTTTTTTTATAGAAAGTTTACTCTTTTATTCTGATTGAAACTGTCTCTGCGGTGCTTGCTTATGTTCACGTGGAAACTAAGTTTGGAGCCAAGTGCGGACTGTCATGACGATATACCAAAATACACGCAATATTTTCCCATATTGTTAAAATAATAGGCAAGAATGCTAAGCATAATCATGCCCGAATGAGAAAACATCCGTTTTATTTAAAAAAAACTAAACAAGATGATGAGATTATTACATTTGTTCACATAACGCGGGCCATAACCCTTAGCGGCCCGTTGTACTTCATATAAAACTATCGCAACTTAACAGGAGACAAATTTATTGTTATACAAACAGCTAATTCGTAATCGACTTGCTGAGCTCAAAATATAATATCACTTTACCAGAGTTGCGAATTCATTGGTTCTCGTGGCATTAGGTTTTTTTTGGCATTTTAGCTGTTTTATAAGTTTGATAAAATGTGACAGTCAGTCAAAATTTTAAGCGTTTTACGACTTTTTGAATGCAGAAATCCCTTTCTACCCATCTCAACTTTTTTAAAAGTAATTTAAGCTATTTAGTGCAACGACCTCGCCTCATTTCTTTCTCTGCTCACTGAATGGCGTGAAGTTTAAAAGTGCAACTTTTTTCAACAAAAAATCGAGACGGCTATCTTGCTAGATAAATGTACGGATCATGCATATTTCAAGATAAACGTAATTTGCAAGAGACTTGGAAGATCGTGCAAGATATACCTTGCTTGCAAGAATCTTGCACGATCTTAACCGTTGGAGTTCGTCTGAGGCGTAAGCTAACAGTAATCACTTAAGCCTATCGTTTGTCAATTATAAGAGGTTCTCAGAGAGCAGTGCAAAAACAAGGAAAGATTTGTAAGAAATCTTATATTTGTTTGATTTTAAACGTGGGAAAGCTTCGGAATGTTTAATTTGGATCTCATTGGTTTTGCACGTAAGAATTGGTTGATATGTTTAGTTTCAGATTGCATGAAAACTTGTAATCACTCTGAAGTTCGTAGCAAATATTGTAAACGTGTTGGTAGTTTTTTATGCAAACTTTTCGCTTGACCGTTTTTGCGCTTTTCTTCTAGAACGCTCTTCGTTTTTAAGTGATCTCTATTGTTCTCACTTTGAAATAAAGCTTTTTGCTAATATAAAATCGATTGCAGCATAGGAAAAATAAAAGACTGATAGCCGAGTAGGCAGTGATAGTGGTCAGGGAGCAAAAGCGCAATGGTTCGAATCCCGGCGTGGTCAACTAATTTTGCACCCATTTTAAAGTTTATATAGGCTACAGCCCCTCAATTAAATTGCCTCGCCTGTCGTGCAAGAGCAATTCTTCCTACATTAGCTGGTTTACGTTTACGTATAAATTAACACCGCAAGAGTTAAGATACAAATTAGAATCGGCAACTTCAATTTTAGCTCTTCAATAAGATTTTCAGGCTTAGAAGTTTTATTGAATTTTCTGTCTTAGCCTGCTCACAAGCCGGGTCGAACAATTTTAATTTTTGTTCAAAACCTGTACTACAATTGCATTGCACATCTTGAACATTGATGGAGAATCAAATCATAAATTAACACCAAAAGAGTTTTGATCATTGACCAAACAAAAAACTTTTCTATGGTAATTTGTGGTTTGGCACGAAACATACCGACAGTACCGATTAAGAAACGCAGGGGATTTTGTTTTTTTTTCTCGCCAAAACCGAACATACAGACAATTTTCCCAAGTTTAAATGCAAAATTTCTGAAGTTGTAGAGCGGCATAAGGATCAACAACCAAATTTATAATTTATTAAGCAAACCTTTCCCGACTTTTTCAGCTCACCTAAGATAAATACTACAATGAACAATCACATATAACATAAAAATTCATAGGATCGAGAATATCAGACAACAGTGGAGTCAGGATATTGCAGAAATAATATCCAGAACTTGAAAAAGAGAATTACAATTTTTAACTGTTTGAGATGAGTCGAATGGATTGTGTGCTTTTGACCTGCATAACGACAACTCATTCAAATCGGTCTTCGAAGAGTTCCTGGTTCAGTTGACTCTCAGACCCCTCAGGAATCCCCCAAAGAGGACCGAGTTCTTGCCGCTAGTTGAAAAACCAGACATGATGACATTGATGATCTTTGACGACGATGGTTAGTAGAACTCAGAACTAAAGGCAGATGACTCTTTCAGCCAGCTTATTATCATTTAGGTAGAGAAAATTTATGATTTTGTGCACATACTAAATGAAATTTTGAAAAATTGAACTTGTACCTTAATCGAGAGTTTAATTCGCTATATCACTCATTATTTTGTTCATTTTACCAAATTACAGCACCTAACAAAAGGTCAAAATGCACAAATTGCAACCCTTTCTTCTTATATAGCATATTTTATATGTATCCTAAATGATATCTTTCAAAATTAGTTAATAAAACAACATTGTGAATATTGAGAATCGTTAACCCATGTAATATTGTGGATTTGTTCAGTTCCAAACGTGTTCTTCGCCAAGACCTCCTACACAGTGGAGGAGAGGGCTGCAGTCACTAGTGAGCTCTTCGTCACTTTGAAGAGAGAAGGCGACCTCACCAAGACCAACAGAGTATTTGTGACGTCACAGGGCGGCAGTGCAGACTACACTGACTATGAGCCCATACACAAAAGTATTGTTCATTTATTCTCCGCATTTTTACAGCAGCAAAGCCATAGATTAACTTAGCTATAATTCTCAGAAAACGATCGTTAATGTTCATGGGACAAACATCATGAAATAATCATAGCAGAAACTAAATGATAAATATTAGTGTTATCATGACTCAATAAAAATTTAATATTCACAAAAATTGTTCGAGAATTAAAAAAATCTTTTTTCGCTGCCAACCGAAATTAAATTGATTTCTCGGTGACCTCACTAAGTAAAACAAAGACCATCTTCCATCTATCATCGATCTGATTGTCATTGGCTTTCAATATGATAGCATAGCTAACCATCTTCCAAGTTATTCATATCTTGTGAAAACGCTTACATTTTGTAACTAGTTTATCATGGATAAACGTAACACACAATTCTACCATTTTGAGCATGTATTTATCCTAAAAGTAATTTGCCCTAATTTTATTTAGAATTTAATTGAGACACCATTCAAAGACTTAACCATTCTCGTGAACAGTGTTATGGGTAATGGCAAAACTGCTAAAAGACTTCTTAATCCAGGATCAGTATCGAGAGGGCCATTTCTGAATTTAGACACCAATTAGGTTTTCTTTCATTTTGATGTAGTTGACAATATCTGAGCCATTAGATACTGCAACGGTGGAAAAAGTGACGCGTAGGAACTAGTTACTTATGGTGTGAAAGTTAATTTCGAAGGATGGTCAACAGTTTTCACATTAGCCCCAAAAACACGCATCGTGGAATACAATTGCAGATGTATCCAATTGTGCACTAAAATCAAATGTGAACTAAATTAGTTTAGTGCTACTAGTTACCACACATGCTTACATCTCTAATCTTAAAATATGGGTCGTAAAGATAAGTGACAAAATCAAGTATATATAATATAATTATTAAAATTTCATCATCTGCATACCATAACCTCTTAAATTTGACTTTTTACACACACACGCACACACACAACCCACACACACACACACACACACACACACACATATATATATATAATTATATATATATATATATATATATATACATATATATATATATATATATATATATATATATATATATATATATATACTCGAGAAATCTGACATTGGCCGCTTAATGTATAGCGATAGCGCAATAGGATCAACATCAGCAAGGAAAATTAGATCTAGAAAGAATTAAGCAATAATAGCCACTCTGTTGCCAACGGTACAATAACCCCCTCAATGTTTTCAATTCTGTGCAACATGATGCCTTTTTTTAAATCAGTTAAATTTTTGTTTTTCAAGTTTTCCATTTTCAAAGCTGGAAAGACCAAAGTTTTGGCGTTGTGTCATAGAGCAGTCGACAAGAAACAAAATAGAGTTCTGTAAGACCCAACTTTTCCTGCAGTTTTGCAGTATTCCGAAAAGTCAGTTGCATAATTTTTTTCTCAATGTAAAATTTTAATTGAAAACACATTTTTGAGCCCAAAATTAGAAAACTTGCCATACTTGTCATTTAAAGTTTTGGTGAAACGGCGATTCTAAAGCTAGGGTGAATTTTTTTAATTCTTCAAAGATTTTGACAAAACCCAACGGTGAGTGGGGGGAGGGGCCTTTTTATTTCACAGTATGCTCTTAGAAACAAATCACTCTTAGTGCTAAATTAAACTCTTAGATGAAGAATAGAGTGCAAATATCGCATTCATATAGATATAAGCTAGATACTACTAACAATGAATACCTAATTGATTTTGTCTTTTATTTAAAGAGAACTTTTTCAGCATTGGTGTTTGGCCCTGGTGATGTTGAGAAGGTGGTTCAGGTGAAGATCCTGCCAGACCAGCAGTGGGAATCTTTCCAGACATTCTTCTTGAAACTGGCTACTCAAGATCCCAACGAGAAGCTGGTATCAAAGGTAAAGCACACTTTATGTGGTTTGAAGGTATTTGAAGTTGCTACAATATCAAAATTTACCGAGAGCTTATGATCACCGAAAATACTTTTTCGCAACAACTTATCAATCAACTTTTTGGAACTCAATCTTTGTTCACGTCATTTGAAAATTTATCCTTCATATCGTTTACATCGAAATGGGAGGTCGAAATCAGAATGTAAGAAAAGGATTTATGACGTTTGGCGATTTTTCCAAAAGAAAACAGTTCGAAGTTTTTATATCAGGTATTGCCATTTATCAATTGTTTTCCGGGGAGAGAAGCCAAGTGAGGTTGACTTTATTCGAACGCTTTCTTGAAGCACACACGTTTTATAATGCCAGATCTCTGTAGTGCCAAATTTTCTTCTATTTACACTGCAAGGTTTCAAAAATGCAAAGTGCGTCTTTCAAGCAAGGTTACGAGACTCTGCAGAAGTTAATTGAAAATTCTGGCTGATATCTCGCACTATTGCGTGTCTCTCGATGGATAGTCGATTTTCTCAGTTACTTCATTACTCTCACTTTACCTATACATTTTTCATTTCTGTGGTATATTATGACTCAGAATAAATGTTACACGTGTTGATTTAGCGCAACAAGACAGTAGTGTACATCCGAGACTATAAGTACGACGATCACCAGCTTCTCTTTCCTCGCCCACCTAAAGTGATTCCCTTGAACCAGTTGAACTCAGAGAGATACAATTTGGAGGACGACACTGTTATCGCTGGGGTCCCTCTTGTATGCATGTCTGTAAGTCAACTATTTTCTAGAGCATTATTAATTGCTCCCAAACAAAGTTTGTAGCAATTATATTAGTCCTGTTGGTCTTTTTATACCCAATGCCAATTTAATCTTTTCGTTCAATAATCCGAATAGAAATTAGCAGTGGCTATTACAAGAATGTCTTGACCTACTTATACGGGCAATATAATCCCATGTTTGGCTGTGACTGATTCTTATCATACCCCACTCATCCATTTTATTATTGACGGCTAAATAATCATTGTGAAAATTGCAGGTTGTGTATAATGGCATTTGGTATCATGGAAGTGGGTATCATGGCATTGAGTATAATGCCGTTGATTAAATTGTCGTAGAAAATGTTTTTTACTGCATTTCTTATCGGCTGCGTAGAAAGTATTTGTTGCTGGTTTTCTTCTCTTCCGCGTTTAACGCAAGTGCTTAGAGTGGAGCAGCTGCTTGGCTTGGAAGGCTTTAATTCAAGGTTAACATGTCAATTGTAGGAGTTTTTGAGCCAAAAATAGCTCATTTCATTTTATTTACTTTTTTGTCATTAATAGCCACCATCAGCCTCTTAACGGCTATTTTTTAGTCGGGCTCCTTTTTTAAAATTAGCTATAACTTTTAATCACGTCTTTTGTTTTACATAAATCTCGATTTTCACGCTTGACTTCTGACTTACTTCACTCTCTGTTTCAGCTGAATGGCTTTTATATTTACGTATTGGATGGATTACGTAATGTCATGAATGCGGTCACAGTCATGTAATGCCTGTTCATTAAGTCAAAATGCGTGAGGTTATCGAAGTTCATTGAAGCGAATGCTGGCTGGTATTCCTATTATGCTTAAAAACAATCAGTTGAGAAGCTGAATTATATGCAATTTTCGAATCTAACCGATTATCCAGAAATTACACACCAAATAAGATAACTTTGACACTTAAAAAATGAAGACGATTTCTATCTCTTAATTTTTTTTTCACTTTCAATCGCAATGTGCGTTACGCGAGTCAACGGTGGCTATTTTCCAGCAATTTGCCCACTATGTTTTCATAAATCTTCTTGTTTCATTCTTCAGACTTAAGTTGAGGTTTATCAAAGTTGATAAAGGTCTTTGGCAAGACAAATTTATTTACTTATGACCATTCTGTGAACTATATATATTTTGATCCTCCAATCATAAACACGCAAAACGGTAATAGGTTTTGCATTTTGTTACTTTTTCAAGCTTGATTTCTTATTTTTTGCGTAACTTGAATTGCCAGTATTCAGGAATTATGTCTATCGCTAAAACAAAATTGATTGTAGAGTACGTGGTCAGCTATTCCGGCAGTCTGTCAGCCATGTTTGCTAAATGTTTGTTTTATTTATATACTGTAAAATTTGAAAAAAATCTTCTCGAAGCGTTAATTATTGAATGATTATGTTTGACACTCCCAGAGTTTTGTGACCACTATGTTGGCTGATTAATAATCGCGTAATTAGGTTTTTACACGTTTTCAGTTGTGTTTATATTCTCAACAATTTCTCTTTTCTATATGACATTCTGGGCTGAGGTTCAAGCAATTGATTTTTTTTCAAATGAATTCTTCAAAATTGTTCTGTGTTCATTGAAAGATTTGCGTAAACACATCAAGATGAAAAACTGAGAAGTTAAGAACTTTTCGGTTGCATTTAGTAATGATTTTCAAAGTTGAGTTTTGTGATTTACAGTCCAAGTTTCGGAAAAGGGGGCTGGACGTTTCGTTATGTTTTGTTGTCGAGAATATAAAATCGGTTTTTGGGTTATCTTATTGTTGGTCTGCTGTCAATCGCCATATTTTCACATATGGAAGCTTCAGATCTTTGAAAAGTCTTATTTGTACTTTTGATAAGGGGGTTCATTAACGCTTTGTTCACTAAAAATGCTAGAATCGAATAAAATATTGTTTTTGAAATTAGAACAACTTACTGTTCAATGTAAAGCATATCTTTGGAACTCAAGTGAAGACAAACTGTAAGAAAAAAATGGCAGCGCTATTTTTCAAAAAGTTTTTGTTAATGCCGATTTATTCCACCATATAGTGATATCTTTATTTTGTGACGGCAGTTCGGTTTATAAGTCAATTTCAAACTCGTATAAGTTTATGAAAGATTAGTAACACTTAATAAAACTTAATATTGTTTGACTCACCGATATATTTTAAAATGTTCGCCGTTTATCTTAATTTAAGAAAGGAAGGATTGCTTTTCTTCCAGATATCGTAATTAGAATAGCAAAGTCTATTTTTCATCTTTTTCTTCCAAATTAGATTATCGTTTTCTTCAATTTCTAAGTTGAATTTCTCTCGGGTCCGAGACGATCAAAACTAACTGGTTGTCACTAGTATACGTCGATTGCAACAAGAACAAGATTTTTGTTCTAGTTGGGTATAAGTTGTGATATTTTTTTTCTTTTTGTCTGAAAAACTCTCAAAACTCTTCAGCTCTTTGGGAATTAACATGTATGATATAATTTCCTTTTTAGTTGTATTTTGTGGTTCCCCTAGCTGTAGTAACTGAATCAATTGAGTTTTCATAAATTTGCTCGGAATCGTGATTTTTAGAGCAAATGCATTTTTAAAAAATCACTATTGTGTGTTTAATGTACTGTACTTGCTACAAAAACTTAGTTGCTTCTGATAAAGAGATTCGAAACTTTAATATAGAAATTTTTGACAGTTTTTTAAATTTTTTTAGATTTTTTTTTAGTTTTTATGGGACCATAGGGGGGGCATTCCCGTTGACGGTCCTGTATAAGATGTACATTATGCACATAGCAAGATTGCATACACTTAAAAACTTCATTATACTGAAAAAAGTAGGACCAATTGTTGGTTAATAAACTAACGGGAGCTGAATTTTCATTCAATTCTTGATGAATATTGACTATTCTTGATAAATCTTGCAGTAGTAAGTAAATACTGTCTCAAGAGAGGGGGGGGGGGTTATCCTACGATACTTAAACAAGGGATAATAGGGGGTTATCCTAGACGGAAAGGGATTAAGTGGATTAGGCGGCCTTGAAACTCATTTTTCCGCCATGACAACCCTAGCGACGGTTGATTTGAAAGCTATTCACGAAATTTACAAGGAATTGAAAAAGGATTATTTTCAATACGGTGAAAGGTTTCTTTATTTCTTGGCAACATGTCAGTACTTGGATCCTGATCTTGATTTGGATATTGCGATGAAAATGAGACCCTATGGTGGACTGATTGGTATTGATAATTCATCTCTGGACAAGTATTTCAAGTCTTTAGCAAATTTTGAGGTTGCATGCTATACTTCACGACGCTTCAGGTTTTGTCTTTGAATATAGTGAAAAAGGGCCGGGCTATTCGTATGTCCTACCGTGTCCGGTGACAAACGAGTATCTTGGTCACGTGACAGGACTTGCCTTCTGTCTATATGTAAAGACTTTTAAAAGAAATTTATTCAGTTTGCTGGAATGTTGAAATCAAGACCAGTTGTTCTTGATTTTGAAGGCTTTCGACATAAAAAGTCTGGTTTTATTATCAAAGAACTAGCTGTTTCGACAGAAAATTATTGCGATACTGTGTCATTTTTACCCCCAACTTCATTCAACATACTGTCTTCGAGTGAGAGACGATCATACATTTGGGTGTCAAAATATCTCCATGGTTTGAATTGGGAGAGTGGAGATTATCCATATTGTTATTTGCAACAAATTTTTGATAGCATAGCACTTCGATTTCCCTTGGCAACTTTTTATGCGAAGGGAACAGAAAAAACAGAAACTATTCAGAAACTTCTCAAAAAGGGCGTTATCAATTTAGAGATTTTATTATGTCCAAAAATTGAAAATTTGAAATTTTTTCACGAGACACCAATTTGTACTTTACATGTTTTAAGCTGTCCTAAGCGGCAAAGAAATCTACACTGTGCAAGAAAAAAAGCTACACTTTTTTACCTGTGGCTAACGAATGAATCGACGGTCCGAGAAAGCAGCATCGTCTCTACTTCAAGTGAACTTGTCCCCAAATTTGGTGGTTTACAGTTGTATAGCGGATGAAAATCAATTAACAGCTACATTTGTCAAAGAGGAAAAAGTTGACAGTCGTGGTCAAACTGTACTGAGGAAACAGCAAATTGTCTGTACTGGAGCTGAAATAGAAGCCTTCAAGAAATACCTTTCACTTTTGGAGTACTTTCAATTGTACCATGTCTTTGGAAGAGAAAATGCGAAAGCTGAAACTAACCCCTTTACCTATGCCCAAGCGTGCAGAACCAGTTCTGATGTCACTGAAGCATAAGAGCCTTCCAGCTGAAATAAGACGAAGAATTGAAAAGAACAACGTACAGTCAATTGTTTTCAGAGAAAAAACTGACAGAGTAAATGCGAACTACACCATTACTTTTATCAATGATAATCAAAACTCACAATTTGTATCTTATGAAATTTATATAATGAAATAACCAAATTTACCTTTTTTTTAAAAAATAACTTATTTTGAAATGAGTAAAGCAGAGGATCAGTTAGATACAGGCGGGGCAATAACTGACTTAGTGTTTGATGATAATCACCATGAAAGACGATCATGGAGGTTTTGTAATTCAAGGATACCACGATCAGAAGTTGTTTATTTTACACAAGTTTTTATTATAATTTTTCTCATAATAGTTTCTCTGGTAAAACTTGTGTTTTTCCAGCTTGAATGTGAAGAGTCTACATTTTGGTTTTCTCTTCTTTCTTGTACAGTTGGATACGCTCTTCCCAACCCAAAATTATGAATAAAATCATTTCAACAACTGACCGGTTGTTTATGGCTGTTTGCGGTCCGTCATGTTGTGGAAAAACAGAGCTTATTTTCAGAATGTTACTCGAAAACACTTTTTCTCCAAAGTTCCTCTCGATTTCTTATTTCTACCAACATGAACAACCCAAATTTAAGTCACTAGAGGCAAAATTAAACATACAGTTTACCAAATTTTCAAGCTTCGATCTGATATCGGAGCTCGAAAACTGTCTGCTGGTGTTTGACGATTCATGTGAAGAGATTTTTAATGACAAAGAGTTTTCGAAATTGGCTACAGCAGGACGTCACAAAAACATTAGTGTAATTTACGTAAAAAACAATTTATTTCAACAAAGTAAATGGTCACGAACTATTGATCTTAATACAACACACATCATTTTATTTAAATCACCCCGTGACATTCAACAGATTGGTTTAATTGGTCGACAGCTTAATAACACGCAATTTTTGAAAGATAGCTACGAGCTAGCAAACAAACAACCCTTTGGTCATTTACTGATCGATCTGGATCCAAAAACATCGGACGTTTTACGTTACTGCTCCAAAATTGTTCCACCAGGACCATCCGTTTTTTACCTTCCCCCAGCTAAAGCTGTTGTAACCAATTTGAGAAATGAGAGAGAAAGAGCTTTGTATGCTGCGGCGAATGTTAGAGACATCGGACATAAAGTCAAAAGAACTAATCAAGTGGGCACCAAATAGTTTTATTAACTTTCTTTGCGAGTGTTTGCTTAATGTTGTCAACGGTAACGTTCCCGTCAAGAAGACATTAATACAAGGTCATGAAAATTCATTTCAAAAACTTTTAGCTAAACAAACAAGTTTAAAAAATAAAAGGCAGATTTTTGCTAAAAACACGGTTCTTTTGAAAGTTATTGCTCTCTCGTGTTACCTTCATCTGAGGAAGTGATAATGTATACTGAAGAATTTATCTTAATTCCCAAAAGAATGTTCATGTCAACACAACCGGCAAAAAGTGAAATTTTTGACAATCCTGTCTACAAACAGAAAGCCACGCAATTGTCTCTCATTCAAAGAAACATGTTACAAAATCCGGAAAAAAGTGAAAAAGAGGATGGAGCAGTCCAGACAGAACCCAGCATAAATGTTGAAACAGATCATGAGGAAAAAGAGGAGCCGATGAGTGATGACAGTGAAATTGAACCTATTGTCAAAAAAAGTACAACTACAACGTTTCAGTCAATAATGAGAGATTTGGGAGTGATGGAGAAAAATAAAATCGGAAGAGCAGAAATCATTCTCAACAAGATATTAGAATCCCCGACAATATCCATTGAAGATCCAGGTGGTATCATTCATATTGATAACCAACCACTTGGCTTAAAAGCGTCAACTTTTTTGTATAACACACAGCAGTCAACAAAGAAAATTGACATTCAAAAATATTCTCGAGCATTATTAGCTCTCGATCTTCCACCTCATTTAGTTTCGAATACCTATGCCAAACAGATCTTGGAAGCATCCGAAAGCGAAGAAGAAATTTTTGCAAGCCCACGAGGACAATCAGGAAGCGGTTATCAAATTACCAATCAAAGAAAAACGGGCACAAGAAAAAAGACGGCAGAAGGAGACACCAAACAGCAAAAATGGTCTTACTTCTTCTGAGAAAAGAAACGTTGGATCAACTGTATTTGAAGGGACCTGCATCGTTTGGAAACCCAAAGCGATTAAAAACCCAAAGCAAATTATCATTTGGTAAAGTTAAGACATACTTGGAAACCAAGTCATCTTTTCCAAAATATCGCCCAATTCGTTTACGATTTCCAAGACTTAAAGTAATAGTAAAAGACATAAATGAAATTTGGTCCGTTGACTTGGCTTTTGTGGATAAACTAGCAAAATACAACAGAAATGTTAAATATTTATTGGTTGCGGTCGACTGTCTTTCCAGATACCTTCGTGTGGAGCCCTTAAAAACAAAGTATGCAACGGAAACTGCCTCGGCCTTTAAAAAAATGATAAAAAACAAGCAACCACAAAAAGTGTGGGTTGATGATGGTACAGAGTTTCTTGGAGCCTTCAAAACCTTATGCAACAAACGAGGAATTCATTTATACAGCACTTTTAGTGAAAAAAAGTCTGCATTCGCAGAGCGGAACATTCGGTCACTAAAAAACATTATCTACAAGTACCTTGAAGAAAAGTGGACATACTCCTACATAGATAAACTGGATCAATTTGTGAAAACAATTAATTCACGAGTCAACCGAGTAACCAAACTTGCTCCAAATAAAGTCACTAAAAAGGATATTCCACGACTTGTCTCGTTGAGCGCTCAAACAATCAAGTTTCAGAGACCCAAATTTTACGTTGGAGATTTTGTTAGAATTGTCAAAAAAGACGAAGCCTTCAGGAAAGGGTATAAACAATCTTTCACCGACGAAGTTTTTGAAGTAGAAAGCTTAGCAACCTTCAATCCGCCAACGTATTCACTTATTGATGCAAACGGTGAAAAAATTGATGGTAAATTTTATCAACCAGAGTTACAGCTTGTTCGTGTAGAGAAAAATGAGTGAAAACCGTTTCACCGATGAATTCACTGTGCATGTTATTTCATCTGCTTCAATGGAAATTTTTGACTCTAACACCCTCAGTTCATTTCGAATTTTTTTCAATGATGAAATTCAACTCGCTGGTGACTGGAGAGTAGCTCTCAGCGAGATCATTTTCCCCACAAAAATTGAGCATATTGTAAATGGAGACATGGTAGTATATAGCTTAAAAGGGTACGAAGACAGCCAGAAAAAGGCTACCGAAGCCAATGTGATCTCTCGTCCGTATAACGGTGAAAAATTGTCTATCATGACAGGAACTTATAATTCAGTTGTTGACATACTAACTACTATCAAACGAACTGTTGGACTACCAAACTTTTCATTCAGAGAGATCAAGAAAACTGGAAAGTTTGAAATTTTGATGGGAAAAAATGAAGGAATTACTTTTCCCAGTAAAGAAATTCCCAGCATTATTGGTTTTTCGGGCATTCCAGATGGCAGTGGAGTACACATCGGGTACAAAATGAAAAGCGCAACATCAAACAGACTAATGAAAAGTGATGAAACGGCAGCATACTATGGAGAATTTCCCGTTGATCTTTGCTCGGGAAAGCACTTAATTTTTATATATACGAACATTATTGAGTACCAGTACGTCGGTGATACAAAAGCCCCCTTGCTTCGAGTCATTGATTCAAAACAACGTCTGAAAAACGGTAGTGTCTGCGAGCTTGAACCAACTCATCGAATTGTTTTTTCCAATTTAGATTACAAAAAATTCTTATCAAACACCATACAATCAATATCGATTGAGCTTCGCACAGAAACGGGAGAATTGGTTCCCTTTTCGGGAACCGGTAAAGTCATTTTAACCCTTCAGTTCAAAAAATTTTCCAATTAGCATGGACTCTTATTACGCTAACCAAGCAACATCCTTACCACATATCTCTGGCCACTACCGGCAAAGAGGCAGTGGTTTTGGTGCATTAGCTGCGGGAATTGGGCGGGTCGCTTTGCCCCTAGCTCGACGTTTCATTCTTCCTACTGCAAAACGTATTGGAAAAGAACTTTTAAAGCAAAGTGTTCCAGAGCTGCTAGACGTTGTCAGCAGTAAAAAATCACCCAAACAAGCACTCAAAAATACAATAAGGAACACTGTTAAAAAACAAACAGGGGGAGCAAGATTTCGGCAACAAAGAAAAACGATTAGGAGTCGCTCAAAAAAATCACCAAGAAAAAGATTAACCAAACAAAAGTTGGTCATTTCAAAACGAAAAGTTCCAAAAAGAAGTCGGTCTGATTTCTTTTCTCAAATTAAATATGATCGCTATCCTGTTACCAAACGAAGCAACCCATAGCTCTTTGGATCTGTTTGAGAAGCCGGCGCTCTTGGTGACTTTCGATGGAAGTTTTTGTCAAAAATTGGGACCTGTTTATAGTCCTGATGGACCCATGTTAGAGTTCGAGGTAACTGGTGATCGTAACAACTCTATTGATTTACAAAAAATTTTTTTGGAAGTCAAATGCAAAATTGTTCAGTCTTCGGGAGCTGATCTCAAATATGACGGGGCAGCTACTGCTGACACTGCTAAAACCGATGCTCCATACTTTTGCAATAATGTGCTACATTCACTTTTCTCTGACTGCACAGTGTCAGCCAACGGGTTAAAAATCTCTAACGCAAATGGAAATTACGCACACAAGAGTTTTATAGAAACTGAGTTCTCACATAACAAAGACGCAAAGAACACTTGGTTGGCATGTCAAGGCTATTCTTACGAAGAAGATCCATCTGCAATAAAAGCAGGTGAAATTGCTCGAAGAAAAAACTCGGTCAGAGAGTCAGCAGAATGCACTTTTTATGGTAAAGTAGCGGTAGACTTTTTCACATGTGATGAACATCTGCTCAGTGGTGTAACTCTTCGTATTGCATTCAGAAGATCTATTGATGATTTTGTTATCATTTCGGATGATGCTGCAAAACATTACAAGGTGAAAATTGTTGAAGCTAATTTGTACGTTCGCAAGATGACATTGAATGACGAGGTCGTGTCTGCCATCGAAAAAACCTTGCTTTCTAGCCCTGCTGCCTATCCCTACTTTGAAACTTTGACAAAGACGTTTTTGGCTTCAACTGGTCTGCATAGTTGGAAGCAAGAGGACATTTTTGCACGAGAGCCAATCCGAAGATTAGCCATTTGTCTCAATACAAACGAAGCTTTTTTGGGCAACAACATGCAAAATCCTTTTCATTTTCAAAAATTTGACTTGGAACAGATATATATTTATCGCAACGGGTTACCAGTGGCTGATAGCCCAATATCTACAACTGATAACAAACGCCTTTATTTTAATACAATATCGGATTTAGCCTATATTGACAATGGACACGGAATAAATCTGTCAGACTATCCCAACCATTTTATAATGGTATTTGATCTGACTAGCACCCAAGAAGCTTCTCATGATTTTATACACCCGGAGCTAACAAACTGCTCCATATCTATCGAGTTGAAGTTTTCAGCAGCGTTACCGACCAACATTGAAATTTTTATTATTGGAGAAAAAGCTAGTACAATTTTTGTTGATACTGCGCGACGAGTGTCAAAAAATCATATTCTAACAAACTGATGATGGACGAAGATGATATTAATGGTTTAATTCAGAGATGTCAAAAACTAAAGCACAAATTTCGAGGTGTATTTGCAGCAGACAATTTTCCTTCAAAATTGAAATCAAATACTTTTTTAAAAGTAAATGCGTCAAAATCTCAAAGTCCTGGCACGCACTGGCTCCTCATTTGTAAAAAGAACGACCATCTTCTGTTTGCTGATCCCCTTGGACGATCCTTGTCTTCTTACAAGAATATTTATCAACGACTTGCAAAAAATAATGTACAGTTTCACCAATTACTTGAAAACCAACCAATTCAAGGTCAAAACTCAGAATTGTGTGGACTCTTTTGTATTTTTATTGCTCATTTAATATTTGACGATAGACAAATTGTAAATTGTAGTGATTTTCAATTGATTCGCTTTGCTCTTCACATGATGCTCTAACAAAACTATTATTGTGAAATAAATTTTTTTTTAAAACTGAATTTTTTCTTCATATACAAGACGAACAAATAGTAAGTCAGAATCAATGTTTAGTTTTCCAAAACCACTCATAAATATATCCATAATCTGACAAAAAGCACCAGAATGAGGACCACTCAAAATTGATTCCACTCTTTTTAAAGTTTCACTACTAAATTGATCAGTTTGAGTTTTCGAAGAAATTGTAGAACATACAAAAATGTGAATTGTTTTCTGTGGTACAATTGATGTAGATCTCGCCAATGTTTTTGAGATTCCGCTAGTGACCGCTGTAGATTTTGATAGTTTGGTTGCCGCTGTTGCCAAGGGTGGAAGTCGCTTGCGTACATTTGCTGTATCCATTTTCTCTCCAGATTTGTTATTAAAGTCAACGGCAAGCTGTAATTTTGAAAATGTATCTCCTTTAAATTCCAGACTAGTTGAGGTTGAAAATAAGTGTCTGAAGGTAGTGAAGAGACAGGGAACTGCAAAAATTTTGATTGGCTTCATGGTCTCAACATCGATATCGGTTGCACTCTCAATCAGAACGTGAAAATGGTTAGTTGGTAACTGACAAAATTCAGACTCAAAATGAGGACACACAGCATAGTTATTCGAAGCTGTTAAGTTTGGCTTTTCATCAGCAATTAAAAACTTGAACTGCTTTTGAAATTGTTTGAAATAGTTGGGAGATCGCTCAAACATTGCTTCCACCATCTCTACTACACTGATCAAATTTCTGCTTCTTTGCTGGGGGTGGTTTTGAATCTTGCGTTGCAGCAGCTTCACGTATTTTTTCTGCTTTTTTGACTAAATTTCCAAACTCTTCTAGAGTCAGAGAAATTCTCTGTTCAAACTCGTAATCCTCGGCCGCTTTCTTGAACAACTTTAGAAACACATATGTTCCGGTTCTCTCGTACGTTTTTAAAGTTGCCCTGACCAAACGCTTTTCTGTTTGAAAAATGTCGAAATAGCAATCTCCAAACTGTGTGTCTTTTGAGGAAGTAAAAGGCATGGTAGGCAACTTGTTTTATCACTTGCTCTTAATGTAAATAACTACGAAGTTAAGAGGCGCGGCAAGTTGGGATCAAACCAGTGTCGTCATATTTTTAATTAAATCCAAGTGATTGGTAAATACATTCTCAAGTACGCCCCACGGCGTACTTGAGACTGTTCATTTTAGATTTTTATACGTATGTGACCTTAGATAATAGTTAATTAAAACCATACCTCTATAAACTACCAGAACCTACTTGCGAACAAAGACAACAAGTACATGTGTTTTGTATATAAAACAATAAATTTATCAACACAACTCCACACTTCTGTGTGGGAGAGAGTTAAACATTAATAGTGTAGGGACCCATATATATTACAAGTTGATTTAGAACAGATGTGACCCTAGATAGTATAGTGTAGAGACCACACACAATTTACATGAAACCAATACAAAACAGATGTGACCCCGAATTCCTCTGTAAAGGAACCAAAGTGTGGCTAGCCACATGCTATATACAATATATTATGCAACTAGGTGTGTCCATGCTCCAATCATTTGTTTGGTCTTAGAAAAGACGAACCTTGCGAAACACATGCAGAACCTACTTGCGAACAAAGATAACAAGTACATGTGTTTTGTATAGAAAGCAATAAATTTATCACCACAACCCACACTTCTGTGTGGGAGATAGTTAACCATTAATAGTGTAGGCACCCATGTATTTTACATACAAGTTGATTTAGAACAGATGTGACCCTAGATAGTATAGTGCAGAGACCACACACAATTTACATAAAACCAATACCAAACAGATGTGACCCCAAATTCCTCTGTAAAGGAACAACAGTGTGGCTAACCACATGTTATATACAATATATTAGGCAACTAGGTGTGATTATGCTCCAATCATTTCTTTGGTCTTAGATAAGGCGAACCTTGCGAAACACATGTTGGGAAAGAATTTTGTACTTGTGTTCATTTCTTTCTTTTGCTCTTACTTAACAGTTAACTATTGAATCGAACTTGAACTTGAAAACAATGTCCGTGAAAATTCTTTCGGAGTCTGCTATCTCTTTTGAGAGAACTCTTGTTTACCAAACCGTGTTTTAAAATTTTGTCGTACTGATACAACAGAAAAGAAAAAACGATTTGTGGTACACATACCAGCATTGTTTGATACCGAAGCTATTTATTAACGCTATTGCTGCCCTACCGGAAAAAACGGAGCCGGCTGAATCCAGTGTCATTACTTCTGGAGGACACTTACCACCAAAAACTATACCACAAATGCAATCGACTGAAGAAACTTTGCCGGAGGAAGTGAGACGTATCTTGTACAGATACGACTGCGATTGTGTGCCCTTATTCGAGAATCAACTCGGTACATATCAAGCCTACGAAAATTTGGGTGATATGTGGGGTGTCAAATCATCACCATCCTCACCGGACAGTCAGCCACCGAGTGTTTCAGTCAGTGTTCCAACAACTCCTGCTGTGGATCCAAGCCCAACTTTTACTCCAACCCCAAGTCCGTCACTCTTTGAGGATTTCCAGAGGAAGAACAAGATCTCTGACAATTTTGCAAGTCAGTTTGATGTCAACATTTTATCTGGTTCAAACTTTCAGACACCACAACCCCAAACAAATTCAGCCGATGTCAAGACACCCAATTGCTCAGAAACTCCAGTAGTGTGCGCAGCACCAAAAAAACGAAAACAAGAAGACTCTCTAATGGACTTTTTTGACCTCTAACAACTTATTTAATATTGAATTGTTTTTCCTTTGCACTTTGGTGTGTTGTGTTACTATCTTTTGTGAATAGCTCGCTAATTGACACTCTTCTTTTAATGTTTTTACATAGCTAGCAGACTTTAGAATCAGAATTTTACAAAAATGGACATGTTCAAACATGTTCACAAAAACAGTACTGTTTAGTGAGACAAAGTTGGGAGAAAAATTCCAAAATGGACATGTTCAAACGTGTTCGAATATATAGCAGGAAGCAAACAAGCTTCTGATTGGTTGAGAGAAAATTCGTTGAGAAAGCTATTGAAATGTAAAATTAGGTTTGAACAAAAGCTTCAAAAAATGCATAAAGTCCTTATCAAACAAAAACTTCATTTAGCAAATCGTTCCTCGTATGCTGATATAATATCAGCGCTCCTGTTGGGTATACCTTCAGGTGTTAGTTAAACTAGTAAAACATCATTTTTTCAGCAAAAAGGAGGAAAAAAAGAAAGGATTTTTTTATTAAAAATGAGATTTTTCCGGTTTTTTTGCTTAATAAATTTTTTTCGACGGAACGAAAACTCAAAACCTGAACGCCATTACCTCTGTTTTTTGTGGGCTACCGATATGAATAAAAAAATTGACCACATTTCTTCTAAAAAAGTTGAAAAAAAAACGAAAAAAAAATTTTTTTTTGTTTTTCATGGTGACCTTTGACCCCAAAAAAGTCGGCTCCAACAGATAGTTGGGATGAAACTGACTATTGGGTTGACACTATCAGACACTGTACTACAAAAAAGCTCATAACGCTCGTCAAAATAAACTCAATCCTTCATGAGATAATTAACCATTAATTAACAGCTAATTAGCAACTAATTAGTCTAATTAGTAATTAACGAAAAAAAATTCCAATTTTTTTAAACGGATTTGTAATCAGTGGTACATGCTTGTCACTTTTGGTCATAAGGGTCAGGGTCGAAAAACGGCTCCTTCACCGATTTTCAAAACATCTGGACATTAACGTCTCATTAACATCTGGCATTAATTAGCAATTCAAGTACCCGAAATAATAATGATACCCCAGGTTTTTTCTAAAAAACCAATTTTTTGGGGGCTGGAGACAAAATCATCTCATAACAGCTGTCATCGAAAAATGCTTGCAACAGGGGGCTTGTCATTGGCTGTCATGTGATGACATTGATTGATCATGATTGACAGAAAATCTAACTTTTTTCCTGATAAAGATGAGGGATTTTTTCTTGTCGGTTCCTGCGTTTTAGTGCCCGGGGAGCATTTTTGGTTATGATGACCAACATCGTCAGACGCACTCATCGGCATCTACAGTAAAAAAAAATACAAAAATCGCTTTTTTTGCAACATTAAGCGAAAAAAAATTGAACATTTCATTTGCTTTTAGTAGATTTTTTAGCTGTTCAAACACCGTGACAGTAATAAAACTGTGCATGATAACCGTCCAAAGCTTCCCTTGTACTTAAAATTTAACAAAGTGTACAAAAAAGCGATGTTTTTGCAATATTATTCAAAAATTCTATGCAAATCAAATCAAAACTTTCTTTTTATGTAGGCTACTGGAGTGTAATATTACGTCTAACGGATTCAAACACAAATGTTTCCTCTACCCTTATGTCATTGGAGCATATTATCTATGAAAATGAAGAAAAAAGATTAAAATATTTGATTGAAAGATCATTGAAAATTCATAAAAGTTTACTTTGACTAAACCTAAAAGTTAGCAAATCAAAAAAATTGCAATTGATATGCTTTCTTACATCACATATAACTAATAACTAAAAAGAACTACCCCTGGTTTTAAAAAAATCTTTTTATATATTGTACTAATAATTCGAAAATAACAAACAAGTTTTATCATGTCAGTGTTGTTCAGTGAGAAACGTAAAGTCAAGCGCTACTTTACGTTCAACGCAACTTGATATGTTCATAGTAGTTGACTAAAGCGGGGACGCGCTCTTATTATCCAATCAAATTCGAAAATTTTGAAAGTTTGAATTGCGCGCGTCT
Organism: Convolutriloba macropyga; assembly: GCF_964194025.1. Classification (NCBI taxonomy): domain Eukaryota; kingdom Metazoa; phylum Xenacoelomorpha; order Acoela; family Convolutidae; genus Convolutriloba; species Convolutriloba macropyga. The sequence goes on along the minus strand of NC_134474.1, from coordinate 35,174,797 downwards.
TATATGAACCTCGTGTGGAATAGAAATAGATTCGCCATTTGAAGTTGAGTTACATGTTTACGAAAGTTGTCATTATCTCTGTTAACTTTTGAATCTTGAATTTTTCAACTATGGTTTTCAATTGCAAATATTGTTCGGCAACTTTTGCAAACAAAGGAAATCAATCTCGCCATGAGCATCGCTACCATCCCGACGAAGTAGGTTTACCAGTCTTTACCTGTTGTATTTGTACATTCACTTGTAGAAAACTTTCTGAACTGGAACAACACATGATGACTTGTCATCAAAAATTTACAAATTGTTGTCGGTCCTGCTATATGGGTTTTAACGACACCAGATTATTTGCTCAGCATATGAGTTCTTTGCATTCTTTACCTGTCTTTGGCGATCAATTCCAACCAACTCAAGCGCCGGCCGAAACTGCCTTTAATGGTACCCTTCAGAGCTACCATCTGCCGCCATCAACAACCCAAGCCAACACAGACCTTGCTCAGTTCATGCTCCAGCATAAACCACAAATCGATTCGCTTATAGAACAAAAACTCTCACAAGGATCACAAAACGTTCAATTTAGTGCTCATCTTCAACTCCGAAAGCCGAGTCAAAACGAAGATCAGGAAGATGAGCTTATTGAAATTTATGCAAATTCGCTCATGACACCGGTGTATAGTCAGGAACTTAGCAGTGAGACCTTCTGGACTATGGTCGAGAAGATGATGATAGTGCTTACGACATTTGCCTCTAATGGTAGTGGTTGGGTGCTTGAGAAAGTTATCAAAATAATTGTGAACTTTGCCCGTTACCGACCTATAACTGGCTCGTCTTACATTGCGTTACCATCAAAGTTACAAAATTGCCGCGGTTTACTTAATATTCGTAGCCATGAGGACGCAAATTGCTTCCTTTACTGCTATATTGCTGCATATCATATGCACAACAATATTAGCTTAGATCGACCAGGAAGGAACTACAACACAGACAAAACTTCACCCGAAACGTACAAGCAAGCCAACCTTCATCAACCAACTGAACACTTCGATATGCCCATGGGGCTAGAAGACATCAATCAGTTCGAAAATCTAAATGAAGTTCGAATCAACGTTTTTGGTTATGATGGTAGAGACTTATTTCCACTCAGAGTGTCAAAGTTTGTCTCAAACTTCACAATGGATCTTTTGCTTTTATACGAAGCAGACTGTTACCATTATGTGTTGATTACCAACTTGGTTAAGGTAGTTTGTCAACTCCGAAATACCAAATTTCGCTTTGCGTTTCATATTTGCCGGAATTGTTTCTGGTTGTGTGAAGAAGGCTTTGCAAAGCTTACCGCACATATGGAAACCTGCTGTGAAAATGCGCCGGCTGTTGTTCGATTACCAGCTCCAGGAAAAAATTTATATAAATTCAAAAACTTGGCCGCTACCTGGTTTGTTCCATTAGTCATTTACTTTGACTTCGAATCCTTCTTGTATCCAGTAGCAGGATGCAGGCCCCACGGGAACAACTCATACACCAGAGTTATTGAAAAACACGAGCCCTGTGGGTTTTCACTTGCGGTAATTGATCACTACTCAACAAAACCCATCTTCTTCCACGTGGACAGCTCTGAAGATTGCATTACTAAATTTGTAAACATGTTACACACACTAGCCAAGGATATATACAAGCGCAAACGAGTTTTTCCTTTCTTCAGAGGTGACCGTAGCCAGTATCCGAAAAGTGCAGCTAGCGAATGTTGGATATGTAACGAAGCCTTTGAGGATAATGATGAACAATCATCAATTGATCTGGATCACTGCCACTACAGCGGACAATTTCTTGGCTGGGCTCATGAAAAATGCAATCGAGCACGAAGGAACGTCAACTTTACCCCTGTGGTGGGTCATAATATACAAAATTATGACCTTCATCACATTTGTTTAGCCCTCCAATCTTGTGAGCCAACGACCACTGTAAGTGTAATTCCATCTACTGATGAAAAATACACGAGTACTCCAAAATCCAATGAATTTTGGAGTACTCGTGGAGACCATAACCCTAGATGATGGAAAAGTGATCAAAAAGTATGAAAATCTGAGGTTCATTGATTCATTCAAAATGATGAATTGGTCTCTCGAAAAGTTGGTTGACATTTTACCAAGAGATCGTTTTGGAATACTTGCTTCTGTCTTTCCTAACCTATCCTCAACAGAATTGAAGCTCCTGCAGCAAAAAGGATATTACCCCTATTCATATGTTAGCGGTCGAGAAAAGTTCAGCGAAAAATCCTTACCGCCTCTTAATGAATGGGGTAACACTTTAGAAGGAAACGCAGTAACAATAACTCAAGAAAACTTGAACCACGCCAAGACGATGTGGAACACTCTGAATTGCCAAACTCTACAAGACTACCACGATGCATACCTGAAAACCGATTGCGCTCTTCTCGCATGCGTTTGTGAGTTCCACAGAGAGCTCAGTTTCTCCACCTACAAACTCGATTGCATGCACTTTTACACACTGCCAAATATGGCTAAGGAAGCATCCTTGAGAATATGCAAGGCGGAGGTCGAATTGCTTACAGAACGCGAGCACCTCGATATGATAGAAGGAGCAGTACGTGGGGGAGTATGTTCAGTCTACGAGATGAGAAAGTTTACAGCAAATAATAAATATTTACCAGATTACGACTCTTCACAACCCTCGACATTTGGCTTCTGCGTGGACGCCAATAACCTATACGGTGGCGTCATGCAAAATGAAAAACTCCCTCAGTCAGATTTTACGCTTAACTCTGATATTACACTGGCTGAGATACTAAACTGTCCTGATGATAACCCTGTCGGTTACTTCGTGGAAGTCGACTTGCATTATCCAGCAAGTCTACACGATTACCATCAGGACTTCCCCCTCGCACCATCGAAAAATATTGTTGAGGATGACTGGCTCAGTGACTACCAAGTGAATTTGCGAGAGAGTCATAACTTACCCCCCTCAAAAGTTTCAAAACTGTTGCAGACTTTCTTCGACAAAGACCTTTATGTGCTGCATTACAAGCTGTTGAAACTGTATGTTAACTTGGGATTAGTCGTGAGGAAAATGCATCGTGTGCTACAGTTTACTCAAAACAATTGGTTAACACCCTATATAACCCTGAACAGTGAGAAGAGACAAGCGGCTTCGAATAAATTTGAGGAGAGTTTCTATAAACTAATGAACAACGCCGTTTATGGGAAAAACTGCGAATCGAAACGTCGACGGATGAAAGTCGAGCTTACGAGAGACGCAAGACGAACCCTAACCATAGTAAGCAAGTTTGAGTTTGAAAAATTCAAAGTGTTTGGCGAGAACATGGCAGCTCTCTCCTCCCGCCCAAGAAAGATCTATTGGGATACACCAACTATAGTAGGGGCCACAATACTTGATCTAGCGAAATACTACATGTATCAGTTTCACTATGGAACAATGCGATCTTCATTTGACTGTCGATTACTTTATAGTGATACTGATAGCTTGCTATACCGGATCAATTGTGAAGATCACTACCGTGAACTGAAGGAGAGCAATGTTCTTGATCAATTCGACTTCTCAAATTACCCAGAAGATCACGAACTCTACAGCGAAGAAAATAAGCGCGTCGTCTTAAAATTCAAAGACGAATTTGTGGGGATTATATAAAAGAGTTTATATGCTTGAAGCCAAAGCTGTACAGCATTACTTCCACTAGTGAGTATTTTACGTTTAATGATTCAAGAAAAAACTAACAAAGTACCAACTAACCTTGTATGATTGTCATAATTTGACTGCTTTTTTCTGTTCATAGGTAACCGAAAAATGTCCGCCAAAGGAATAACAAGAGCAGCCCAAAATTTGCTTCGACATGCAGACTACAATAATACACTTGTGACTGGTAGTACACTGCGCGCTGAAAACACAAGGATTGTTTCGGAAAAGCATGTTCTACAAACGGTTTCAACGAATAAAATATGTCTCTCTGCTTTTGATAATAAACGCCACATTTTGAACGAGGGAATTAAAACACTACCATTCGGCCACTATAAAATTGATCATTGCCGAGTCGAAGATTTTTCTTGGGATAGCGATGAAGTAGAGTGGGACTACGAAAATGTAGAAAATTATGCTCACCTTCTCCTAGATTCGAGTCCAAACTGGGACCATAATAATAGTTTTGTTGTACCGGATACAACAATAAGTGAAAGCCCGGAAGAATGGGAAACACCTGACCCGGGATTTGCAATGACAAGTATTATTAACGAGGACGATATTGATAGCGATGATATCGTAGATTTCGATGCTACCACCAGCTCCAGCTCTTCTTCCCCTAACCCATTCATTAATTATGAAGCTAATGAGTGCAGTGAAAGTAGTAGTAGCGATTATGAAGAAGAACCAGCATTTAAAGTTGCACGCAGACAATAAACTTATTGTACTTAACTACGTAAATTGCGCCTTTTGAATTCCTAACCGTGTAAATTTTGTGTTTATGAGTGCTAAAATACGTTTCAATAAATTGTTCACTTGCAGCTCTTATCGGAACGAAATTTAGAACAAAGTTGGCTGTTTGACCGAATCAAGTTTGCCGCCTTGGAAATAGTCACATCTGGTAAAGAATGAAAGTTAATCCCTTTCCGTCTAGGATAACCCCCTATTATCCCATGTTTAAGTATCGTAGGATAACCCCCCCCCCCCCTCTCTTGAGACAGTATTTACTTACTACTTCTTGCGGACCTTTTTTGTTTGTGCCCCCCAGCTTAGAAGGTACATATTATTTGCGCCCCCCCCCCAGACGCAAGTGCAATATTTTTACATAAAGATTTGCTATGTAATGATACGCGGCCCATAACTGGGGGGTGCAATGCGTACGGGGGGACACAAACGGAAAATATCCAATCTTGATTATTCTTGCTTAACAATATGAGCAATTCTTGTTTCGTGCTAATTCTTGTTTAAAATTGCTTTTCAATTTTTATAACTTGTTATCTTGCCATGTCTCGGTTAATCATTCTTGGTTATCTTCCCAAGATTATCTTGTTTCTTGGCAGCCAATCGAAGATCTTGCAAGCTCCTACAAATCTCGATATTGTCATGATAAGTACCATGTCAAGATCTTAACAATATTTAACAAGATCTAGTAGATTTCATATCAAGTTGGACCAATTTCCAGTTCACTGGGAGATAATCAACCCAGCCAAATTCAAAAACTGCAATTTTTTTTATTACCGTTTTAAATTCAATCACGGAAAGTGCACAAACTTTGCAAACAAAAACCCATATTTGGTCAGCCCGAGGGTGCTCAGTATAAATAATGGTTCATTGTTAGATTCGTATCTTGATTTTTCTCATGCATACTGGATAAATTCATAACCGAAGACGCTTTTTAATCAGTATTTTTTTGAAAAAAAATATTTTTTTAATTTTTTTATGCACGCACTCCCTATGTATCCTATTTGCAGAGATGTTTTTTTCTACAAAATCTTAAAACTCTTATGTATGATTCACAGGGTTGCGATGAAAAATACGAGTACAATGTTTTAAACCGGTCCCATTACAACTCACTGTTGCCTGCCTGCTCTCACTTGAACAACTCTCGGACAGCCTATTCTTGGAGACTATACCCAGACCCCGATTCCAACAACTCAATCCTTGTTCCATTAGACAAGAACCCGCTGCACACCTCCTGGTTCTGGCAGGTGCTTGACCCGATATTCTTGATTCCAGGTTACCAGGTCCAGTGTCTAACCCGAGTGGTCACAAACAACGGGCAAAAAGGTCTGTTTAAATTATCATCTGGCTAAATATCATCCAATAGTTCACAATTGCAAGATTTTTGGTTCTCTGTAATTCACCAATTTAAAGCTTTTTTCAGTTTCATAATTTCTAGATGAGAACAGAAAAATGAAGTGTATTCAATCTACTGACGGCGTTGCTGTGGCGACTTATAGATCTCAAAATTTGGCAGTAATAGAAGCAAAACAAAAACACTGAAATTTCTGAAATGGCAATGAAACTAATAGTTCGAGGCATTATATGAATTTTGCGTTTTGATCAATATAAAGCAACGCACTGTGTTTTAATTATCCTAGATGCTTAGACTAAACTATGTGTTGGAACATAAACATGATCCTGTCATGAAAAAATGACAATAACTATATAACAAATTCAACTTTTTGCATACAGTCATTTTTAATTTGTTCAGAAGGAAAATTTTCTAATATGTTACCTTCAGACTCAATAAAATCTGAAAAATCTGGGTGAAAAATCATTTTTTCTGCTTATACAAGTAAAGAGAACAGTTCAATGAAAAACTTTCTCAACAATTAAAGTAGCAAAAAAGTGGATTTTTCTAATTTCATTAATTTTTGGAAATAGATAGCAAAACAACCCACTTTTATCAGTGAAAACTTGAATCCTGCTTCTACGCATTTCTTAAAAGAGTTAAATGGATCACATTTTTGTACCTGCAAAGCTGTCAGCTGAGCGTAGATATATAGCCATGCTCTTGGTTTTCAGGACTCGAAGAGGAGTATTGGTATTCTACAGGTTATTACTACCCAAAGAGAGACATTGCGACTCTACAAGTTTTTCCACTCGAAGAAGAGTATCAATATTTTACAGGTTTTTAAGACTCAAAGTGGCGTATTGGTATTCTACAGGGTTTTTTTACGACTCGAAGAGGAGTATTGAGATTCTACAAGTTTTTTTTAGCAGAAAGCAAGTTTGCTCATGACTTGAATTTTGACTTCTTTCTGTTCGAGCATTTACTTCAGTTTTTGATTGTTGACTTCTGTTTTCGTACATTGGACATTAACAGTAGCTTCGTTTGTCATGTTTAGTAATTAGCAACTGCTGGTAATGTTTAAGGTGAAGAGGTCATTTTGAGATTTTTGTTCCTATATAAGTCACCCCTAATTATCTAAACTACACCGCACAAAACCCACCCAAACACCTATCTACCCCCCCCCCCCCAACACATATTCCCCCAACACATACTTCCCCCCCAACACTTACCTCCCCCACCGACACCGCGACCCCCCCCAATTTACCCCCCACCTACCCCTACCCCCTCCCTTCACCTAGCTACCCCCACCTACCCCCCCAACTACCCCAGCACTACCCACCTCCCCAAACTATATACCCACCCACCTACGTACCCCCTCTACCACCTACCTACCTCCCCCCACCACCTACCAGCCACCCCCCCCCCCCCCCCACCACCTACCTGCCCCCGCCCCAACCCACCTCCCCCACCTACCCCTACCACCCAAAACTACCCCCTCCCTTCACCTACTACCCCCACCTCCCTCCCCCCCCCAACTACCCCAGCACTACCCACCTCCCCAACCTATCTACCCACCCACCCCACCTAGCTCCCCCAGCACCTAAAAAATTGACGGAATTTTTAAAATTCTTTAATGTGGTTTGTTGGGCTACTTTTTTTCTCTTGTTTATTTTGATGTTCTGATTTCGGTAAGGCTAGGTTAGAGATAATAATGCACGACGATTCGAGTATTTTCCGGTATTCTACCGGCTATGTTTAGCTGAAGTCATTGCTTGAAATTGGACTTTGTTTTCGAACATTGGCTTATGTTTTAGAACGTTGACTTCGGTTTGAGAACGTTGCTTTTTGTTTTTGAACAATAGATTTGAACAGTGGCATTGTTCGTAATGGCTATGGAACTGCTGGTAACATGCCAGGTTAAGAGGTCATTGTGAGAGCCCCCAACCTACTCTCCTCCCAGCTATAGCTATCAACCATACCTACCCCCCAATTAACTATGCCCCCTCTAACTAATTCCCCCCGCACCGCCCAACTACGCCCCTCACCAAACCACTTTACTAATTGAAATTGTTTGTTTCCAAGAATGTATTGCAAAAATTTTATTTTTAAAAATGTTTATGAATTAGGTAGGCTTAAGTGAAAGAAGTTATGTTTTCTATTGCTCTACTCTTAGAGTTCGGCATTCTGTTGGCTGCATGTTCTGTTTTGTCATCAGTCATTTTCGTTTGACATTTGATCCAGAACAGTCAATCGGTTGATTTTCATTAATGGCTTTTTTCACTCTTAATTTTTCGTAATGCTCTTTGCGTGTTTTGAAGTGGAGTTTAGGGAAAAGCCCAGGGGTAAATGTTATGACTTTTACCGGGGAGATCAGGTCCACTCTTAAAATTTTTAGCACCCAAAAATTAGCTCTGATTCAGACCCCTTTCATCAGTTCTCTCGGTGGGCAGAAAAGTGAAAAGTTTTGATTGAATATTTTAAACAATAAATGTTAATGTAACGGCTGCTCTCCCACACTCGATCAGGAAAGCTTTAAACCACCCATTTTCTTTAAGCGGCTACTAATCTGACTGGATATGTTGCAGTTCACTTTTAGAACTGTATTTCCACTATATTCTTACGGTTGAATTGAAAATTCAGTTGACTATTTGTGAATCTTAGTTTTTTCCAATACCGATTTGGACTGGGCTTACTACAGATCAGACAACACGGGACGGTATCTCTTTATGTATACCATTTCGCTCAGATATCCGAACAAATCGGAGACAAACATTTGAGTGTAAGACCTGTTTTGCAAAAATATTCTAACTTGAACTTACGTTGCGTTTAATGCTTTTTACTCACAAGTCCAAATACCAGAAGCAGAAGTTTTTGCTGCAACAGCTGCATTTCACCTCATGTAAGCTGTATATACAGGAGCAGTGACAGACAAGTTACTGTCAACAATTGTGCATTGAGACAAATTTATGGAGTTTCGACCAATTTTTTGGTAGATTTCAAGCTCTATTTATTGCTGATCCTCCCGCTGCGGATTTCATTTCTGAACTGTCGATTGGTTGAAAAGGACGACAGCGAAACGTCAGTTTTTTCTTTCAAAATTGACGTCAGGAATTTTTGTTAACCGTGACGAATATACGCCAAATGTTCCAAGTCTACGTAAGAGATTGAGAGTAGAAATGACGTAAAAAGTTTTTAAATATACAAGTATGATAACATATGTCTTAAATAGAGTTGGATTTTTTGCTTAATAATTATGGAAATTTTAGTTAAGTCTGGTCTTGACAGTATATTTTGCGGATTAAGGACAATCTCATCTATTCTTTTTCAAGACTAGTTGTGCAAGAATTCAGTTGAATAAATTGTTGGAATTGGTCCCTCTGGCGAACTAAACTTGTGTTCCCAAATCTTTTTTTTGCAACTCTACTTCTTTTCCTCTATATCCGTTACGGGGTTTTTAATCCTTCCATTAAGAGCTACTGAATCTGCTTATAAAAATTCGCATCGAAAGCTGTTTGATTTTTTGTAATAAATCTTTTGTCTAATTGAAAAGTTCAAGGGTATTTGAAGCTAGAACGGTCAGAAAAGAGCAAAGTATAGTGATGAAAAATTTAAAAAAAAGCTTAGATAAAACTTGTTTCAGGCAACGAAACGGCAGGAAGAAGACTCATGATCAAAAACCAAATGCTCAATAATTGCCAACTGAACTCAAAGCGCAACATAATAGCCATCCCAGAGTTCAAAGAGCCTAACATCGTCCAATTCGAACTTTCAGTTCCATTAAAAACTAACTCATACCCTTATGTCTCTGTGGGAAAAATTCCCACAGAACTGAACAGTTTGGTTCTCGAATCTAATTATCAATGGAACAATACGTGTCAGTACCCGAATGAGTTACCCAATGGTAACGGGTTTCGAAGATGGCAATCGAAACCCTATTTCAAAGATCAACACATATTGACAGCTTACAGAAGTTCGTTCGCCTTGAAGCTTTACTCAAATTTGGACTACAATTCTTGTACGTGGAGGTACTACGGAAACTTCACTTTGGAAACTTTGTTTGAGAACTGTAGCATCAGTCAGACTGAATACTTCAAGGTGTCGTATGAACAAACTGTTCCTCTGTTAAAGGCTTTGATCCCAATATACATACACGAGATTGAGTTCACACCAGAACCATACGATGAGACATTACACGGTGTAGATTTTTCAAATTTTTTTGCCGTCAAAACGAGTCCTGTTGAGGTTGAGTTTGTGTATACATATTCGACGGCAGGCGACAACAAAAGAGAATGGTACAGTGGTATTACAAGGCACCAGATGTCAACCACAGGCGAGGTATTTCCAGGTGAGTTGAGTTTTTGGGTCTTTCCCATTGTAGCCACCCCCGCTTAGTGGGAGTATAACCTATAGCACCTCTCCATTCACCCCAAATATACTGTAATGTGTGGAAAATTTCGTTAGATGGGGTGTAATGGGAAAGAAACATGTTGTTCGATGTAAAAGTCGGGAAAAATAACAAATTGTGATTATAGAAGGCCATATCTCCCCAGCATTATCAAACCGTTGAATTAACTTTGTTTTGAACAACAGTTAAGCAAAATTGACTTCCTGCAGGAACCAAAAACGCTGAGCAAAATTCGATTTGGACGATGACAAAGTTTTTGAACTCTAATGGAAGAAACAAAAAAGGCAGGACTACTGCTCCATTTGTGTGATAGATGATCTCATATCTTATCAAATCAATATCTGGAGATACATAATTTCTTTCTGATTTGTTTCAGCTCCAATGTATCCAAAGGGTATTTCCTTTAACAAGGCACGGAGAATTGAATCCCTGAAAGTGAACTTTACAAGTATGGTTATGGCGAATGGGAATGGACACCAGCTGATTGCATCTTCAGTGAACAAACCACAGTTCATATCCACCAGACAGAATCACAATGTCATTGTGAAGGAGAGAGGACCCACCTATCTCAATATCAGGAACTGGGAGGTCTCCATCAATTCAATAACTGTAAGTTATAATCAGTTGTTCAGCTTTTGCCAGAATTGAAGCAACAGGGAAAAATTTACAATTTTGGGCTCAGAAGTAAAAATCTGTGGCCTCAGAAATTTCAAAATTGTTTGCTGTGTACAAAACATCCTCAAAAAATCAAAGCTCAAAAAATCCATAACCAAAAGACGTAAAACTTAACTTCAGCTGGAGAAGCAACCGATCATTTTATGCTCTTGAAATTTTCAATAAGCATGAGAAAGATTCTCATAAAATTCTCTTCATTCTCATAAAAGTCTCATTACTCCAAAAGGCAAGTCATGAAACTAAATTAAAACAAAAAAAAAACAGTTGAATTTCTTTACTATTCAAACTGGTGTGGGTCCAAATTTTTTTATTCAAGTTTATTTGGGAAAAGTTTTTTGATAGCCCACAATAATTTATCTTTGCCAATTGAAGTTCGCCAAAAAATTAACGAACATTTTTTTCGCTAGCATACAGTGCCTAGGAAAAACCTGTAAGTACTGCTTTTTTCGCGAAAATTTTGTTTTTTTATTAATTGTTCCGACTCTTCTTGGGAGGGGAGTAACTATATACTCAAATGGGTTTTTTTGTTCAGACAATTTTGGCCGATCGATATATTCATCGTAGAGAATTGAGACTTGTATCATTAGAAAGCTTGTCCGGCGTAGAATATGGAATAAAAAAGATTCTTTTGATTTTCGTTTTTTACCGGGACTTATCGAGGTTTAAACTTTTGAGAAAATAGAGTGAATTCAGTTATTTTATTCACGTTTTCCCGAATTTTTGATTAAAATTTTGATAATTTTGCTAAAATTTTTCCTAAGAAATTGTTGTTGATTTTATTTTTAGAGACAAAAAAACATTGTTGGCTATTTTTATTTAATTTTTTTGTCAAAACTTCTGGCTAAATATGACTTTCACAATTTCGGTTGAACCTGCAGGAAGTACACACCCAAACACCACTATCACAATCTTTGTAGACTCAAAATGGGACTATTTCTAGTGGTCCGTAATTAAAACGTTGCCGTTTTTTGCTAACTTTACTTGTTGATCATCAAAAACGCAGCTTTTTTTGATGTTTTAACCACAAAACATCTATATCTATAACATCTGAAAAGTCAAGTGTTTTTAATGGACAAGCAGTATTAGCAGAGCTAGTTTTGAACCAGTCCTGGACTGCTACAATCCAATAGGATTGTAATCAGTCGGTTTTTTTCACAAATTAAATTTGATCTTTTTTATACATTAATTAAATAACGGAAGAATTCAAATCGGAGCTCGCTAGTGATAAGTCCAATTCGCTTCCTAATTATCTCCAAATTACTGCATCTGGTTCATTACTTGAAAGCTTAATGTCGTTTTGACTTTTAAAAATATTTTATTTTTAAATAAGTGATGGCTTATTGAAATTTGCCTCCATTTTCTCTCAATTTGATTAACTTGTAGCTTAGTATCAGCAATGAAAGAATGCTTTTTCTTTCTACTGAATTCAAGTTTAAATTTTATTGCGGTTTTAAATCTCAAGTTTTGGTTTTCTGGCTTTGATACTACTAGATTTCACATCTTGTTATTTTCAGGTGTTTGCCCATTTTTCACGTATTCTTTTTTTGTCACATTATCACGTTATTGACAGTTCATATATCACATTGTTGGCGTTCAAAATAATACGCAATCGATAAAATTAAAATCCTTAAGGATGTGGACTCTGGTTTTAACGGTTTCGACAATACTTTCTCGAGGAATTTAATTGAATTTTTTAACTTTGTCTTCAACTGTCGTTTTTACTTTGCCTTTTTAGTCTTATAAAATTTTCTGTAAAATGACCCGGTTTCAATGGTTTTTTTCATGGAAAATCAGATGGGCCGATATTCTGATATTAGTACACAGCTGATGGCTTTCATGACTTTGAAAACAATGGTTTTTCAAATAAAAAAAACATTTTAACTTCGGAGTTCTGTTTCTTTTATTGTGTGTTTCTTACCTAGTCTCGTTAATTTTAGGCCTTCATGTTGTTGTCGTTAATTTTAGGCCTTCATTTTGTTGTCAAGGGAAGGTGTCAAAGGGATTGCTGTCACAAAATTTAATGTTTTTGAAGATTTCGTTATGACTTTACTGGCTTCGACACGGGTTTTTCACAAAAAAATGTAATTAATTTGTGATTATTGTCATATTTTACGTTCTTTTTGTAGACGTTAGTTAGATAGATTCTGGATAATTGCAGGTCTCAAGGGTTTCCTTTGGAAGAAAAAAATAACCTATTTAATTATTTCATTACGTAATTATTGTCTTTCATGTCTTAAGAAATAATTTTTCTTCGAAAAAAAAACAATTATGACTTACTTTTGCCCCTTTTTTCTTTTTTGTCTACTTGTTTCCTGATTTCATTTTTGAGAGGTTGCGTAATACCTTACCGACGTTCAAAGAAGTTGCAATCAGACAAATTTTGCGGGCTAAATTACGGCTTTATGGCTTCGAATGCGTTTTCTGGCAAAAATTAACTTTTTGTTTGTTGTTTATTTGTTGTTCTTTTTATGACCGCATGAAAATTGAATACCGACAGTTCTTGACTCCTATTTTTAGAAACACTGGTAATTGCAAACCTATGAGATTTCGAATGGTTTTCATTACTATGAAATTGATTGTTTTTTAAAAAAAATAATCGAATTCTTCAAATTAACTGTTTTTGTTCTTTAATGTCTAATTGTTAACAAGTCTTATGATAGTCTGGTCTCATATCTTGTCTGGTGAAATACAAGTTATTTTATTTTGTTTCAGTTGTATCTGACGCTATTTTGAGTTTGTTAAAAAGCTCATCAACCAAATCCAGCCATAAAAAAGTTCCTCACATTTTCATCACATAAAGTTTTCCTGAGAAAAAAATTACATGCTGCAATAAAACTCAGTTTTTGCCATTTGAGAAGCTCACACGTATAAAATAAGTTTATCTACTGATATGATCATTGTTTTAAAATTCAAATATTGTTTGAAATCACTTCGCTTTGAGCGGAATGTGAAAGCAAAAATTTTAGTCCGTTGACAGATTCTATTTAGTTTAGCTTTTTTCTGTTGATCTTTAAAAATATTATTGTTCCGACCCCTCTTGAGGGGGAAGGAACTAGTTACTCAAACGGGTTTTTTTGTTCAGTCAATTTTGGCCGATCGATATATTCATCGTAGAGAGTTGAGACTGGTTTCATTAGAAAGCTTGTGCAGCATAGAGTATGGAATTAAAAAGATTTTTTTGTTTTCTTTTTTTTTCAGGGAGTTATCGAGGTTTAGATTTTGAGAAAATAGAGTGATTTACGGTGAGATTTTATTCACATTTTCCGGAATTTTTGACTAAAAGTTCGCCAATTTTGCTAAAATTTTTTGATTGTTTTAGAAAATGTAGTTGATTTTTATTTGTAAGGCAAAAAGTTTTATTCCAGACTATTTTTTATTAATTTTGTTGTCAAAAATTCTGGCTAAATATTTCAAAAATAAGAATTTTTCATCAAAAACAGAACGAAATAAGTTTCTTTAGTCCAGTTTGATTGAGTTTACAGGAAGTACGGACCCAAACACCACTAATACAATCTTTTTAGACTCAAAATTGGGCTTTTTCTACTAAAAATTCTAAAAATTGAAACTTTGCTGTTTTTTGCTAAATTTATTCGTTTATTATCAAAAAAGCAGCATCTATATTTGAGTTTTTAACTAACAAAATATCAATATCTAGAAGATTCGAACAGCATTAGCAGGGCTAATTTTGATCCAATCTCGGACTGGTGTAATCCAAAAATAATTCGGATTGTAATCAGTCGGTTTTTTTATAATAAAAAATCGATATTTCTGCATCAATTATGTAACAGAACATTTCAAACCAAAGCTCACTCATGATAGGTCCAATTGGATTCCTAAAAAACTCCACATTGTTGTATCTAGTTGATTACTTGAAAGCTTATGGTTGTTTTGACTTTTAAAAGTAATTGATTTTTAAATAAATAATGACTTATTGAACTTTGCCTCTATTTTTCACTTAATTTGGTCAGCTTGTAGCTTATTGTACGCAATGAAAGAATGCTTCTTCTTTCTATTGGAATCAATTGGAATCTTCTTTGCGGTTCTACGCCTGAAAATATGTTTTTCTGGCTTTGATATTACTAGATTTCACATTTGTTAAAATTTTTTAGGCATTTGCTCATTTTTCACGTTTTCTGGTTTTGTCACATTATCACGTTATTGACAGTTCGTATATCACATTATTGGTTGTCAGAATAAGGCATCATTGTTAATATTAAAATCCTTGAAGATATAGATTATGATTTTAACGGCTTCGACACTACTTTCTCGAAAAATTTCTCGAGTTTTTTAAATTTTGTCTTTAGCTGTCCTTTTTACTTTGTCTTTTTAGTCGTATGAAAGTTCCAGTACAATGACCCAGTTTAATTGACTTTTCATTGAAGAATAGATGATCCGATATTCTGATATTAGTAGATGGCTGTTGGCTTTAATGACTCTGAAAACAATTGTTTTGTAAATTAAAAAAAGACCTTTTGTAATTTCGCAATTTTGCTCCTGTTATTGTCTGTTTGTTATCTAGTCTCTTTAATTACATGCCAAATATGACAATATTGTTGTCGAAAGAAGGTTTCAAGAGGGATTGGTGTCACACAATTTAGTGATTTTATAAACGAATAAACGAATTTATTTTACTATTTCATTCTGTAATTAATGGCGTTCATGTCTTTGGAAATATTTGTTACTTAATTTCGCATTTTCATTCTTTTTTATCTACTTTTTAACTAGCTTCATTAATAAAGAGGATACAAAATACATTATTGGCGCTCGCAGAAATTGCAATCGAACATAGTCTGATGGCCATATTATGGCTTTACGGTTTCGAAAGCGTTTTCTGCCAAGTTTTAATTGAATTTTTGTTTGTTTTCTATTTGTTGTTCTTTTTGTAACCGCATAAAAATTTGAATACCGGCAGTTCTTAATTCCTTCTATAGAAGAATTGGATATGTTTTCTGATGGTTTTCATTACTTTGAAATTAATTGTTTTAAGAAAATAAACGAAGTTTACAACTTTACTTTTTGTTCTTTATTGTCTAATTGTTACCAAGCCTTTTTATTCAGTAGTTCTATTTTTTTCTGATGAATTAAAAGTTATTTTGTTTAATATCAGTTTTATCTGACGCTAATTTGACTTTGTTATTAAGTTTTGTTTTTTAATACGGACATGAAGTTTTTGATGTAATTAATGTTTGTTGTTTTTGTTTGATTTTGCTGTTCGTCTTGACTCGCTTTCTTTGTATTTGCAAATCTCATCAATCTAGTGCGCCATTATTCACTCCACCACTGAGTTATTTGCTTTAGAGGCTTAGAGTTATCTTTCGTTCATGCACCAATTTAAAAAAAAACTCTAGAATTTTTGGGTTTTTCTATGTTCCTCATTTGGTAGACAATCATGCCAAAATTGTGGATGAGCGGGGTCAGAACCTTATGTGCAATTGCAGATTACCGAGTCGCCATGTTTGAAATCTTTTTCTGCTGAGAGGAATGTGATAACAAATAAATCAATCCGTAAACCGATTCTACTTGGCTTTTCCTATTTGTTTTACTGTTTAACTGAAATCACTCTCATGAAAATACAATTATAACCGAAAGCAATGTTGACACGTCCAAACATTTCGATGGAACTGTCTGCAAATACCCTACAAGAGTAGTATGATGACAAATTTTAAATTTACACTAAAGAGCTATAATTCTACATTAATTTTCATAGAGATAAAAGAAATTTTTATTTTCTGCTGTACTAGCTTTATATTGAAAACCTTTGGCGTTTGAAGTTCATGACAATTCCACAGCTTTCATTGTTCTTCGTTAAATTTATAATATCAAAAATTTTTAGTACTTGCTGATAATTAAGTTTCACGTGGCTGGCAATGAAAATAATAGAAAAAAAGAAAATGAAAAAAAAAAACAATTTTCCCACCTAATAGGCAAAATTGTTAATGAAAGTGAGATGCGAGCTTTTTAAAACAAAAAACTCCATTTGTAACGGATCAAAACACAAGTAGAAGAATTGCAAACCGAAATACTAAATATACATTTAAGAAAATGTTAGCACTAGAGAACTAAACGTCAAACCTAACATTTGAACGTTTGAGCGCTTTGAGTTTCTTAAGTTTGTTAAAAATTAGAAAATATTAACTTTTTAGTGGAGAACAGGAGCAAATTTTTAATAAAGTTGAGTTTGATGAAGCTTCTTTTAAAAAATATTTTCACATTTTATAGGTTGTTCAGAACTTCATCCATGGAAATGAAACGAATTTTTTGGATCTGTTATCTGCCAAAATATTGTGATTGAGACAAAACAGTTTCATGGAAAAGATGCTACCTCGTATAAAAATTGGCCAGCCAATTTAACTAGGAAAACAAAATATAGCAAAATCTGATTTTACCCCGGCCTTTTGCTTCCGGAGTTCTTTAAATAAGTATATCGTTAAAATTAAATGATTGATTTCATGAAATCTTTTCATCTCTTCTTTTTATAGCTGCAGAGCTGTAAGCTGAGCGTAGCTATATTGCGGTGCTCTTGGTTTTTTTACAACTCAAAGAATTTGAATTGTATTGGGGCGCTGTCTTTTTTTTTAAGATCTGTTCACACATTTTCATGATATTTGAAGTCAAATTGGAGTGGTGATTTTGGTCACGCCGAAACAGGAAATGGAGCGAAAAAGCGAGTGGTTTTGCGGCGTGATTTTTTTTCGCTCTAATTTTAAAGTAGAGTGAGAAAACGGTGTTTGAACAAAAATTCGGTTTCTCGGTAGTGGTTTTTTGTTCACATGCGGCAATTTCACTCCGATTTTTACTGTTTTTTCGATTTTTTGGATCAGATTTTATTCTAACTAGTTTTCCCAATCCATTCACAGCCCATTCTGGACCTAGTTTTTTGTTAGAATCAAAATTACATATCTCACTAGTGGTTTTTTGTTCTCCCTAGCAGCATTTTGAAATTGATTTTCTGTTTTTTTTTTGTTTTTTTTTCATCTGATTTTTTAGAAATGGTTTTCCCAATTCACTCATTGTCCGTTCTAGGTCTAGTTGTTTGTTAAGTCAATGAAAATTCTTTGAATTGTACGTCAGGACTTGTCCTGCTATGTTTTTTGTTTCGTCGTCTGACGCTCTTTTTTCGTTTTACATTTGTTCACACAGCAAAGCTGAAAAAGTCAAATTTTCTGAATGACTTCTTCCTCTCACTAACGGCATTTGCGCGCGTGACGTCATTTCTCACTCGCTTTAGCGAAAGTTTTTAGGTTATTTGCGTGATTAGATTTTGATCATACGTGACTTACCTCACTCAATAAAATGACTTTTGCACTTTAAAACTTAAGTTTAATTTGAATTTGTTTAAGGTCAAAGGAACTCATATGTGCAGTAAAGGTCCCTAATAAGAGGCTTCTGTGGAATGAATTTTAACAAGCTTTATTAATTTATCGCTGAATGTTTTTTAGCCTAGTTTTTTGAGAGGCGTCGATTTTTTTTTTCAATTTAGATCTGTATCTGTTTCTATCTCTATTATATGGCACGCAGGTCTATTCTTTCGCAGCTATTCCGGCAATCTGCCGGCTATGTTAAAAATTTTATTTATGGAAGTAGTATTATGTAAGATATGCAATTTTTTGAAACTGTTTAATCGAAAATTATCTGGTTGTGCATCGCTTGACTAAGGCTTTGTCAGGCACATTATGAGGACTAAAACGATGTCAGGATTTATCAAATGAAATGACGATGTCAGGATTTATCAAATGAAATGACTTCCATATAAGATTATATACTATACAATTTTGCCTTACGAAAAAGCAAATGTACGGATTAAGATGTGACGGGACTTCTTCTAGGAAACTTATTATTCAACGGTTTAATGGTAGCATATACAAGCTACCATTTTAGGTGCTTAGATGTACTGCACATACTTATCGGAAAATTTATTTCTCAATCGCAGAGTAGTTTGCGCAAGAGTTTGGCGCGTGATTTTACGTCCATAGCGTTCTATAAATAAGATGACATGCAGTGGTATAACGCGGTATCTAAGGTTATTACTGTTCACGGAATCATGGGAGAAGACTGTCCATAGATTCCACTGAAGACAAAACGGTCCGACCCATTATTTAAACCAAGCTCAACATTATAAACTGAGTGATATTTATAAATTTTAGAAGGGCGTGTCCGCCTATTTCGGAGGTGAACTGGTGATGTTCATGGTTCCGTGCTCCTACAAAACCCAGGGCCCGACTCCTTTAACCAAGTGTGATGCATCGAGTGATATGAGGTTCTCCCTTAGACTGAGAATTGAAATGTTGCAATTGAGAGTGAAACCTGAAACGGCTAACGCACCCTCACAACCATACGTCAGGTTATCATATCCTCCCATGCAGAGGAAAAAACGTGACACTCGACTGATAGATGAAGGTTATTTCTCTCTCTCTCTCTCTCATTCTAACTCTATGCTATTAGCTCCGCTCCTAGGTTAGATTCTAATTCTATGCTTTCCATTTTAAATATTAGGCGTGACTATTCTATGACCGCAAGCTATAGGAAAAGCAAATTAAACTTAATGAACAAAGCATTTTAAAATTTCAGAGTGAACGTGTTGGGGCACAAGTGAAAAAGCGACATTTTTGTATCTCTAATGAGACCTCAAAAAATTTTTCATAACATTATGCTGCATAGTCATTACTGTGTGCACGGCGGAGATTCAAATACCTGTCATTCTGAAGATTAATTCTAGAACAAACTTCTTCAATTGCATGCAAGGGGAGGGGGGTAACTTCGACTCGGGCACCAAAGAATATGAACAACTTTGGGTTTTCGTATACAAACACGATTATTGTTGGAACTAATGCACCGTGTTGCAGCTTTGGTGATGACAGCAGAGGTGGTGGGTGGTCAAGGAGTGAGGGTGCAGGAGGCTCACGTGTGTAGGGGCCAAAATGGGTACATTCCCCAGTTCAGACGAGAGAGGAGGTGGTTTGGATGCCAGGGCGAGAGCACCCTCTTAATTGACAAACACATACTAATATTTGTTAGTATCAATATCATAATTTGTTGCCTATATAGCTGTAGTTACCCTTTCGTGCAGAGATAGAGGCTACATGATTTTCTGAACACCTTGCTAACTCTAACTTTTTATTATAGCTGCAAAAATGCAATGCTCTTGTTTTTCTACGACTAGAATAGGAGTATTGGTTTTCTTGACGTTTTCTCAACCGGAATTGTTATTCATTCAGACGGTGTTTTGAACTAAAAGCGAAAGTGAGTAAAATTGCCACGTGAACTAATTGTTTCTGAGCGGGAGAAGAAGTTTTTATGATCATGCGCTGTGTTCAGTGACTGATTTTTCTACTTTTCTTTTCAGTTTTTGCTTGTAGTTTGGTTTTTGTGGAAATTATTTTTGTTCGATGCTGTATAATAATTAAACATCAATATTTGACTTCTTTTCAATAATTTCTTCCTTTTGGGCATGTGAGCGTGATCAACAATCATTGCACTGGGCTGAACATTGAATGCCTTGTTATAGAATGACTGATTTTTGTTTCACGAAACCCTTCTCATGATAATCCAATTTTCGCAGTTTTTATCCAATTTTTCTTGGGTTTCTGTTTGTTTTTTGGTTGTAACTACTAGAAAAGGTATTTTTTGACGTTTCGGGGATTTTATTTTCTTTTTACTATAAATTTAATAATTTTTTGAATATATTTCCAATTTTTAAAAACTTTTTTTTGTGTTTTGTCAGGGATTTTAATTCCGTTTTTATTAGCCGCCGTCAGTTTTTTAACAGATATTATTTAGGCGCTCTCCTTTTTTTAATTCGCTTTACTTTTTGATCACGATTTTCACGTTTGGCTTATGACTTACTTCACTCATTGTTTCAACTGAATTAATTTTAACTTATTTCACGCATTTAGAAATGCAATTTGATTAATATTGTCAAAAACAAAAGATCAAAATCAAAAGAGACGGGATAAACCGATAAAGCCCTGTCATTAAGTCATTGAGATTTAGGTTATCAAAGTCTGTTAGAGTGTTTGCTTGCTGACACTGGTAATAAACTTATTAGCTTTCAGTTTAGAAGTCGCATTAAGTACAGCTGTAGATTCCCACTGAAATTGCACACCAATTTAGAACACTTTTTGACACTGAAAAAAAACAGAGAAAAATATCGGTCCATTTATGTCTTCTTTTTTGTTTCAATCCCGATGTGCATCAAGCGCGTCAACGGCGGCTATTTGCCTGCAACCTGTCGGCTATGTTATTCTGTTTTGAACATTTCCTTGCAAAATTTTAAAGTTCATTCCAGATTCTTACGTTATTACGTTTAAAGAAATTGAGACCTTTATTTGGAAATTATTCTGATGTCGATTCTGCGAACTGTTGTTACTTGCTTTAATTGTAAAGGAGGATGGCTTTTTGATTTTTCCAATCCTCGAATGTTAAATTAAACAAACGTATTTATTTTTCTACTTCAATTTTTTCAGTTTGCTACTTACTTTTTAAAAATCAGAAGATCTCTTAATGGTAGTAAAATTCTTTCAAATTCTCCATATTCTTAGAAGTATCATTCTATCTTTCGACTAAGACCTGAAGTTTTATTTTTGTTTTTGTTTTATTTAAATAAACGCTACTTAATTGCTACTTAATTTCGTTTTCTAGAATACAGCAATCAAAAATCCGCTGGAAACCCGATTTAGTTTTATTGCTGATAGTTGTTGTCCGTGATTATTCTTAGATTTTCGGTTTTGGGTATTAAGCTTTTGAACTCAGATTCTAAATAATTCAGTAACACTTTTTTAACAATGAACGTAAATCCAAAAGGACTATCGCTATCAATTTTTTTCCCTATTTTTTATCAAATTTGATTCAAAAATTCCGAATAATGTGAACAAAAGAAATGGAAATGAGGCTATTGTTCACAAAAAATTGAAACTTTTTAACTCCTTGAAAAAAAAGCAAAGTTCCAAAATCTTTCTAATTCAAAACTCTTTGCTCGAGAAACAGTCTGTTGGGTTATGGACTTTCGCAAGCGGAATAAAAAGCGTTTTTAACTAAGTAAAAGAATTAATTTCTCAAAAATGAGAGAATAACAAAATGATATTTTACAGTAGAATTTAGAGATTTACAGGAGAGATCTGATCATTAGATCAAGATGGTGATTTGAATTTGGGGATGAAAAAGGACTCAAAAATCAGCTGTATATATACCCATTATCAGTGTGAAAAAGTCAAGATACAAAACTAATCTTAGCACCGTGATTTATAGTGGGGGTCGCAAAGGTTACCCAATATGGTTTGCTTCTGCAAATCAGTCGCAAAGGGAACCATAAATGGAATGCATTTGCACTTTTCTGAGAATTCATTCACACTTCCGGAGATATCATCATCATTTAATACATGCTGGGAAGATTTTACATCAATTAATCTAACTCTAATAATAGTTATCTAGATTCACCAATTTGAACCGAATATTGATTCTCAGCACCATTTCTTGACGATTCATTTATATAATTTCTTTGATCAAAATCAAATTGCTTGTCTTTCTAATCTGGTGAGTCAAACTTTCTTTCTAATTCTCACTAAGTTTAAGACTATAGTTTGATCGAAATTCTAACACCCCCACTCAGACTTGAGCTGATTGCGTAGAGTCTGTTCCCATCAAAACTGCTCTGAATGTTTCCACTTTCAAAACGGGTAAGGACTTTGTGAAGATGTCCGCTGCCATTTTGTCTGTAGGAACGTAATGAATTGAAATAGTCCCATCCTCCGTTTTGTCCCGGATGAAGTGAAACTTTGTTTCGATGTGCTTGCTCCTTTTGTGCATGACTGGGTTTTGGCAGAGTCTGATACAACTTTGGTTGTCTTCTCCAATTGCTATTGGACGTTTCTGTTGGATGCCAAAATCCTCTAGAAGTTGTTTCAGGTAGAGTGCTTCCTGAACTGCTGCTGCCATGCCCTGATATTCTGCTTCTGATGAAGAAAGAGCAACTGTGGCCTGCTTCTTGACACCCCAGCTGAGTGCTGCGCCACGTCCGTTGAGCTTGAAGTAATAGCCCGTTGTTGATTTTCTGTCGTTCACGTCTCCAGACCAGTCTGCATCACTTTCCCCCACTAAATCATAACTAGCCTCTTTTGTGTAAGTAAGTTTTAAACCTTTTGAACCTGAAGATATCGCAGAAGTCGTTTTCCGCACATCCAGTGTTGATTGGTAGGTGCATTCATGTGTCTGGACAGAATGTTGACTGTGAACATGATGTCTGGCCTCGTCTGTTTGGCCAGATACAGAAGTGATCCAACCAAGCTTCTGTAGATCCTCTGGTCCACTTCTTCGTCTCCGTTCTGTGCTGTCTGAAGTTTCAAATTCAAATCAGCTGGAGTTCTTGAGGGTTTGCATTGATCCATTTGAAACCGCTCAAGCATTGTTTCTATGTAGCGTTCTTGGTCGACTGTGACTTTGCCCTCTTCTCGTCTGATTCTTAGACCCAGAAACCAGTGTAGTCTCCCTCTGTCTTCCATGTGAAAGGTTGCTTCTAGTGCCTTCTTGACATCAGAGACCACTGTCATACTTCTTGATGCTACTATGATGTCGTCAACCCAGACCAAGATGAAGGTGTGATCCTCTGCTTCTGATCTTGCGAACAAGCAGTGATCGTTCCTGCTTCTGGTGAACCCCTGTCTCAGTAGGAAGTTTGCCAGTTCTTTGTACCAGTTGTTAGCAGCCTGTTTCAAACCATAAATTGATTTATTTAGTCGACATACTAACTTCTCCCCATCTGATCCGCGTTTTACAAACTCCTGTGGCTGTTCCAGATACACTTCTTCCTCGATTGGTGAGTGCAGGAAAGCAGTCTTGACATCAAATTGGTGCATCACATGGCCTTGCTTCGCTGATAGCTGAAGTAGAATCCTGAATGTCTCTGGCTTACAGGTAGGCGCAAAAGTCTCAAAGTAGTCCAGTCCTTCCACTTGTTTGAAGCCTTTCGCCACATAGCGCGCTTTGTATTTGTCCACTTGACCACTGGGTCCCAATTTCACTTTGTAAACCCATTTGCCCGGTATGACGTCCCTGTCTGTGGGTGGTCTCACTAGGTTCCAAGTCTCGTTGTCTTGGAGTGCCTTGACCTCGTCCTTCATTGCCCGGTGCCACTGGTCCCAATCGTCACCTTGCTTGGCTTCGTAGACTGTTTTGGGTTCCACATAGTCGCCCTCAGTCACAGCAAGATGGGTCCTGACTTCTCCAAAAAATTGCGGAACATTCCTTGCTCGTGTCCCTCGTCTGGGCTCTGCTCTGTCCGCGTGTTCCAGTGCATCTTCATTGAAGCCAACTGTCACTAACTGTGAGAAGTCTTCTGTGTCACTGTCTTCCAGTGAATCTGAGTCTCTGTGACTCCCTCTTGTTGCAGTAGATCCTTCATCTAGTGCTGTTTCTCCAACATCCGAGGCCTCTTGTCTCAGTGTTGTTTCTTGAGTATTCACGCTCCCTGCGTCATGCCACTCCTCCTTTATTGCAGTAGATGTGTCCTGTCGTTCTCTGTTGTCATCGTCTTGATGACCATCATCTGGGTGGCAGATTCCCAGTTCCGACCCATCATCTAGTAGGTCCGCCGTTTCTTTGTTGTCAGGGATTGAGCCCACTTCAGACTCCTTGATGATCACATCTCGAACTGCCATCACCTTGCGTGTGTTGGGTATGTACACCAGGTATCCGTTTTCTCCTTCAGTGTAACCCACAAACCTTCCTTCCAGTGCCTTGGGTTCAAGTTTGCTGACTTCTCTGTCCCTCTTCCTCATGAAGACTGTGCAACCAAAAATAGATAATTTAGTAATTGGAAGCTCAGGTTTTATACCTCTCATCAGCTCTGCTGGGCATTTTTCTTCTCCTCGTCTCACAACCAAGTTTCTGATCCTTGCTGCGTGAAAAATTGCTGCTCCCCACATCATCTTTGGAAGTCCTGAGTCAATGAGCAAACATCTTGCCATCTCCAGCAGTGTCCTGTTGCACCTCTCAGCTAACCCATTCTGTTGTGGCGTCTCTGGTATGGTCTTCTCCTGTAGAATGCCTGTATCTAAGCAGTACGTCTCGAACTGCTCTGAGAGAAACTCCTTCGCATTGTCTTGCCTCAGCTTCTTGGGCGTCCCCACACTGAGAACAAATTTCTTCAGGCTGGCCAGTGCTTCACTCTTTGCCTTAAGCAAGTCCAAAAACACAAACTTCGTGTATTGGTCTGCAAACACTATGCAGAACCGGAACCCTGACAGTGACTCTACTCTGAAAGGTCCCATCACGTCTGTGAACACCCTCTCCAGCTTCTCTTCTGCTTGGGTCTCTGCCACTCTTGGTACTGGAGTCTTTGTGATCTTGGCCAATGCACACACATTGCATACATCATCGAGTTCCCCCACTGTCTCTGGTGCATTCCTGACCACATCCGCTTGATTCAAATGACCCAATCGTCTGTGCCACTTCCTTGCACTGTCAAGTTTCACGCTGTTGGAACTCATCTTGAATTCTAGAACGCTGCAGGGTAAGTAAAACAAATTATTTTCTTGTGTTAGTTTTACCCGAGTTCCCTTCTGGAGTTTCATGCAGCTGTTTCCTCTCTCGAAAGTGAAGCTATGTCCCCCACTCCGTGCATCTTGAGACTGATAGGAGGTTTGAAGAATAGTCCGGCACACACAGAACATTTTTGAGTTCGCATTGGAATTCCCCTTTGTTTGAGGGTATGCTGATCCTCACACAGCCTCTGCCCACCACTCTGGAAGCCTCTCCGTTGGGATTTCTGACCACTGATTGAATGG
Organism: Convolutriloba macropyga; assembly: GCF_964194025.1. Classification (NCBI taxonomy): domain Eukaryota; kingdom Metazoa; phylum Xenacoelomorpha; order Acoela; family Convolutidae; genus Convolutriloba; species Convolutriloba macropyga. The sequence continues at coordinate 35,149,161 of NC_134474.1, read as the reverse complement.
GCACAAAGTCCAGAAACGCATCGATGTTCGTCACTATGTGATCTGTACAACCACTGTCCACTAGCATGCCTGCTGTCTTCCACTGGGTAAGAGCTGCCCAGCATTCCTCGTCTGGTGTAGCCAATGTTGGACCCATTGCCACTGACTCATGTTTGCCTCCATGTCTTTGTCTCTTGCATGCCCTGTCTAGGTGACCCTTCTCACCGCACTTGCTGCATTGTGCTGTCTCCTTCCTCCTGCAGTCCTTGGCAAAGTGTCCAGGGATCCCACACACAAAGCAGTTTCCTTTCTTGGGTCCCTTCTTGAAGTCACGCTTCACTGCCAGTGCCACTGAACCACTTTGTCCCTTGTGTCTCTGCACCGTGCTCTCATGAAAGTTCTGCAGCCTTTTCCTCAACTCTGTGAAGTTCGTTGCCGGGTTGAAGCTTTCCTGTATAACAAAACTTTCATACCTCATTGGCAGACCATTGAGGACCAAGGCGTTGAAGAGGGTCTCTGAGACGGCTTCCCCTGCTTCTTGTAGCCTTGTGAGCAACTCCTGTCCTCTGATGAAGAAGCTGTCCAAATCCTCAGAATCCTCGAGCTGCAGTCGAGCAAGCTGTGCCACTAAAGTCACCACTGTCGGCGTCTCCACACTCTGAAATCTCTCTTGCAAAAGCTTCCAAGCCTTTGCTCCATCTCCAATGCCGTCATCTCCCACACAGTCATGTCTCATCAGCATGAGGGTTGTTGCATCTAGAGTCAGTGCCAGATGGCACCACACATTGTTCCGTTTCTCCTTGATGTCTGCAACTTCCTTCTCATATGCATCCTTCAGCACCTTGTGGTTCTTCTTTTCATCATTGGTTGCCCCATTGGCCAGTGGCGCAGGCTCATTGGGTTGCTCCTCTGTCCCCAGTAGTGATTTGTAGAGTCCCTTCGTCTGCATCATCGCCACAAATCTTGTGCTCCAGATTGGAAAGTCCTGTGCCTTTCCTGTGTAGGTCAGCAGCTTCACTGTCTGTTGTTCCATTGAAGTTTGAGCAGGCAAAACAGTTGTGAAAAGAAAAGGTACTAAGCAGAAAAGGATTATGACTGTCAACAACAAATTAGTTTTGTTTTGGAAATTAATTTTATGACTTAAAAAATTGCTGGGCCCATAACCTGTTGGGTTATGGACTTTCGCAAGCGGAATAAAAAGCGTTTTTAACTAAGTAAAAGAATTAATTTCTCAAAAATGAGAGAATAACAAAATGATATTTTACAGTAGAATTTAGAGATTTACAGGAGAGATCTGATCATTAGATCAAGATGGTGATTTGAATTTGGGGATGAAAAAGGACTCAAAAATCAGCTGTATATATACCCATTATCAGTGTGAAAAAGTCAAGATACAAAACTAATCTTAGCACCGTGATTTATAGTGGGGGTCGCAAAGGTTACCCAATATGGTTTGCTTCTGAAAATCAGTCGCAAAGGGAACCATAAATGGAATGCATTTGCACTTTTCTGAGAATTCATTCACACTTCCGGAGATATCATCATCATTTAATACATGCTGGGAAGATTTTACATCAATTAATCTAACTCTAATAATAGTTATCTAGATTCACCAATTTGAACCGAATATTGATTCTCAGCACCATTTCTTGACGATTCATTTATATAATTTCTTTGATCAAAATCAAATTGCTTGTCTTTCTAATCTGGTAAGTCAAACTTTCTTTCTAATTCTCACTAAGTTTAAGACTATAGTTTGATCGAAATTCTAACACAGTCTAATGATGCCACTCAGAACTCCGTACGATGAATATATAGATTTTGCAAAATTTGACTGAACATAAAAAAACAAACCCAGCTGAGCATATAATTCTTTTCCCCCACTGAAGTGGGTTCGGAACGAAAAAACCCTTTTCTTTGATTTTTACCCTTTGATTTGATTTGTTATCCTGGTCATTCACCAATTACAAAATACTAATTGCTTTTTTCAGTTTACAAACAATTGCTCATTCAATTTACCTCTTTACAAATATTTGCACTTCATTTTTTGCATTCACACATAGTAGCAATTCATTTTTAAGTTAATAATTTTTGCAAATTCAATTCAAATGTTTGTAAATAACTTAGATTTTTGCATTTACTATGCATTAGCCAATCGTATACAAATTCAATTTCCAATTTTTGCAAATAATAAGTTTTTGAATGACTAGGGTAGTTTCTCTATGTGATTCGTCTGCTGGTTATTACTATGGTTTAGAAAAAGGATGATACCTCGACCGGCATGAACATAATGCAATCCCAAGTCCATTTTGAGAGCGATTCCAAATTCTCATTTTCAACAGAGCCTCTAGTGCGACTCAACATGACAGATGCGTGGATGCTTCACCTTGTCTTTGATCAAACTAATCTTGACAGTTTCAGAACAATTTCCTTAACCGGATCTCGTTCACATCCGGAACATATCTCACCTGAGCATTACACGAGCTCGTTGTGGTCGTATAAAACCGAGAACTTAATGACAATATTACCTCTCTCTTCCGTCCGTGAAACAACCACCGAACAAGTAGCCAAACCTGATATTATAACAGGTATTATTAACCAGGGTACCGATAACCAAAGTGGGGATAGCCACACAACTGCGGGTAAATTAGTCCGTTCAGTTCCCCCTATAGCGCCCCTACTTGCAATCTTTGCAATGTCAATATTTATATCTTGTTTTGTCCTCGCAGTTTACATGACCCGGAAAAAGAACCAAAGAAATCGACTGTTAGCGAAACAGGCAGTCGTTGAAAAAAACAACAATATTGGAAATTTCCACCAAATTAATTCCCAATCTAGTCAGTTTAACAATAACCTAACTGCCCCGATGTATTTTACCGCAAATACACTAAGTAGTGGCAATTTCAACGGATCTGCAGTACCAAAACGAGCCTCGGCTCTCAAAAATCCGAATGCAGCAATAACGAGTAACGGTAATTCATACCCGAACAGTTATCATCGACATAATTCGCCCTATTCTGTGCCGAACCCAAACAAACACGCGACTGTTGTGTTCTCGCCACAAGTGACGACTATCCACGACAACACGCCCAGCTATGACAGCTATCAAGACAGTTTTGATGGGCATCGTCCCTTTTACGTGCTAGAAACAAACGCTTGAACTTAAAACATCACCACTGCAATATTTCTTTTCAAATATTCAAAATAAAATTTTTGTGTTTTTATTATTGTCTTTTGTTTTTAGCTGGCAGTTTTTTCATAAATTTATTTGCATATGGTAACTGTTAATTTAATTATCGAGATTTTTATTTCCGATTATTTGTCAATCTCATCCCAGAGATAGGTGCCAGAATTATGAACAATGTAATTTAGTCAAAAATTGATGGTCATCGTGGTACGATCCACACAAGAAGCTAGCCATTACTCAAAGCTGTAACTATATGTGCAAAATAGCGCCAAGCTGCAAAAGTCTGTCCAATATATGACAAAGATGATTCGAGAGACAAAACAAAAGGAAAATGTCGACTTGTGGACTACGATTAGGCAAGCGAGAGAGCAGACAAAGTGAAAAAATGTTAAAAAAAGAGTTTTGATTAAAAAGATTGGTTTATGATCAGAATTTGAAGAATTATTCAACATGACAATTTTGGAAAGTGAATATTTTTCATTCCTGATTACTAGAATGACCAAGCACAAATCAGTGATATGAAAAGATTGCAAAAACGAATTAACATCGCTTCGATAAAATTTTACTATTTTCGGCAATGTAAACCTTCGCCTATCTGAGTGCGCACTACCATGTCTATAATTTCTGGCATTGTAACAATTAATTTTTTGTAATATTTCTACGTTAATGTGCAGATATATTAGTTAATGAGTTGTGAGTTTTCATTGTCGAGTTTTCATATCAGATAAATTTTTGAGATAAATTTCGATTTCTTCTCGTTCTTTTGTTTGAAATGATCTGGATCCCTCTAAAGCACATAGTCACGAAATTTTAAACGGTTTTGCGTGAATAAGTGACAGCTAAAGCTGGCAATAGCATTAAATTATTACATTGTTCATATCCGGGATAAACTTCAAAGAACACTTTCAATAACTTTTAAAAAGCAAGCATGACGATAGCTCATTAATAACCCCCCTTTGAAGCCCGGATAACTCATCATTATTAAATAATTTGATCTGATTTTTGACCCCCTGAAAAGCAACAATGGCTAAATTGAGAAGTCAGCAAACTAACAAACTGTTTACATGCACCTTGTACTTCTTTTTATTCCGCAAAAGGACATGCGCATGTTAAATAAAAACCAAAAAGCAAAATTTCTCTGGCCACATGACTCCACCCTAGTTGAAATTGGAAGTAATATTCACTATGCCCTTCATTAAAGCTATCAGGGATTAAGATTTTGAATATATTACGAAGGATGTGGTTCTGATTTCCCCAAATTTCAAAACCACAATTAAAGTTAGGTACAGATAATTTTTTTCCTGTACAGTGGTCAGGTAATGTGGCGTGCAGGTCGAAAATACCTGCACATTTTAAAATCAAAATTGTTTACCTGCCCACTGTTCAGATAAATTACCAGCAAAAATAAAAGTTAACTGCAAAAAAGTTGAACCAAAAAAGCACGCATAAAACTTGCCTGGTGAGAAACTCGCCCTAAATTTTCAGAATTATAATTCGTGGAGAACTAGCCTCTCAACAATATCAGGATGAGAATGAAATTAAAAATTTTGTTTCCAACTTTTCTTCTTAAAGAAACTCCATTATTGCATATTATGTTTCAATTTTATTGATTGGGTAAACATGATTTTCTTTAAGTCAAAAACAATTAGCGTACAAGAAAACAAGGAGGCTCGGTAATGTGCGTTTGCACATAATTTTCCGACCCAGCTCATCCACATTTTGGCTTAATTGTCTACCAAAAGAGGAAGGGCAGATAAAACCGAAACTAAACATAATACCTAGTTCATTGTTCATCTCTGGAAAAGAATCGGAAGTCATTAAAGAGGCTCGGGAACAAGTAGACAAAACACAACAAAAACGGTTAACAAAAATTATGCAACAATTGACAAAACAATTGATTCCATAATAATGACACTACTTAGGTGTGAAATGAAGTCATTAAATATGTTTGCAATACGATCATATAACTCCATAAGATAAGGCATAACGACAAAAAGCTTTCGACTAAAGTGTTTAAAAATTTTAACTGCCAATTATTCACGAAGCCAATTGGACCTGTCAAAAGTGAGCCTTGATTTGAATTGTATACTGTTTTCTAATGAAACTAAAAATTTTGATAATTTTTATAGAAAATATAGCCACTGATTACAATCTGGATTTTTTGAATTTTATGATTTCACGATCAGAACATAACTAGCCCTGTTTTTACTCGTTGGACATTCAGAACATGCAATAGTTTCCTGTTTAATAGATTTAGATTATTGACAAAAGTTCATACATCAAAGAAAGATGATGCTGTTTGTATAAATATTGCGAAAATTTAGCTAAAAAACCGACACAATTTCCAACTCAGAAAGCTTTTATAGAGAGCAGAGAGAGAATTAGCCCTCTGGTTAGTTGATGCAAGTTGTGTCAGCAATTTTTAGGCGTTAACTTTAGGCAAATTTATGCAAATTCGAATAAAGATGCTAATTTCTTGCAATTTTCAATGAAAAAGCGCTGATTTTTGTGAGTGAATAGCAAATATTTGCGCAAAGAGTAAGATGAAAATTTCATTGACACTGTTCTATTGATGAAAAGGAAATCAACAACACTTTAAAAAACAAATTTACCATATTTTAGCAAAACTGCCAAAGTAGGCAAAAATTCCGGAAAATGTGATTGAAAACAACGGACACCCGTCTATTATTCACTAAAATTTAAAACTCGTTAACTCCTTGGAAAAAAACGAAAATAAAAAATCTCTTTTCCATATTCTACGCTGAACGGTCTAGAGTAGATAGTTCCTCCCCCACTATAATAAGTCGGAATAATAAGTAACTCAATTTCATGCTCTCTTGAACGAATAACAAAAATTGAAAATTTTCCGCTATCTTCTGTTTATAGAGAGATTGGAAAGATTTAAGAGGTTTTTGTGGACCTTTCGATCGGTCTTAAATTTTTTGTTTGCACCAAGACCTGCAGAAAACTTTTCTGAAGAAAGAATGATGAAATTTGACACGTTGTTTTTGTCTCTCGTTCTGAAATGAACTCCTTGAGAAATTTGTTGAGGTAATTTCTAGGCAGTTTTGCATTAAAAATAATGACAAAACTGTTTACATAAGCAAAAGATTCATCAATAGAAAATTTTGCAAAGCTTCGAATTTTGAAATTGCAGTTTTGTATCTTTTTGGATGCTTTGCTTTTAAATAAAAAATTTTCTTGACTGAAGAAACCATTGCGATTTCAATTTAAGAACTCAAATAACTCAAGGAAAAAATCGTTGATTGGAGTTGGAATCCGAGAGTTAGTTTCGTGGTTTCAAACAAATGTCCTGAACGACAAAGGAAAATTGTTTATGGTTGCAATTATTTTAGATACCTGCAGCCTTTGAGAAACGAACATTTGAAAAGCCAAAATAACCAATAAAGTTTGTAAATTTCTACAACTCATTTGTTTATTGTCAATGGTTTCCAATAACAACAGCTAGCACTTTGAATTTATGAAAATTGTAAACTCAAGTATTTTCAACAACAATGGAGGCAGTAACCAACATTTCTAGGCGTTTATGACAATCTTCCTAATGGAAACAAGTGAAGACAAGTGAAAAGTTTCAGATTGAGATAAAATTTGCAAAAACAATGGTTTGTGTTAAACTGCTCATGTTCTCTGGACGTCCCAATATTGAAAAAACTCATTTGACTAAAAAATGCTCTTAACAACACAAAGTAGATCTAATTTTTAACGCTGAAATTGTAATCTGAGGACTTAAATACTCATAGTTTGAATAAAAATGAAAATAATGAAGTGCTTTTTATAGAAGCTGACAGCAATAGCTCTTGAGCACACATAATGCTTTGATAAGGAAGCTTCCTATCAAATTCAGCGACCAATCTATGAAATAGCAGTTGTTTAATGTGTCAATTTGGTGTCCTAATAAGGGAACCAGCGCGAAATTGCAATAAACTATGGCTTCTTTCTGTTGGTTTTGAACATTAAGTACCTTAGGTGAACAAGAATGGTTAGTGACCAATTTTCTACCAATTTGTATGGTAACAATTTGTATCACTGATTTCTGGGGCCCTATTTACAGTCAATTCGAACTTTGCCTGTGCAGTTCTTTGTCTCACTGCTCTGACTATATTGCTCTGACTCATTGCTCTGACTATATCATTGAAAAACATTTAAAAAGTACCGGTAAGTTTTTAGCACGAACATAGCAAACACAAAGGTGGGTAGTCTCTAAAAGCAGTTGAACACTTAGTTTCATCATTTTAAACAAACAACTAACCTACGTTGTAGTTCAGTTAGTTCCCATATTTTATCAGGCGATATAAGGATTTTCGGTAGTTGGTCAGATATTTACTCATTAATACATCTTGAGGTAACATTCTGGAAACATCGTTGCGTATTTTTTGGGTCAAATATCATAGAGCGCCAACCAATGTGTAAGTTTCACATTTTCACTTTGATTTTATTGTGGAACCTGGTTTCCAAAAAAAAAATCTGTCGAATAGAAAAAAAATATTTTGCTTTGTCTAGTGAGATAAAAAAAACTGCCACGCATTAAATATCTTGAACTGTAAACTTGTACACTAAGAAAGATAATATGGCATTAAAATATTGATATATTACTTTTCATCCAGCCAGTTCAGAGATATCCTTAGATTGTATGCTCTTGTTGAATGGCCAAAAACATCGAACAAACTACTAAAGTCAGCACCGAAACAGCAAAAATGAATCTCATAATTTTTTTTTCAAAAAATCTCAAATATCCTTTTGTTTGCTCTCATTATTAAAATATTTTATTTTTTTGATTAATCTGGTTCAAGTGCATATCTGTTCCTTGATTTCCAAACTTCTGCGTATCACAGGTCGCAATTCGTGCATTAACAAATCGTTCAATATCTCTAATGCAGTTGTCCACTAAGTAGCTGTGGGGAAAAACAACTTAAAAAGCTAAGTATTTTATTTCGATCGCATCCCAGAGAACCGAATTTTGATACACCTTGATAAAAAACATACTGAATCATGGTAAATCTTGCCAATATCTTGACACAAAAATTGCAATGAATTTATCAAGATTTGTAAAAAATTGCAAGATTTTTGCACGGGTATCAAGATCAATGTCTTGGCAAGATAACCAAAAAAGATTATTAATGGCACGAGTTATCAAGAGTCATCAAGAGCTATCAAGAATTGTTTGAAAATTCAGCTCCCGATAGTTTAATAACCAAAAATTAAGCCTATTTTTTCCAGTTACATTTCGCGTTCATAGTTAGGTTGCTCCGTTAATTAAGTCTTTCTATTTTCCTATCTAGCACTAAATATAAGCCTAAGGCGGTAAAGTTTGATTGCAAATCAAGCTTTTTTTATTCAGTAAAAATCAGTTTTCAATTGAACACTTCCTTGAAAAAAATGCAAGACTTCTGTCGTACATCATAATTTAGTGCAGTAAACTTATCATACGATGTACTTAATTTAATCAGTGTACCCATTCCTGAGGGGCATGTGTATAAATCATTATTACTTCACATGCATGTCTGTTGCTACCATTTTCCCACAACGGGAAAATATTGTTCATATTTTATTTGACTTCTGGAATAACAGTTGAGTTATTCTTTCATTCTCTTTGTTTTGCTTCTCGCGTACAGTTGCCCAATTTAATTTATTCTTTACTAACTGTCTTGTAATCCGAGTAAAGTAAACATTAGTCCTTACGCGATTCGCCAAGCGAATTCATTTGGAAATTGTGTAAAGCGCACTCGCCGCGCAAGTAGGAGATAGAACATAAACACAACTCGCGACTCAAGATCCAGTACGCAATATCACTCGCGTACGACATGGCGCAGTCAGCAGCTCAAAAACGAACTCCACTTGGCATTGAGCCATTTTGGGATAAACCTAGTGTAGACCCGCCACTGAAATGGGAAAAGTGGCAGATGCAGGCCAAGTTAGCGCTTCTTGCAAAGGAAAATATCATAATAGACACTTTGTTGGAACCAAAACCTGAAACAGTACAACTACCACTTGAACCGATCTATGAGGTTACGATAACAGGATCATCGGCACAATCGGAGCGAGAAAGATTGGCGAGAAACGCCCAATCAAAAATGAATTGGGAAAACCGATGTCAGAGACAACTGGAGATCGGAATAATGTGCGGAGACAAGCCATGGGCGCAAGCCGATCGAAAAACTGTGTCAATGCTATACCTCAGTTTGGGCACTGAAGGACGTCGAATTGTCTGTAGTCAAAACCCACACCTCAAGATGGACAGTCTCTCAACAGCAGAACTTTGGACAATCATGGAAACAGCATTTATTCGTCAACGCAACATTACATTCAACAGATATGTTCTTCTCACCACGAAACAGACAAGAGGAGAGTCTATCGAACATTTCTTCGGGAAATTGAAAGAACTTTCTGAAAATTGCGAGCTCGGAAGCCAGGAAGACACCCTCATTAGAGACTTATTTATTGCAAATATGTTAGATCCTGAAGTTCAACGGGAATTGCTGCGAGAAACATTAGAACCAGCCCAAGCATTACGTTTGGCCATAAATATGGAATTAGGCCAAAGAAACCAGCTACAAATTACAAACTCGCAATCTGCTCCGCAAGTTAATGCAATAATCCCTCAACGAACATTTCGACCACCAAATCAGAGACCAAATACATCAAGCTTTACTCGATCACCAAACCAAATATGCAGGAACTGTGGCCTAACTTGGTCAACTAACCATAGAGTTAAATGCATTGCGAGAGGCAAGACTTGCAATAATTGTGGCCTTCAAAACCATTTTTCCCGAGTATGCAGAAAACCAAAATCATCACCAAACAAACCCAATCGCTCTAATGTTAACTCTGTTGAAGAAACTACAACTGACCAAACAGTAAATGCCATACAAAATATAAACTATAACCCGCAATGCGAATCAGATTACGACAGCTCAGATGACAATATGGTCGCCAGCATTGCAAGTACCGCAATTCAGATTGAACCAAAGAACACTACCCTACAAATTGGTAACAACCATGTTGGACTTCTCATCGACTCCGGCAGTGTATGCAGTATTTTGCCTGAGTCCCTTGCTTCGGAAATCGTGGAAAATTCTCCCCTTGCTCGATGGTTGATGATAGCGCCTCCCCAGGAACTCAAAGCATTTTCCAATGAACCTATAAACGTGATAGGTATGATACAGGCACCAATTGCGAGCAATGGATGGCGACTTGAAGAAGCTGAATTTGTTGTAGTTCGTGATGGACTAAAACCACTAGTGGGAAGAGATCTATTTGACGCTCTTGGAATTTCAGTAAATCAAACTCCAAAACCGGAAGGTAGTATGGTCAACACTATCACATCACAATGTCCATTCAAAACACGCATCGCACAACAATTCCCTCAACTTATAACACGTACTGGTCGCTCAAAAATACATATTGTAAAATCCAAATTCCACCGTCATTTCCAGCCAAAACATCAAAAGGGTAGAAAAGTACCCATCAACTTGCAAGAACGAGTAAATACTGAAATTAAAAAACTTCTTGCAGAAGGACATATAGAAAAATTGAATAACTGTTCTGATCAATACTTTATTTCACCTATTGTAATCACAGTCAAACGAGATCAAACCATAAAACTAGCACTAGATTCTAAAACTCTTAACAAAGCAATACATAAGAACAAATATCAAATGCCAAATATTGAAACACTCATAGATTCGATATCACAAATAATTACAAACTACAAAACAGAACCCGCGGAGCAAATACATTTCTCTACTATTGATCTTAAATATGCTTACAGCCAACTAAATTTACACCCTGAAACTGCTAATCATTGTAATTTCAATATTATCAGTGGTGACATGACAGGCACATACCGATTCAAAACAGGATTCTACGGTCTTACTGACATGCCTGCCGAGTTTCAGAAGGCAATGGACTACACCCTGATTGGACTTAAAAACACATTTTGTTTCTTAGATGATATTTTAATTGTTAGTAAAGGTTCAGAAGATGATCACTTCCAACTCGTACTGGATTGTCTTCGAAAGTTAGATGCAGACAACCTCCGTATCAATCTTCCGAAATGCCATTTTGCAAAACAACAAATTTCATGGTTAGGATATAATATAACTCAATCTGGAATCTCGCCACTCGAATCCAAAACATCATCCATTATATCATTACAACCTCCTGATACACTCAAAAAATTACGCTCATTTCTCGGCTCAGTCCACTATATTAGCAAATTTATTCCCAATTTAGCTCAACTCTGCCATCCTTTAAGACCTCTACTTCGTAAATCCACTAAATTTGTCTGGACTGACACTCACACATTACATTTTAATGCAATTAAAACTCGCATAGCAAATCATACCGAAAACATGCATTATAACCCCCAATTTGAAACGCGAATCAAATGTGATGCTTCACGTTCTGGTTTGGGAGCAGCACTAGAACAACTAACAATTGATGGTTGGAAACCGATTTCTTTTGCATCCCGATTTTTAAACAGCAGTGAAGAACGTTATAGTATTAACGAATTAGAACTCCTTGGGGTAGTGTGGTCAATAGAATATTTTAAAAACTATTTATATGGAAAAGAATTTACTGTTATAACTGACCACCGCGCATTACTTTCCATTTTAAAAGAGCATCGATCAAATAAAAGTTATAATAGTAGGTTAGCACGGTGGGTTGACCGTCTATTACCTTATCAATTTTCAATAGAGCATTTGCCCGGCGCAAAAATGGCCTAGTTAATTACATATCCCGTAACCAATATCAACCAGCAAAAAGTGTTTCCAAATATGACGAAGAATTTCTAGTTGCAACATTATCGAGTATACATGCTGATGCCCAATTACTTCAACAAAAACACAATCTCACAGCTAATTCACTTCATAAATTTTATATTGATATTGATAGAGAACATAAAAATTCCACCAACATTACAGAACAAGTTTCAAACATAGATTATGAATCTCAAAATCCCCAATCTGACATTTCTAATTCACTCGCTTTGCGAAACACTAGTTCAAAATACTATTCAAAACAATCTTCTACTCCAGATATAAAACCCGCTCAGCGGGTACGCTTAACAAACGTTAAATCAAATTTCGCTCCGCGAATTAATAGTCTAAAATCCTCATCCAAACAAACTGTCAATTTAGACATGAATCCCGCTCAGCATGTTCGCTTAACAAATAATAATTCAAATCTCGCGTCGCAAAAACACAACTCTAATATTATCCCTTTCAAATCTCAACATATGTATAGCACACACGCTCCAGAAGTACATTTAGCTCATAAAAATAATTCATTCGCGGATCAAATGCCACATATATTTATCCCTTCCACAAATGGTATTAATTGTACTAGTGTACATGATCAGCGAGTACATTTGCGTCAACACAATTTCGTACACTCTAACACATATTCTCCTCCAATAGTTAACATTTCTAATTTAAATGATACCACCCCTAATCTCGCATCGCGAGTACGCAAGTCTTTTAACAAATTAACACCCGCCTGGCATAATCCTTTACTAATTACTCAAAAGACTAAAATGCATTCCTTAGATGACTCTTTTGCAACGCGAGTTACTAAATACCCAAATCATTCCAAATATGCGTCACATAGTCTACCATTTACAACTACTCCAGTACAAATTGAGTCTCAAAGACTAGTAAATACAAGAAAAGCGTCACTCGCTCACCAAAATACATCCAAATTTAATCCTTTAAGGCATTCTCACTTGTCAATCAAAAATCAGCCTCAAATTCCTACCTTTTTTAGTAAGCCACACTCAAATACTTTAAATAACTCACGTGCCCAATTGGTAAACAAAAATCAAGTGCTTTTTGCCCAAACTCAATCTGAAATTCAGTTGCCTTCCTTTTCGTCAATCAATTTAATTGAAAAATCAACAACCTCACTAACAATGAGCCAACAAGCATCCTCTCTCAAGGGAAAATCCCTCTCAACTCGACCTACTAGAGCTTCGCCCCGCGTGTCATTCACTGACAATGCGACAACGAGCACGCCTCGCAGATCTTCATCGCACTCCAACCTAAGTACCCCGCTAACGGATAGCCCACAAGTAATGTCATTCGAACGAGTGGTGGGGAAAGTTTTTAGCAAAGGCCTCATCGCGTCACTGACCAGTAAGGATGCAGTCTTAAAAGAAGTGCGAGACTGCATAATTCGGGGGGACGAAGAAAGACTGAAGGCCCTCAACCCATATCTTCACAGTTATTGGCGGGACCTTCACGTGACAGGCGGGTGTGTCTGCATGGACGAGAAGGTGGCAATTCCCAATGCACTCAAAGAGGCCCTCATTGACGACCTCCATGCTAGTCACCCGGGTAGCTGGGGGATGATATGTATGGCCCAGCACTGCTGGTGGCCATACATGAATCGCGATTTGCTAGTCAAAGCAATAGAGTGCAAATCTTGCACTGCTAGCGGTAAAAATTTAAAATCTGTTATTCCCGCAAAACAATTTAAACCACATACACCATGTATAGTTCCCAACCAAGAAATACAAATAGACTTTGCAGGGCCCAATAATAACGAAAAAGAACATGAAATATATATTTTAACATGCATCGATAGATTTTCAAAATATCCTTCTGCGGAATTAGTTGAGAATGCAAATGCCTCGAATGTCATAAAATTTTTGGATAATTATATACAAATTCATGGAGTTCCTCGTTCATTAAGAATAGATCAAGCCCGTTGTCTTATAGGTAACCAAGTAAAAAATTTTTGTACAAAAAACAATATCACATTAATACCAGCTCCGGCAAATGATCATCGTGCAATAGGTTTAGTAGAACGATTAATTGGTACAATTAAACAACGCTTGGCATGTATTAAAGACGCACACAAAGAACTAAATACGTTCACCATTAAAGCAGCATTAAAATCAATTATATACCAGCTTCGCATATGCAAACATAAAACAACTAAGCTTTCGCCATTCGAATCTCACTTCGGGCGTATGGCCAATACACCACTTAGTAATATAAGTACTCAACCTAAATCATCTGACCTCAGTTATGAAAAAATTTTGAATCATTATTTAGATGAAGAAACCGTAACCCCCAACGAATTGCTGCCGGAAGAACATTGGGGAAACATCCGGAGTGATGATGAAGTTGAGCGCAATATGTGCAAGGCGACTAAGGATGCTACTAATCGCGAACGGCAAGCCACAGATAACGAATCACGCTTCCTTCGTACCACGCATGCACACCGTCCACTCCCACTGAAAAAACACAAGGTTCAACTCAATATTGCCAGAAAGAAGCACCTCCACAAGCGATCCAAGAAGAACCTGGACGGATTGTATGAGGTGTTGGCACCAGGATCGGTCGTCCAAAAGACCGACCAATACACTTCGGTCATTCGCGAGCCGGGTAAGGTAGAAGTCACTGTCCGCAATAGTGATATTGCGAAATTTGGCACTCGTGAGGAAAGAAAGACAAAATTGACGGAGTACATCAACCGCAGAGGACCCCGCACGCATGAAAAGACAACGGAAGCCAAGATACTCAGCCATACCAAAGAGTGTACCCGCATCCAGAAAGGAGACCGGAAGATGAAACATCGAAAACGGGAGACTGGTAGCGGCATATCCTCGAACAAATCGAACATTGCTCGCGCAATGCGAGTACGTATGCCGAAAGTTCCGGATAATTTCGCCCCGCAAGTACTACCCGGAATTCCAGAGGCTGCTCCCGATCAGCCAATTATAACGGAAGAAGTGATTATTGCACCTCCGCCTACAAACACGCAGCAAGAAACAATTGAACCACCTCATCCCGCTCCAACAACATCTTTCGCCGATACTCTACCACGATCCACTAAACGAACCCGAAAAAGCCCCAAGTATTATGGTTACGATAAAGACGACTCCTCGGGTGATTCCACAAATTCGTGTCCCCCGAACTTTGCTCCACCCCGTAGGAAGCGTCGAGTGGGTGACATAGAATCGATTCAACCCTCAGTGATACAAACCATTGTGGACACTGCTACGCAAGTTGAACCGATTCGCAACGACTTTCCTTCGCCTATCATAGGACAGGTGTCTCCGACGGACCCCCGTATTCGGCCTGCTGATCATAGCACTTCTAACGAACTGATTATTGATGAAGAGGATATGTGAAAACTGATATTTTATTAATTATGACTAGCTATGATAACCAGTAAATATATTGTGGATACTATTTAACCGGTGAATAAGTATTATTATTATTCATATTGTTATTAAAATTTTGTTTCATGCAATTTTAATTTTGAAAGCGGGAGAAATGTCGTACATCATAATTTAGTGCAGTAAACTTATCATACGATGTACTTAATTTAATCAGTGTACCCATTCCTGAGGGGCATGTGTATAAATCATTATTACTTCACATGCATGTCTGTTGCTACCATTTTCCCACAACGGGAAATATTGTTCATATTTTATTTGACTTCTGGAATAACAGTTGAGTTATTCTTTCATTCTCTTTATTTTGCTTCTCGCGTACAGTTGCCCAATTTAATTTATTCTTTACTAACTGTCTTGTAATCCGAGTAAAGTAAACATTAGTCCTTACGCGATTCGCCAAGCGAATTCATTTGGAATTTGTGTAAAGCGCACTCGCCGCGCAAGTAGGAGATAGAACATAAACACAACTCGCGACTCAAGATCAAGTACGCAATATCACTCGCGTACGACAACTTCTAAAGCGGATTGCGTTTGGGAAAATGTATTGTGGGAGTGGACCCCACGCAAGTGAAATTAACTGCAGAGTCTACCTATGAGTAGTTAATCTCAAATGCTAATAAAAAAGAAAGTAGAGACAAAAAGTTGAAGGAATTGAGGATATTGTGTGGTCGCAAATCGTGGAAGCAAGTCAGCCAAAAACTTGTATTTTTTCGCACTTGAGCGGGGGGATCGAGGGGAGGGAGAGTTTGAAAATGATGAATGGGCACATTAGAACATAATTGCACAACTATCAACTAACGAGTTGAAAAAAACCTTGGGATCCATGTACAAAGAAAACTTGGTTTTTATATGTATGTTTTTTTGACAGAAAAAATGTAAAAGAAGAGACCCAGCGGATCATTTTTACAGTGTCTCGATCCCACCAGTGAAAGTTAGTCGGTTTGGCGATCAGGAAGAATCATTAGTTTAACTTTTTGTAAACAAAATATACTCGATTAGTTATTCACCTTGAAATGTATGGCGATACATTGTTGCTACAACCTGTCTTAATAACAGCTATAGTTATAGTGATCAAAATCATCACTGCAAATAAACCTCAATAATACCAATTTCTTGAATTAGGTCAAGCAAAAATGCAGCTACTCTTTCAGCATGCAATCTCAATTGATATCAAACCCGGGTCGAGGGTTCATCAGTTGTAACGCCGAACGTGCGGAAATTATGTAAGATTTATGCTGATTGCAATAAAAATTTTCAAAAAAAAGTTGCTGAATCGGCTGAAATAAAACATTTCAGCAAATTTCAGAACATTTGTTACAACAAATCAGCATTTAATTCAGCACCTTTCTTACATATTTTCAGCACTTGTAAAAATTTTAAATTCAGCGGATTCAAGGCCTTTCTTATATAGTTTCAACAATCTAGCAAAACTTCAGCAGCTTTTCAGCACCGTTCCTAAAAATGTTTAGCATATGATAAAACTTCAAACTCATCTGAGTCTGCGTTTTTCTTACATCTTTTTAACACCTCTCTTGCAAAACTTCAGCAGCTTCGCAGCATATTTCTTACACATTTTCAGCACTTGTGAAAACTTTAATTTCAGCAAATTCAACGCCATTATTACATAATTTACATCCATTTTTATCGCTCAAAATTGCCATTAACCTAGGCAGCACATATGGTCCTTCATCTTTTCCATTTCTGTAAAACCATCAAACAGAGATAAATCAGCGCTGTTTTTCCGAAAAAAGATATTTCATAATTTTGAAAAACTGAACACCTGAAAGACGTCACGCTTCCATTTTATCTTAAGGAAGGCAAACATTTGTTTTTATGCTACCTGGTTTCATTCAATCAAGTGTTACGGTTATGTACTCCAGCTGCGATAACTGCTTTAACTTAAGAGATGACAAATTTATTGAGTCTTTTGGCAGATTTTCAACTGTTTTTTAGTTGAACTGCTCTTGTGCAATGCTATTTATTCTTGCTCCCGTGCTGCTTCTGTATGTACAGAAGCAGAAAAAAAATCGATTTTTTTAAAATTGTTTAAGGAAAGCCCTGAAAATATAAGATAAGTGCTGAAGTTACTGAAAATAGTGTAAGAAATTCGCTGAAAGCCGCAGAAATAAAATCTTTAGAACAAGCCTTCCAAAAAAATCCGCTTTGTTCCAAAAAGTGCTGAAATAACTAAAAATAGTGGAACAAATGCAATCACAGCCGCAGAACAAAAAAATCAGCGGATAAATCTTCCAAAATTATTCGTTTTGTTCTGAAAAGTGCTGAAATTGTGTGAGAAAGGTGTTGAAAAATCAACAGATTAAGCGCAGTATTAAGTATGATTTTTCTGCTGAAAAATAATTTTTTCAGCGGCTGACAGCGCAGTTTTTATATAACTCATAGTAATTTCAGTACCTATCTTTCACAGTTTCCGCACTCATCTTTCTCAGTTTCAGCGTTTTTCATAAACCATTTTTCCATTTTTTTTGCTTCTGTACATACAGAAGCAGCACCAGAACAAGACTAAACAGCCCCGAACTAGAGGAGTTCAACTGAAAATAGTTGGAAACCTGCCAAAGGACTTGAGAAATTTGTCAACCCCTAAAAGAAGGCACTTATCTCAGATGGAGTAGATAGCCATATGTACTAAAAACTGCTGAAATGATATAAAAAACTTGACAAAAATACAGCAGATTAAGTGAAGTATTGTGCAAAAATTTATCAGATCATAATTTTTTTCAGCGGTTTTCAGCGCATTTCCTACATAAATTTTGACAAAACCCTTGCCCCGGAACCCACACATTATAGAAACTACAGAAGGTTTTGAAAACTAACTGTTTCAGCCCATTCTAGTGGGAGATGAGTTAGATACTTGTTGATTCTGTTGAAATAAAGGATTTCAGCACATATCAGCACATTTTTTTTTCAAAAAATTGTTGTTTAATTCAGCACATTTCTTACATATTTTCAGCACTTGTGAAAACTTTAAAGTAATTGGATTCAACGCTTTTCTTATAGTTCCAACAACCTAACAAAATTTCAGCAGCTTTTCAGCACTGTTCCTGAATACTTTCAGCATCTATTAATATTTCAAACTCATCTGCGCCTGCGCTTTTTTACATAATTTTAACACTTTTCTTGCAAAACTTCAGCACCTCCTCAGTATATTTCATACAGAATTTTAGGACTTGTGAAAACTTCAAATTCAGCGAATTCAACGCCTTTCTTACATAATATACACCAATTTTCTTCGCTCAGTATTGCTTACAAACTAGTCTGCTTGTATGGTCCTTCATTTTTTCCATTTATGTAGAACCATTAACCTGTGATAAATCTGCGCTCTCTTTTCAAAAAGGTCATTCATAATTATGAAAAACAAAACAACTGAAAGACGTTACACTTTCATTAAATATAAATGAAGTAAAACAATTATTTTTAAGGTACCTGGTTTCATTCAATCAAGTGTTACGGTTATGTTTTCCAGCTGCGATAACTGCCCTTCTTTAAAATTGCCAATTTTTTCAAGTCTCTAGGTGGATTTCTAACCGTTTTTTAGTTGAACTGTTGTAGTAAAAAGCTATTTTGTCTTGCTCTCGTGCTGCCTCTGTATTTACAAAAAAAAATTCGAAAAACTTGTTTCAAATTGTTTAAGGAGAGCCCTGAAAATGCGTGAGATGAGTTCTGAAATTGTGTAAGAGGAGTGCTGAATTAACTGAAAATAGGAGAACAAATGCAATGACAGCCGCAGAAATAAATTCAGCTGATAAGTCTTCCAAAAGTATCCGTTTTGTTCTGAAAAGTGCTGAAATTTTGTGATGAAGATGTTGAAAAATCAGCAGATTAAGCGCAGTATTAAGTATGATTTTTCTGCTGAAAAATAATTTTTTCAGCGGCTGACAGCGCAGTTTTTATATAACTCATAGTAATTTCAGTACCTATCTTTCACAGTTTCCGCACTCATCTTTCTCAGTTTCAGCGTTTTTCATAAACCATTTTTCCATTTTTTTTGCTTCTGTACATACAGAAGCAGCACCAGAACAAGACTAAACAGCCCCGAACTAGAGGAGTTCAACTGAAAATAGTTGGAAACCTGCCAAAGGACTTGAGAAATTTGTCAACCCCTAAAAGAAGGCACTTATCTCAGATGGAGTAGATAGCCATATGTACTAAAAACTGCTGAAATGATATAAAAAACTTGACAAAAATACAGCAGATTAAGTGAAGTATTGTGCAAAAATTTATCAGATCATAATTTTTTTCAGCGGTTTTCAGCGCATTTCCTACATAAATTTTGACAAAACCCTTGCCCCGGGAACCCACACATTATAGAAACTACAGAAGGTTTTGAAAACTAACTGTTTCAGCCCATTCTAGTGGGAGATGAGTTAGATACTTGTTGATTCTGTTGAAATAAAGGATTTCAGCACATATCAGCACATTTTTTTTCAAAAAATTGTTGTTTAATTCAGCACATTTCTTACATATTTTCAGCACTTGTGAAAACTTTAAAGTAATTGGATTCAACGCTTTTCTTATAGTTCCAACAACCTAACAAAATTTCAGCAGCTTTTCAGCACTGTTCCTGAATACTTTCAGCATCTATTAATATTTCAAACTCATCTGCGCCTGCGCTTTTTTACATAATTTTAACACTTTTCTTGCAAAACTTCAGCACCTCCTCAGTATATTTCATACAGAATTTTAGGACTTGTGAAAACTTCAAATTCAGCGAATTCAACGCCTTTCTTACATAATATACACCAATTTTCTTCGCTCAGTATTGCTTACAAACTAGTCTGCTTGTATGGTCCTTCATTTTTTCCATTTATGTAGAACCATTAACCTGTGATAAATCTGCGCTCTCTTTTCAAAAAGGTCATTCATAATTATGAAAAACAAAACAACTGAAAGACGTTACACTTTCATTAAATATAAATGAAGTAAAACAATTATTTTTAAGGTACCTGGTTTCATTCAATCAAGTGTTACGGTTATGTTTTCCAGCTGCGATAACTGCCCTTCTTTAAAATTGCCAACTTTTTCAAGTCTCTAGGTGGATTTCTAACCGTTTTTTAGTTGAACTGTTGTAGTAAAAAGCTATTTTGTCTTGCTCTCGTGCTGCCTCTGTATTTACAAAAAAAAATTCGAAAAACTTGTTTCAAATTGTTTAAGGAGAGCCCTGAAAATGCGTGAGATGAGTTCTGAAATTGTGTAAGAGGAGTGCTGAATTAACTGAAAATAGGAGAACAAATGCAATGACAGCCGCAGAAATAAATTCAGCTGATAAGTCTTCCAAAAGTATCCGTTTTGTTCTGAAAAGTGCTGAAATTTTGTGATGAAGATGTTGAAAAATCAGCAGATTAAGCGCAGTATTAAGTATGATTTTTCTGCTGAAAAATAATTTTTTCAGCGGCTGACAGCGCAGTTTTTATATAACTCATAGTAATTTCAGTACCTATCTTTCACAGTTTCCGCACTCATCTTTCTCAGTTTCAGCGTTTTTCATAAACCATTTTTCCATTTTTTTTGCTTCTGTACATACAGAAGCAGCACCAGAACAAGACTAAACAGCCCCGAACTAGAGGAGTTCAACTGAAAATAGTTGGAAACCTGCCAAAGGACTTGAGAAATTTGTCAACCCCTAAAAGAAGGCACTTATCTCAGATGGAGTAGATAGCCATATGTACTAAAAACTGCTGAAATGATATAAAAAACTTGACAAAAATACAGCAGATTAAGTGAAGTATTGTGCAAAAATTTATCAGATCATAATTTTTTTCAGCGGTTTTCAGCGCATTTCCTACATAAATTTTGACAAAACCCTTGCCCCGGGAACCCACACATTATAGAAACTACAGAAGGTTTTGAAAAAAATTGAATGGAGTGGCACTAACTGTTTCAGCCCATTCTAGTGGGAGATGAGTTAGATACTTGTTGATTCTGTTGAAATAAAGTATTTCAGCACATATCAGCACATTTTTTTTCAAAAAATTGTTGTTTAATTCAGCACATTTCTTACATATTTTCAGCACTTGTGAAAACTTTAAAGTAATTGGATTCAACGCTTTTCTTATAGTTCCAACAACCTAACAAAATTTCAGCAGCTTTTCAGCACTGTTCCTGAATACTTTCAGCATCTATTAATATTTCAAACTCATCTGCGCCTGCGCTTTTTTTACATAATTTTAACACTTTTCTTGCAAAACTTCAGCACCTCCTCAGTATATTTCATACAGAATTTTAGGACTTGTGAAAACTTCAAATTCAGCGAATTCAACGCCTTTCTTACATAATATACACCAATTTTCTTCGCTCAGTATTGCTTACAAAGTAGTCTGCTTGTATGGTCCTTCATTTTTTCCATTTATGTAGAACCAATAACCTGTGATAAATCTGCGCTCTCTTTTCAAAAAGGTCATTCATAATTATGAAAAACAAAACAACTGAAAGACGTTACACTTTCATTAAATATAAATGAAGTAAAACAATTATTTTTAAGGTACCTGGTTTCATTCAATCAAGTGTTACGGTTATGTTTTCCAGCTGCGATAACTGCCCTTCTTTAAAATTGCCAATTTTTTCAAGTCTCCAGGTGGATTTCTAACCGTTTTTTAGTTGAACTGTTGTAGTAAAAAGCTATTTTGTCTTGCTCTCGTGCTGCCTCTGTTTTTACAAAAAAAAATTCGAAAAACTTGTTTCAAATTGTTTAAGGAGAGCCCTGAAAATGCGTGAGATGAGTTCTGAAATTGTGTAAGAGGAGTGCTGAATTAACTGAAAATAGGAGAACAAATGCAATGACAGCCGCAGAAATAAATTCAGCTGATAAGTCTTCCAAAAGTATCCGTTTTGTTCTGAAAAGTGCTGAAATTTTGTGATGAAGATGTTGAAAAATCAGCAGATTAAGCGCAGTATTAAGTATGATTTTTCTGCTGAATAATAATTTTTTCAGCGGCTTACAGCTCAATTTTTATTTAGTTATTAGTAATTTCAGTACCTATCTTTCACAGTTTCAAGACTCATCTTTCTCAGTTTCAGGGTATTTCTTAAACCATTCTTCCTTTTTTTGCTTCTCTACATACAGAGGCAGCACCGGATCAAGAGTAAACACCCTTGAACTACAGGAGTTCAACTGAGAAATAGCTGCAAAATGTGCCAAAGTACTTGAGAAATTTGTCAGCCCTTAAAACAAAGCATTTATCTCAGATTGAGTAGATAGCCATTTATGCTGAAAACTGCTGAAATGATGTAAGAAAGATGTTCAAAGTACAGCAGATCAAATGGAAGTTTTGTGTAAAAGTTTTTCAGATGAATTTTTTTTCAGCTGTTTTCAGCGCATTTCTTACTTAATTTTTGACAAAATCCTTGACTCGCGAAAGCACACATTATAAAAACTACAAAAACTTCTAAATAAGTTCAATGAAGTCGGAATAATTGTTCCAGCCCGTTATAGTGGGAGACGAACTAGATGCTCAGATGGTTTTTTTGTTCAAATACTTTTCGCCTGGCCATTTATTACATTTACAGAGTTGAGAGCAGTATCATTACAAAGTGTCATCCGTAGAGTTAGAAATTTAAAGGATTTAACTGAATCTTTTCTAGCGGTATATTTAATTTTTTGTGCACGTTAGCAAAACTTACGTTGTGTCGTTCACATTCTGTGGTAATTTTTGATGGAATTTTGACCAATAAGGCCAAAAATATGAAAAAATTGTCGAAGAAAGTTTTATTGAATTTACGTTTAATGATGAAAGAGTGTTGCTTAGTTGTTTGAAAGGACTTCCTTGTGTAACAGTTTCGGCCAATATTTTGAAATTTTAGCTATTTTGCACTTTTCAAATTTCTGAGGCTTCCATTTTTTAGCTAAAGCCTTTTGCTAAAGAAAAGATTTTTGTAAGGAAACATAATGGCACCAAATATGCTCTTTTTACCCAGTTTTTTCAAATTGACCTGTAGTGCACACATAAAAACGGCATACCAAATTTTTATTTAAATCAGGGCTATTGTTCCGTCCTCAAAGAATGGACTATGCAACTTTGTCGGCCATTTGCTAATGTAAATCAATAATCATCAAAAAAAATTTCGGTTGCCAAAATATTCATTACGCAATTATATGGAACAATTAAAATTTTTCAACAGCTGCGCTGGGATAACAAGCATAAAAGTGGCCAGTTTCGGCTTTATTGCTGAATTTTGCAATGAAAAAGTGATGGTTTTCTATTTTGATGGTTCTTTTCAAAATCTTTATGAGTTTTTATGCTGATTTCACACAAGTATGTTTAGGTAGAATTTCAAACAATGAGAGACTTTTTTTAGGCACATAATTAGCAATGATCGAATTTTTCATTTTCGGACTAAAATCTATTATTTTCATGGCTTCGGCAAAGTTTTCTCTTGAACCGATGAAAAATTCTTGATAAAGTCCGGCATTCGTTGTTTGTCTGAAGTCTCATGGCTCAGTTTAATTATTCAGAGGTTTGAATCATGTTCAGAGGAGGTATTAACTTTTTCAAGCTTCCATTTTTGGGCTAAAAGTTTTGCGCTAATGATACTCGATAGTTGTCCAAAATACATTATTTATTTTTGATATATTCACTTTTTGTCATTTGAGCCGTTTCTCTATAATATGAAACAAATTTTTTGCATTCCCGGATGAGCGGCAGTATCATAACCAATTTTTGTCTATTCGTGAAATTTCAGAACCCAATAGTTTTTTGATTAACATGGGTCGCTGTCATTCCTAAGAAAATTTTTGTTTTCTGTTTTTTTTTATGTTAAATACAGATCCGTATGGTTTCAGGGCAAAACTATTTTAAGAATATCACATCTTCTTTTAAGCATTTTGCATTTTGCAAATTTCTGAGGCTTCCATTTTTTAGCTAAAGCTTTTTGCTAAAGAAAGGATTTTTGTAAGGAAACATAATGCCACCAAATATGTTCTTTTTACCAAGTTTTTTCAAATTGACCTGTAGTGCACACATAAAAACTGCATACCAAATTTTTATTTAAATCAGGGCTATTGTTCCGTCCTCAAAGAATGGACTATGCAACAAGCACTTTGTCGGCCATTTGCTAATGTAAATCAATAATCATCAAAAAAAATTTTCGGTTGCCAAAATATTCATTACGCAATTATATGGAGCAATGAAAAATTTCAACAGCTGCGCTGGGATAACAAGCATAAAAGTGGCCAGTTTCGGGTTTATTGCTGAATTTTGTAATGAAAAAGTGATGGTTTTCTTTTTTGACGGTTCCTTTCAAAATCTTTATGAGTTTTATATGCTGATTTCACACAAGTATGTTTAGGTAGAAGTTCAAACAATGAGAGACTCTTTTTAGGCACATAATTAGCAATGATCGAATTTTTCATTTTCGGACTAAAATCTATTATTTTCATGGCTTC
Source organism: Convolutriloba macropyga (assembly GCF_964194025.1). Taxonomy (NCBI): domain Eukaryota; kingdom Metazoa; phylum Xenacoelomorpha; order Acoela; family Convolutidae; genus Convolutriloba; species Convolutriloba macropyga. The sequence continues at coordinate 35,124,390 of NC_134474.1, read as the reverse complement.
GGCAAAGTTTTCTCTTGAACCGATGAAAAATTCTTGATAAAGGCCGGCATTCGTTGTTTGTCTGAAGTCTCATGGCTCAGTTTAATTATTCAGAGGTTTTAATCATGTTCAGAGGAGGTATTAACTTTTTCAAGCTTCCATTTTTGGGCTAAAGGTTTTGCGCTAATGATACTCGATAGTTGTCCAAAATACATTATTTATTTTTGATATATTGACTTTTTGTCATTTGAGCCGTTTCTCTTTAATATGAAACAAATTTTTTGCATTCCTGGATGAGCTGCAGTATCATAACCAATTTTTGTCTATTCGTGAAATTTCAGAACCCAATAGTTTTTTGATTTATATGGGTCGCTGTCATTCCTAAGAAAATTTTTGTTTTCTGTTTTTTTATGTTAAATACTGATCCGTATGGTTTCAGAGCAAAACTATTTTAAGAATATCACATCTTCTTTTAGATGAAAGCCATTTAACATACATAGTAATTTCAGTGAAAAACTCACGCGTTTTTGGTTTCAACACCGTTCGCTTTTTTAATTGTCAAATTTTGAGCTCCCCCTGCATTCTGTTCTAATGTGTAGCCTCTTGACTTAGTGTCCCTAATTGCAGGTCCTATTCGCTTCCTGTACATCTCACAAGTTAATCTAAATAATATTAATTGAAAGTCAGTGAAAATTTTTGGGATGTGACTACCTTTTGAACATAAATATTTTCAATAAAAAGAAAGATGTCTTTTGAGCGTCGCCGCTTTTCATCTTATTTCTGTCACCTTGACGCTTGGTCTCAGCAAAAAGATGGTCCCTATTCTCGTTCATGTGAAAAAGAACCTAGTCCTCTTTGCTGTTTTGTCTTTTAAATAATTTTTTCTGGGCTCTGATATAACGTTAAGAAAGCACATTAAATTTTTGTCTAATTGATACCTTTTCTCAAAAAATAGATTTTCCATATCTTTTTTATTGAAACTCAAGATAACTTTTTCTAATTCAAATTTCACTTGATGCTGTTTTGCCTTTGTCTTTCAATATTTTTTTTCAAAAAAATAATAGTTAGATATTGAGTTTTTACCGCAATTAAGTCATGTTGTTTTTAATCTGGTCGTCTGTCTTTTCCGTAATTCTCGTTGATGACAATTATCATTGGCCTTCTGATGAGGCGTTTTTTTAGTTTGTTAAACAGATTGATATTAATGGGATTTTTTTATTGATTACGCCAATTATTTATGTTGGTGTACGAATAATTTATGAATTTTTGAAGGTAATCCTTTTCTGCCTCATTTGGCAGACAAATAAGTCAAAAATGTGGTTACGCGGGGTCGGAAAGTTATTTGCGAACGCACAATACTGATCCTCTTTGTAGTTAATACAGAAGGACTTTTTTGTAAGCAGCTGATCTATAATGTGAATAGGCGATATGCTCTTGATAAGTAGCCAAAAATGTATGTTAGCTAATAAGCATGTGGCCAATTTTCACTGTTTCGTGAATTCTTCAAATATAATTTTCAAGTTTCTAATTTTCAAAGCCAGTTCTAAACGGAAAAAGATTTCATATGAGAAAACAAATTTACAAAGCCATGCTTTGAAAAAAATTGTTTTTGAGAAAGAACGCTGCTCTGACAGTCGGCTCTCGTTTTCACGTTTTTCAAATTAGAAATTAGGGAACGTCGAGCTTTTTTCAATAAGATATATCATTTCTACTAATTTTTTTGTATTAAGTGATAAAACGTTTGTGTTAGCCATTAAATCATGTGATTTAGAGCAGATTGCTGGATTGCATTGAAGGACAGTTTTGACTGCGTGTTAAGGAATTGAAAAATACTTACAATAAAAGATCTCATTTATTGATTGAGACGTTTGAGACTTATCGATTGAGCAACAAAAAGTTGACATGGACCCATGTGTAGGCTTAGACTTATGAAAGTACCGAGGATAGACAGCGCTCTACACAAATAGTCAAGCCCGGGTCGAGGGTCACTGTCATTCAACGCAAAAAGTATGCGAGATAAGCGGTGAATTCGGAAAACTTTGTAAGAGAAGCGGTAAATGCGGTGAAATTACATAAGTCAGGCGGTGAAAATAATTATCGCCTCGTAGCGGTTAAATTACAAAATTTCACCGCTTAAGAAAAGTGTTCAAATTATGTGAGATAAACAGTGATAGCAGTGAAATTACATATTTTAGCTGTGAATTGTGGTGAATTTTTGTAAGTTCACCGCTTACTCTAGCGGTGAAATTACATAATTTCACTGCCTTTCACCGCAAAATTATGTACAAAATTTGCGGTGAAAAAAAAAAAACAACTTTTCATCGCTTATCTTACATATTTTTCCGTTTTTTCTTCGACCCGGGAGGAAATGAATTTAGCGAACGACTGAGCTTGAGCTCAACCCAAATTTTTTGCTCTTTACATTAGCAGGACACAAATGATTCACGCCGGCCTTTAATAAGTCGATGTCAGATCTTGGGTGCTTCATTCAGCTCACAATATTTGTGACACAGACACTCAATGAATGAGTAAACACACTGAGGAATTTTGAGCATTTATAAAAGTATTTGTCGAATCACGAAAATAGGATTTTAGATGATGTTAAAGAGTCGAGTAAAGAATTGTATGCATTAGTGACATTATCAATATTATCATCCATTATTTTGTTCATTTAAATTAAACAAAATTACTTGAAATCCTGTATCCCATTGAAATCCCTCCCCTAAAATTCACATTTAATCTCGATTGCATACTTGCTCGGACTATTTGCTCAAATCTACAATCTTTGCTCTAAACTTGAACTAACACTCCTGAATCGATTGTAGTTAGACCCAGATATACTAAATTTCTACTAAAGGTATAAATTAACCCGTAGTAGTTATCGAAATGCTGTATTACGTGCTTTGGGCTTTCGGGTTGGTTTCAGCTTCGTTATTCTTATGGCTGGCGGCAGCTTTTTACTCCTTCAATTTCACAAAGCAGCACAGAAGGATTCGGGAAGCAGTGGGAAAACTTCCAGGTTTGAATATTACACCAACTGAGGTGATATTTAATGATCAAATCGCGTCCAGGCCACAATCAATCATGATCAAAACCATCCAGACAATGATCCGCTATGATCAGAATTCAGCTCGCTTTTACCTATAGGATGAAAAATTGGATCAGTTGTTGCATAAAATCTTAGTAAATTGAAAATATGTTTTCAAATTTACTAAATTAATTAATTACAATCACTTCGTGTCTTTTTCGTTACTTCTCTATAAACAATACCTCATTTTGAGATGCGAATAAGGTTAAGTTTTTTCTTTTGTTTACAATTCATGCGAGTAGGTTTCACGATTTTTTATTGGAATTTATTGGAATTTATTGGAATTTAACGAATATAATGGTTTTAACTCTCAAAATTTTGAAGTTTATACGCTTTGAGTAATATTTGCAACAGTATATATTCACGGGCTTCGGTCTCAGAGCATTTCACTGCTGAACCAGCACATTTAAAGTGTAAAAACTAAGTTCAGTTCTGAAACATCTCCAGAACATTTTTGGCTTCTTTATGTGCAGTTCTTCTTCATTATGATTATATTGAGAGCATGGAGTTGGCCCAGGCTAAATTTATCCTGAACAGTCGAAAAATTACTCATATCCCAAACATAAGTCTGAGCAGAGTAATGTCGCGGAAGTTCAAATCGCATATGAATCAAACCTTGTTGGCGGGAGTTATGCTGAGCATATTATTTTTCATGCAGTAAATATTACTCAAAAATGAAGACTGGCCCGTTTAAATTGAGACATGAACAGAGAACTGGTCATCCTGAAAAACAGAATGTCTCTATACTGATTAAGCGCTGATTTACTCTGGCACCAGTCTCCGGGTTGATACAAGGGTATGTCCTACAAGATCAGGTTATTACTTACAGTTTTCGTAAATGATCTTAAGAATTTGATGCATTAGCTTACATTTTTAGTAAAACTCTTGAAACATTTTTAAAAAATTCTTTTTCTTAAAAGTTGGCCCTCTTTAGTGTTACTTTTTACAGCCTTTTTAAAGCCAGCTCTTTGGAAACAATGTTTACAATTTTAGAGATCCAAATCTCAATTTTGTCGGATTCTAGCTCAAGAAAAAATACAAAAATTTTGTGTTGCAAAGATTGTAAATAAATTGATGAAAGTTTTTTCAAACTTATTAAACTTTGTTTTCGTTTGCAGAGCTCCTGAAAAAAATAGTCAAAATTCGAGAATCACATATAAATTTAATGTTTTTTGTTCAACTGTCAATCATAGTTTAACTGCTGTTATACAAACTATCTCGCATTTTTCGCCGCATTGTTTATTGCAACATCGATTTTTGTCAACTGTACGTTAGGTTTTGTTGCAACTTTTTGTGCCTCGAGGTCATATTTCTGAAATGCGAAGAATAATGAGATAGCAGTAGGAGACGGCGAAGAAACAATGAAGTCATATTTTTGTTGTCCTTTCAACCGAAGACTTAATTCCGCCGTATCTGCAGTGGTTAACAAGATCTTTTCGATTTTCAATGTTAATTAAAAAATTCACTACAGTAGTGTATATAATTCTCAAAACATTAGTCACAGATTTATTTTTAAAAAAAACTGAGAAGTTTTTTGATCCAAACTCTCTTTGTAGGGGGGGGGGGGGGTGCAAACATAGGCTCAACTCAGTTTCATTTTTAGTCAATTTTTGTCGGTTGTTATAATTATCTTGTAGTTGTAAGATGTAGGAGAGTTGTCGAGGTTTAAAATTTGTGATTTTTAGTTGAATTTCTTTTTTGTTCATTTTTAAAATTTGTTTTAAGTTGCTGAAATTGATAAATGTGTACTCAATGCTAAAATTGATTTCACTATTTAGCAAAGAAACAGGGTTGTTGGATATTTTGATTTGATACTTTTTCAAAAGTCTGGCTTATTTATCCTATAATATTAACTTTTTAAGCAAAAACTTGAGCGAAATCATTTGTTTTGGATAAAAAGGCTAATAAATCTCAAAATCACTGCCCTAGAACCTGAGTTGATAATCTCAAGAAACCAATGCAAACGCTAGCTGAATCTTTAAAATCTATGAAAACACAATCGGTTCTCAGAGCATATTGCTGATTTAATTCGGTTTCACGCATTTTTGGTTCATTTTCAGCGTCGTTTTCTAAAAATCAATTATAGATATTCTTTTTACATGATGGCGTGAATACTAATTTAAAGTAACTTCTGAGAACTATGGAGGATTTTTTAATTCTCATCATTGCAATTTTTAGTCCAAATTTTTGTATTATACTGGGTGCTGTCTTTTTTCAACATTTCTTCAAAACTTTTAGATTTTTTGATGTCAATGAAAGTTATATATTCATTTATTATTCAACTTGTCCAAGTTATGCATAAATTATTCATTTATTATTCATTCAACAAAGTATTTTAAGTATGAAATTTAATGGCGATTGTAAATTGAATGAAAAAAAAAACAAATTGAGTAGTTCTAAAGCTTAAACTTCTGAAATTTTTTCAAGTGAGTTCTGCGTAGAAAATCTTATTTTAACGTTTTTTGCTTAAATTGGTTGCAAATACTGATAATTGTGATATATTTATGCAACAGGGCTGATAGGTCAAAGTTGGATATTATCAATGGGCCTATTTATATTTTAACTCAGTGTTTCAATATAACTATTTGTGAACACTTGAAATTTGTCTGTATTTCAAAAGATTATGTTTTCCTGTCAAGTAGTCTCCTAAATGGCTGGTTATTTTTCTTAAAAATATTTTCTCCATCTTTTCTGTTTATTGCTTCTGAATTTTTTGGCTTGACGATTCATGTTCCTAAGAATTTTGGCTTAGCTGTACCTGGTATTTTTTGTAGTGTTAACTTTTAGTGTCAATCCTGACATTATGTATAGCTTGTAGATCGAATTAGTCTTCAAATTGAGCATGAAATAATCTATTCAATATTTTCAATTGATAGTCAAAATTTTATTCGACGTTAATTTGAATTGTTTATAGAATGATTTTTTTAAATTCTACATTTTCGTTCTATATCTCTAGTTGCAGTTTAATCCCATTACTGACACGTCACACCTGCTTCATAGTGAATGAATATTGAATCTTCTAAGTTGCTGTAGCCTTGATCTAACTGTTTTCTTAATTTGATACTTACTGTTGTCTAAAGAATCTTAAAACTTTGAGTTTTTGCTGGTTTATGAGAGTTTTTGCTGGTTTTTAAGGGTTGTGTCTTTAGTGGCTCATTAAAACAAGTTTCAATTTCAATAAATACTCATCTTTATGCAAAACGATGCATCGTTTTTATGTTCAATTAGTCTCTGAATACTTTTTTTTCCATTTTGTTGCTCAGTTTATTTGTTTTTAAAATCATCTGTTTTTATTATTTCAATACTGTGCTCATTTGTTATTTTTTATACAAATTGAGTTTTTTTGTCATTTGCAGCTTTATGCAGTCGAAAAACAAGATTCGATATTTTGAACAATAAAAATTATGAAATTCATTGCAATTTTGATAAGTGTTCCAAGATATTTTGTTGCGACTAACTCTAAAAACAATTTTGGAGTTTTGCGAACAATTCATTTTTGTGGCTCTGATTGCTTTTCGTGCCTAGTACTCTTCCCAAAAGAAATTTTGTGTTTAACCGACAAAAGTTTAAGCTGTCTAATAAAGGTGATCTATAATTCTACTGACTTTTTTCAAATATAGAATTTTCAGTTTTTTTCCATTTTTTTTGCGTTTTTGCGCATTTGTTTACTTCTAAAGGTTGTTGTTACAAACAATTTTTTATATATCAGAAACATATTTTTTGGTTCTGGCGTCCTAATTCAAGGCTTGTCAAATTTTTTTTCTGATCACTTTTTCATCATTCCAAATTTTAATCATTTGACGTTTCTGGCTTTTTGCGTGTTGTTTGAAAAAAAAGAATGTAGACTGCGTGTTAACAATGAGTGAAATGACGATTTTACACAGGCTTGATTTTTTACGCCACCAATTTTCAAAATTTTTTTGAACTTTGCAGCTGTCCGTTTTTGTCGTATTTAATTTCTCAAATTTAATCAATGTCTCTAGCGTTATAAGGCATTAGGTTGTTAATGTTTTTGATATATGTTTACGTGTTCTAAAAAATTTGTGGCGACTAACTCTTTCTTAAGACGCTTCTCGATTTTTTTCCCAGAAATTCTAGCTCTTTTTGCTTTTTTTATCATTTTTTTCAACAAAACTGCATTGTGTTGTTTTTTGATGCGAGATGTAATGCGATCTTTGTCAACATGATATAAATGATTGGTTTTAAAAATTTCTTTCGAATTTTTTTAAAATTTTTTCCGCTTTTTGCGTATGAAGGGTCATGTCCTTTGTTTACATGAAAGAGTTTTATTATCGTAAATATTTTGGGAGTCAAATATTTTCTTTTTTTTTGTTTTGACGTCCTAATTCAAGAGCTGTCGAGATATTATTTTTTTTCATTTACTATGTCCTCATTCTATATTTTAATCACATGGCATTTCTGTAATTTTGTCTGCTGTTTGAAGATAAAAGTAATTGTTAGCTGCTGATTAACAACCGACGAAGTGAAGTTGCTAAACATTATGTTTTGTTATTATGTCACTTATTTTGATTTTTTGTTTGTAGTTGCCCCTTTTTAACATATTTGATAATTTTGCTCGTTTTTTGCAATATTAGTGTATATGTTCTGAGAACACAGTTTCTGCATTCACTCAATATATTGTGAATGTTTTTTGATGGTTACCGATTCGTTTAATTCTGATAAAAAATGGTTTTTTTAAAGATTTCTTCTGCTTTTTTATTATTTTTTTTCTATAGGTTCATTTGCTGTTAATCAACGACTGTGTTTACAGCAAAAAGATTAGTGTTCAATTTTTCAATCAATACTAATCAGTTGGTTTGATTTGTATAAAATTAGTTTTCAGAATTATATTCTTCGTTGTTTCTCGAATTTTTTTTGTTTATTTGATTTAATTTTTTGTTTCATCTTCTGCTTGAAAATTGTATTGGTGCAATATCTTATGTTCAACCAAAATATTTGCCCTATTCAATTATTTTTCATGCTAGTGATATAACAAAAGAACCTCACTGGTATTCTCGTCTGTTCATATTCCGGAATCTACCAAGTATCCCTGAGCATCAATTACTGTTTTGTTGAAAGTTTTCTATCTCTACTTCATATGCAGAAAATGAAGCCAAGAATTTAGATGAGGGGGGTCAACAATTTTTGTGCAAACTCACATTGCCATGACTTCTCGTTGAAGATTAGTCGTAAAAAACTTCCCCCAGTTTCCAATTTTTCTTGAGCGCTGTAATGTTACTTAATTTGGTTTCAGCCAATACGAAGCGATAATAGAATTGGAACTTTAAAAAAAGCCGCTGTTAAGCCACATAGATAGCTTTGTCCAATAGATTTCAAGTATTTTGTGAACAGGAGTAAAATTCTTTAATTTCAATGGTCGAGAGATTTTATATATTTTAACACAATTTTTTCCACCACTTTATGGATTTCGGAATTTAAATTGCTCCCATTTGTTTCAAAAGTATTCAGTCCTCCAATTTTGATAACACGGGATTCTCAAAATAAACAATCGTTATTTGAAATCTTTTAATCAATTTTTTAGGCCTAAAGAGAAGCCCGATAGTTGGCAACCTTCCTCAGATGCCCCGCGATCAGCAGAACTTGGTCAATTTCTTCACTCGCATTGCTGAAGAGTTCCAGGGTCTGTGCTATCTCTTCGTGGGATTCCAACCATTCCTCTTCCTGGGAAAGGCGACCCATGCCACCATAGTGTTCAAGGGATCCAAACATTCTGAGAAAGCTACCACTTACTATCTTTTCCATAGATGGCTTGGGTAAGAAGTTGAGCAAAGAAGCGCCAATGACGTCATTTTTGAAGCAAACTTTTCACAATACCTTCAGTTTTCAGATTAAAGTATTTACGCTAGAAAAAACTATACGATATTTTAATGCAGACACGAAGTTTTGAAGTTTTAACCTCGATCTACATCATATAATAGCGATTCGTTAATGATGTTTGCATAAGTGATCATGCATTTTTCGTTTGACTCGCTAAAGCATTCCTAATTCACAATCCGGGTCGAGGCGTCTACCGTTGAAAATCGGTGAAAAAAGTGGACAAATTAGATTTTTTCACAGTTACTTCACCGATTTTTAAGGGTTGAAACTGTGGAATAGATGTGGAAAATTGAAAAAAAGTGAACTATAAGTAGGACATTTCGAAACCAGCCATACGGATATTACAAAAGAATCGATCAAACTTACCGACAACTCGGATAAATTTGAAATTGTGATGTCGTTTTTTTTTTCGTTTGTATTAATTGGGAGGAAAACATCAACCTGGGTCGATATGTCAGCGCCGTTTTAGCTCATTTTTATGTAAGAAAAGCGCTGAAGGCGTTGAAATTATATAAGAAATACCGCTGAATGCGCTTTCAGCACATTTCTTACACAGTTTCAGCAGATTTCAGCGTTTTGCCGGTTTTTTTTTTGCACCATAAACCTTTCCATAATTCAATCTCATTAATAATGAACATTTTTGTAACAAATGTTCTGAAAAACGCTGAAATGCGCTGAAATTATGTAGGAAAGGCGCTGAAATTATGTATTCGGCGCATTTCTTACGTAATTTCAGCGCATTTCAGCATTTTATATTAATAAGTAGAAAACCAGGAAGCAGGGTTCGAGACTCAGGCAAAGTGAGAAGAGTTTGACAATCAGCTGAAAACTTTGAAAATTCCGCAGTTTTCAGCACACTTCATATAAAAGTTCAGCGCATTTTGGCACATTTTGGTGCTTTATTATGTAAGGTTTTTGCCTAAGATTTTTTGAAAATTAACCGCATTTCAGCGGATTTCGAACTTAATTTTCGGAAGTTTCCACGAGCCGGGAAGGGTTACTCTAACAGATTTCTAAGCTGGACCAGAATATTTTGTTCATTTGTAGAACTGGTCTTTTAACGAGTGGGGGTGAGAAGTGGAAGACAAGGCGTAAGATGTTGACTCCCGCCTTCCACTTCGACATTCTGGACAGGTCTCTCGTCACTATGATGAAACACACCTCAGTGGCCATGGACATATTCAAACAACATGCTGATCAGAGCAAATGGGTCGACGTCTGGGATCTCATGAGTCTATTAGGTCAGTGCTCAAAAATAAGTGAGCATATGCGTCAATGCAAACCAAAATTGCTTAATTATAAAGCGATTGATACCACTGAAAACCAGACTTCGACTGATTCTGAAATGCACAAGTGTCAAACGTGCATAACATGTGAATCTGAAATTCCATAGTTAATAGCACAATAAAAATCCAGAATATTGGAACAAAATTGAAAAGGAGCTGAAGTGTTTTAAATTAAGACAAACTTTTGACTAATCCAGTAAAACAGAAAAAATCTTGATTAAGGTATTACTGAAGCACCATTCAAAATTTTCGCCACCTACGCTACTTTGTATCATTCAGTAATTGAGTTACCATGATGAATTTTTCCAGAAATTTAAACCAGAGAAGCCAAAAAATCACGTTACATGGTTTGCTCTTAGTTCACTTACAAGAGTATTTCGAGTTAGGGAAAAGGGGACAATGAAGTAAAATTTTAAAAAATGTTATATATCGGCATCTTTGTGGATGCCAAGTCTGTTTAAAAAATCATTTTGAGTTGTTTGACTCTAAGCCAATTTTGCTGCCCTACGGGGGATCATGGACAACGCTTAGAAATTTGTGAAGTAAACTTGCTATCTTTCTTAAGTAGAAAGTGAAAACTCTTCTAGTGAAACTTCCTTACCATTTTGTCTGTACAACTCAAAATCAGATTTATAGGTACTTTTAATAATTTTGTGTAATTAAAATTAACAATGAAAGCTGAGGAATATTAATTTTAAAAAAATCAAAAAAGACAGAAATTTAATTAATTTAAATTGTAGAAACCTAGTAGAAATCTGGAAAGCTGTAAAGGTCAAAGGCATGGTTTTAAATTTTACTATGCCGGAACGTCAATTACTTTAAGGGTGCATTTTAATCAATGTAACGGTAGATTCTAATTAGTTGAAAACGTGAAATCTAATGAACATTTTTTTCAGTACTTTTAAGTTTTCTTTGTTTTGAAATCTGCTTATGTTTTTTCACTTATAAGTTTCAAAAACCGGTAATTAGATTAAAAGTAAGCAGTGTTCACAAGGTGTAATTAAGATTACATGTGTTTTTAATGGTTGTGAGATTCACTCACAAATGAATGCAAATTTGCACTAAAAAAATTAGGGTCAAACAATCCCTAAGGGTGGATGTTATCAATCACGGATGTCAACAATAGTTCATTCTTTACAATTTGGGGGAAAAATTTTAAAAATTAAAAAAGTATCAAAATAGATAAATTAATTTTCACTAATAAACTTTTTGAAAAATGAATTGATGTGAACAATGATCGGCTTTTTATATCTTGGAACTGCACCAGAAAACACATTGTACACAATAACGACAGTTTGAATAAAAACAAATTACGAAAACATTGATCAATCATTCAATTGCAACTGAAGGCTTTGGAATTTTTTAACAAATACTCAAATAATCATTTAATACAAATCTTGGAAATAGCGAAAATTTGAGCTATATCCTAATTATTTTTAAGCATTTATTTTTAGTGTAATTTATGATAGTGATCATTCAACCAACGTATAAAAAACTTTTCTTCATAAAGGAAAATAATCAAGGAAGTAATTCAATTATCAGATAGCCGTTGCATCTTAATCTCATCATAACTCCTCCTTGAATTAAACTTTTTCTACAGTAGACAAGCCAGAACTGAAAACGTCGCTTAAATTGGTCAATTTTAGAACCAGCGAAATCAAAGTGTGGATTTTTTGAAATCCTTAGTATAACTATATCGGCGCATTTCTTAAATTCTGAAGACAACCATAGAGATTATGACAATTTTGGCTGCAGATGTTGATGCTTATTTTCCAACCTGGCTTCATTTTTCTTGGGATATGGGAAATTGACAGCAGTAGCTGATCAGTTATCTCTTTCGCTTTTTCCAATTCTTTTATAATTATCATAGCAATTTTGATTAAAATAAAATGTATAGCAAGCTTTTTTCAACAATTTCTTTGGGATAAAAAAACAAAATGGTATTTTTTCTCCAAACCCGCAAAATTTTTGGTCTCCGAAATTTTCAGTCCTGAACAGCTTATATAAGTAGTAAAACCCTGCAACGTTTCTTACGCAATCTTCAGCGGAGTTTTTGAAAAATTGCACACGCAATTTCACAACATTATTTTTACGTTCATTTGGTAAATCAATCTAAAAAAATTTGTGATGCAAGTGCTGAGACAAACTCATTCACTGATAAGAAATTTGAGTAGCATAAACTTCTCAATTATATATCCTAATCTTCCTTCCTAATATCTGCAGTAGTATATGAGAAGTGCAAATTTTGCCAAGTTGACAAGGTCTTTTAGAAGCCTTAAGTCAACTTCAGTGGCGATAACCCTCATGAAAAGCAATTATCTAATGTAAAATGAGAGAAATAAATTACAATCACAGATTTTTTTTGTTTTAAGTAACACTTTTTACTGAGATCTTACCTAAAGCTAGTTAATACTTATAAATGCTCATTTATTATAATTATATTTAAAAAAATGTTGAATATAAACAAATTTGTTTTGTGGATAAGTTCAAATTGCACAGTCTATTCTTTGCTATTTATGTGGATTGCACGAGAACTTGTAGCACCAGTCGATGCTTTATGTGTCATACATGACCTTGTATGATTTCCAGGAATTTTTTTCAACTTCGATAGCAAATGAAAATTATACAGTTATTAGGCTTCGAAATGTTTTGTATGATCTTGTATGATTTCTAGGAAAGCATATATGATCCTTGTATGACTATCAAGAGTTCATACAAATCATACATGACCTAGTATGATTACTGAGTATCATATATGACCTAGTACGGCTACTAAGAATTTTGTATGATGAGCAACCCGGGCTCGCAATAATTGAAACTGCGCTTCAAACAATTTTTGCTTCGCCCAACCGTATGATAGATTTGAATGAAGTTGTCCAATTACAGCCCTGGACATTGTGGCGGATGCTGCGATGGGTGTGGATCTCAAATCACAGCAGAGGAATCCAGAGTCAGTCGATTACGTAGATAACAGGGCCACCGTAAGTAAGACAAAACAGAGAGTTTTTGAATAATCACTCGGACTTAGAGCTAAAATCGGTACGAAGGCTGAAGTGCCAGACTCAAGCAACCTCTGATCAGACCGTGTTTCAGACTGCTGGTTTCTGATAAGACTGTATTCCAGAATCTGAACTCTGCCATCATGCTCTTTGATCAGAGTTTCATGAAAATCAACAGTGTCGCCGAAAATGCAACTCTGGCTCAGATTATGCTCGTAAATTTTAGCCAGGGACGTTTTGACTAAATTTACCAAAAGAAATTTGAGAAAAGCTCATCAGATAATTGCTCTCAGGTCACGACTAAATTAGAATATAAATTGTTCTTGTTACTGCTGCTACTTATCCTCATAAAGAAAAATTAGTTGTGTGCATGTTGACTCGCTGGGTTTTCGAATTTATTTTTGCTTAGGGTTTAGAAAAACTTCAAAAATCAATTCTTTCTTACAGACTAAAAATTTACGACGTTTAAAACTGGTGTCTTTTTCATTAAAGTCCCCAGTTTAGTGGTCATATAAAGTATACCCCTCCAATCAGGGTAAACATACCATAATGGGGAACTCTTATTTCGTGTGTGTACGGGGGGTGCGGATATAATGGGATATAATGATTAAAATGCGGGTTTAAATATTTTTAAGTCCACAATGAGAAAGCTAATTCAGTCCCATACTAATAAAAGAGGGGGTACGATCTTTTCTGCGACTGTATTTATCTTCTACTAGTTGTTAAGTAGCTATTTGCTATTTTATGATCGAAATGAAATGCCTTTGAGATGACAAAAAATGGTCTACATCATTGCAATATATATTGCAGTATCAATTTCAGCATAATTCTGTTGTGTTAACATTACATGAATTTATTTACTCGCCATTTATTTCATGAGATTTATCAAATGTATACAATAATTCTTTGAATACGAAAAAGTATACTCACTTGAATCATCTTTGATGTCAATTAAACAAAGCTAAATTCATGTGCTGTTTACATTTGATGTTTTCCATAACTATACCCTTTTAGCGTGTGACCTGATAACACTTCATTCTGTCTTTTAAATTATTCCTATGATAAAAATGCTAGTAAACATCACATGTCACCGAAAGTCATCGAAGTAGTAAATGAAAGATAGTTGTAGGAAGCGGAGGAGGTCGGCAATAACTGGGTATATACTTTGATCAAGATTTGTGCTTACTGCCACTGTTGTCACCCATCAATTCTAATTGAATTATTTGATTACAGTATTTGTCCCTGTGTTTACATTAACCGATATGTTATCCGTCCAGAGTTTTTCTAATATAAGTAATCAGCCCACCCTAAAAATGACAGTGCCGCTTTTGTCTCTGCGCTGCATTAGAGGATTGCTGAAGCGAAGTGGAAAACAGACGAGAAGACAAGGAGAGACAAGAATTGTAGACATGCAGTTGTCAAGCGACAGAAGGAAAGCAAGTGGGACTGAAGCTCTGACTACGATGAAGACTCTGTTTTTGAACAAAAACTTTATCTAGCTTATTGGAGGACACTTTTGTTTGTGGAGATCGTATAGTTGATTACAGGACTTTGCGTTTGAATGAGCTTGTAAAGCTGGTTGTCTCTGTTTGTGTGGAGAAGGAGATTGTGTAGCTGATTATAGGACTCAGTTTGTGGAGAGGTAGCTTCTGTAGCTGAATGGGTACTCTGTTTGTGTGAATAAGGAGATTGTTAGCTGATTAAAGGAATCTGTTTGTGGAGAGGGAGCTTTTGTAGCCAATTGGTGGACTCTGTTGTTGTGGCGTATCTTTTGCAGCTGACAGTGTGACTCTGTTTGTGGAGACGGAGGTTGTGCAGCTGTGTTTGTGTGGCTTTGTTTGTGGCAGCTTGCAGGTGTTTTTTGTCAGTCCATGGAGTGGGAGATGCTTGCGTAGGAGGAATTTCAACGAGACTTCTTTGGATTACTTAGTATTGCTGAGAACAGCTCAGTTTAAACAACTGTTTTTTACCCTGATTGTGCTATCCTCACTGTGCTCATCGTGCTATTTTGTTGCATTCTGATTGTGCTAAACACATTTTTGGCTAACACAACGCTACACCGATTTGTTGCTTAACGAGACCACCATCAAGCAACACAATTATACAAACGCTATAGAAACGGCTAATAAATTTGCTCTGAGACCGAAGGAGTTTCCTAGCGTAAAACAGTACTAGTCCTTGCGTAGAACATATAAAAAGTCCTTGCGTAAAACAAAACTAGTTTTTGGGTAAACCATAGTAACAGAGGGTACATAGTCTAGAAAGTAAACTACTATTGTTTGGGGTTATATATAGGTAAAAGAAAAACTATAAAATAATCTAAACAACCAGAAAGGGAGAAACCGAGTTCTGGGATGAGTTCATATTCATGTTTTGCGGAACAGTATGAAGCTCGTATGCACCACTCATTTAAAGTAGGAAAAATATTAACTTGTGATTCCACTTAGAAGATCACATAACTAATATTAAAAATGGCCCATCAGAGGAAAAGCAAACACCAGTTGTAAATATAGGAAGAAACAGAAGAGAGGAAAAAGAAAAAGATAAAAAGTCAGTTCTGTCTCTCAGACTACACAAAATTGATGGTACAAAAGCTTGAAATGTACTTTGCAAAAGATCTAAGAGTTTCAAGTGGCCGCAACTACATAAACTGATATCAGAATTAACTGACATTAATAAAAACTCGAATGAAAACATAGCAGTCTAATGACCAAGAGCTGACGATATGAATTACAACTTCAGCTTGATGAACGAAGGCGTGAGCGAGAAAAAAATAATTTTCAAAAACCTTGAAAAGCTGATCTAAAGAATACCAGAGCTTCACCAACCTCGTAAAAGTTAGTGATGAAGAGAAAGGGTTAGAGGAAATTAAGCGGGATTTATCAACATTGACAACGAGAATGTTCAAAAGAAAGGTGATATTATATTCTGCAATGAAAAGCAAAAATGCTTAATTTGTCAAAAAATGGAACACAGGGCTAAAGATTCTTGAAATAAGAAACAAAATAGAGAACAAACACGGGGTAAAACAATAAATTGTTTTTATTGTTGTGAGCAGGGTCACATCTTCAAATTTTATTAGAAGCAGAAACCAAAGCAAAGTTTGTAAGCCAGAGCAGAAGGTTTCAAAATAATCAACCGGGGTCTCAGTTGAAGAACGAAAAAAAGAAAACGAAGAGCAATTCTCAATTTTTCAAATCACAAGTAACAATTCTGTCTTTGAACTAGTATTAGACTCTGGAGAAACAGCCATTTGATTAAGGATGAAAGTTTTTTATTGAAATTGAAAGGGAATATCCAATGACCTACGCAATATTTATCAAAAAATCAATTGGAGGACGGATGACAAATGAGATGAAAACTGAGGACTTAATAGGTTGTGAGCGGAAAAAAGAAGGTCAAATGCACTACTTGTGACTGATAATTCTAAAAACTGTTTCTAAGTGTCGAAACTGGGACCAGCTTATAATAAAGTCTTTTCTTTTGGAAAACAGTGAATTCAACAGTTTCAGAAAAGTGTGATTTAGCTAGTAGGGGCCGGCTAAGTTTATGGCACAAACGTCTAGGACAAAATAATACTGAAGGTCTTTTGAAATTTAGGTATCATGCCTTAGGACCTAAAATAAATAAACATGACGTAGGGAACTGTAAGACATGTCAAATTACTGAGACAGAGTCAAGAAAGATTCCGCGGTTCCTAAATATTCTGCGACAAGAGCCAAGGACGTCTTAAAAATAGTCCACACTGATATTTTAGGGCCTATTAATCCAAAAGCTGTTTATGTCCACCGATATGCATTTGCTTCCGCTTCGTAGACAATTTTAGTATGTAGCAGAATTGTTTTTCTGAAAGACAAAGTATGATGAAATAGACAATTTCAGCAGTTTATTGCAGCTAAAGGAAAGTCAGTAACGTTGGTGTGCGACGGAGCGGGCGAATTCAATTTGAACAAAATCAAGCAAAAATGTATAAAACAAAGCTTATGACTAGAGTTTTCAGCAGTTTATACACCTGAAGAAAAAGGTAAAATTGAACTTAATTGGGGAGCAATAAAATTAGTTGCCAGATACCTAATTGAGCAATCAGGACTTGATAAGGCATACTCTCCTTATGCAGTAAATATTTCAAGTGATATTAAAAACTATTTTCACCATTCGGGGATCACAAGACACATTTCGTAGCAGTGTATGGAGAAAAACCAAATCTAGAATCACTGAAAGTTTTTGGTTGTACCGTCTACGTTCATGTTGAGAAATCATTCAGAGGAAAACTGATTGAAATTTAAATTGACTGAAATTGATAAAACAATATTTTTGGGATTGTAAGATCACAGCAAAATATTGTCTTATTGGGGTAAAGGATAAAAATGGTACAATTAAAATTAAAAAGTCTAGAAACGTAACTTTTAACGAACAGAAATTTTTCAATTATAACTAATTGAATGCAGAACAGAAGCGGAGAGTACAGGAAGCAGATCTGAATCCATTAGCTTTCTTGAAGTAAACTTATAAATGATAATGTGATACCCTAATCAACAGAAGCAATAAAAATCAAAAAAGGGTATGAAGCAATTATTGAAGACAACGTCTGAGAACTTGTGGATAACCAAAGAAACAAAACTGCTGGTTGCAGTTGGCATTTTGTATTGAATTGTGGTACTAGCGGAGAAACAGTGAGTTATAAAGCAAGATTGTAGCTAAGGATGTTAGCCAATTTTTAGGTAGAGTGTACAACCAGACCTATTCAACGACAACACGCCTCTCAACTATCAGAATTCTTTTAAGCAATGCACTCCGAAATCAAACAATTGGACATTAAAACTGCATGCTGACATTGATGAAGAGATCATTACGCAGCAATCTGAGGGTTTTGAAAACAACGATTATCAAGGAAATCCCTTAGTCTGTAAGCTTAATATAAGTTTATATGGATTAAAATAATCTCGTAGGAATTGGTACTCAACAATTAAATGTTTTCTACGAGGTCTGGGTTGGTTTTGTTCCGTCTGTTCAATATGAGTGCCTCTTTAAGAAAAAGGACGAAGGAGATATAGCGGTAAAGATCTTTCTATGATTAGATGACAAGTTTATATTAGAAAAGCGACATTTTTTTCAAAAACTTCATAAACAAAGCCGGTGAGCACTCAAAACACGTAGGTATTCTGAGCTTAGTTAGTTTTTAAACATTCAAATTGAAAAAACAGAACACGAAATAATGACAAAACAAGAGGTCTATTTAGAAAAACTAATGCAAAGTATAAAATGTTTGAATGTACGACACTGGAAATACCTTTGGAGGTCAATTCAAAGCTTTGGAAATTTGATTCAGCAGAAATGGGAAGTAAAAAAAACAAAGAAAAGCAGTAGCGTGATTGTAGGGGAAGAGTAAGATGTTTAAATTATTTGGCACTGCCTACCAGACCAGACATTGCAAACTTACAACTAATACTTTGAGTTCGTTTGAGAAAAGCCGGGGAACAAATATTAGAACGCCGCAAAAGCTTTTCTACGGTACTTGACGGGTACAGGAAAGTGCGATATATAAGACTAAAGGATTTTAGAACGCCGCAAAAGCTTTTCTACGGTACTTGACGGGTACAGGAAATTGCGATAAATAAGACTAAAGGATTTTTGTATTCGGACTGAGGTGCTAACTTAGATAGTAAAAAAATACGAGTGGTCATTGTTTCAAGCTTGACAATAGTTCAAGAGCAATTAGCTGGGCTATTAAGTTACAAAATAGCGTATCAACCTCCACAACTGAAGCTGAACAAGATGCAGTAGTGGAGTCAAGTAAAGAAGTCGTACACTTAGCAAATTTTTTGAACGAAATGAACGTAGATGTTCATCAACCAATACAAGTGTTTGTAGTTAATCAATAATTCATTGATCTTAGTAAGAATTCAATGAACCATGGCAAGACTAATCACTTTTTGTTAAAATTGAGCTTCATTCGGAACACGGTCGAGATAATACTATTAGAGGTGAACATTTTGTTTACCGATCGCATGCTTGCAGACATTTCAACAATAGCTTCGCGGAGAAATAAAATTTCAGTTTTCCGTTATTTTTTTTCTCGGTTCAAACGCTTAATGTGATCGTAGGGGTATGAAATGGATAATGTCAAATGTTCAATTACAAAATTTCAAAAATATTATACACACTTGAATCATCTTTAGTGTCAAGAAAACAATGCTAAATGTGCTGCTAATACTAATGTTTTCCATAACTATTCAATACTAGCATGAATTGATAACACTTAATTTTGACTTTTGATTGATTTCCACGATAAAATGCTTGTAAACCTCACATGTCACGGAAAGTCATCAAAGTAGTAAATCAAAGATAGTTGTAGGAAGCAGAAGAGGGCGGTAATAACTGGGTATATATTTGGTCAAGATTTTGTAATTATTGCCAGTGCTGTCACCCATCAATTCTCATTGAATTATTTGATTGAAAGAATTGTTTCTGCGTTCCAACAACCCATATTATTAATTGAAAAGGTTAAAAATGATCTTGTCTCACCCCAAAAAAGCTCTTTTTTCAAGAACAACTCTATTTAACCCAAATTTGTCTCTCACAAAAGATGAGTGCCTCTTTAAGAAAAAGGACGAAATAGATATAGCGGTAAAGATCATTCTATGATTAGACGACATGTTTATATTAGAAAAACGACATTTTTTTCAAAAACTTCATAAACAAAGCCGGTGAGCACTCAAAACACGTAGGTATTCTGAGCTTAGTTAGTTTTTAAACATTCAAATTGAAAAAACAGAACACGAAATAATGACAAAACAAGAGGTCTATTTAGAAAAACTAATGCGAAGTATAGAATGTTTGAATGTACGACACTGGAAATACTTTTGGAGGTCAGTTCAAAGCTTTGGAAATTTGATTCAGCAGAAATGGGAAGTAAAAAAAAAACAAAGAAAAGCAGTAGCGTGATTGTAGGGGAAGAGTAAGATGTTTAAATTATTTGGCACTGCCTACCAGACCAGACATTGCAAACTTACAACTAATACTTTGAGTTCGTTTGAGAAAAGCCGGGGAACAAATATTAGAACGCCGCAAAAGCTTTTCTACAGTACTTGACGGGTACAGGAATGTGCGATAAATAAGACTAAAGGATTTTAGAACGCCGCAAAAGCTTTTCTACGGTACTTGACGGGTACAGGAAATTGCGATAAATAAGACTAAAGGATTTTTGTATTCGGACTGAGGTGCTAACTTAGATAGTAAAAGAATACGAGTGGTCATTGTTTCAAGCTTGACAATAGTTCAAGAGCAATTAGCTGGGCTATTAAGTTACAAAATAGCGTATCAACCTCCACAACTGAAGCTGAACAAGATGCAGTAGTGGAGTCAAGTAAGAAGTCGTACACTTAACAAATTTTTTGAACGAAACGAACATAGATGTTCATCAACCAATACAAGTGTTTGTAGTTAATCAATAATTCTTTGATCTTAGTAAGAATTCAATGAACCATGGCAAGACTAATCACTTTTTGTTAAAATTGAGCTTCATTCGGAACACGGTCGAGATAATACTATTAGAGGTGAAAATTTTGTTTACCGATCGCATGCTTGCAGACATTTCAACAATAGCTTCGCGGAGAACTAAAATTTCAGTTTTCCGTTATTTTTTTCTCGGTTCAAACGCTTAATGTGATCGTAGGGGTATGAAATGGATAATTTCAAATGTTCAATTACAAAATTTCAAAAATATTATACACACTTGAATCATCTTTAGTGTCAAGAAAACAATGCTAAATGTGCTGCTAATACTAATGTTTTCCATAACTATTCAATACTAGCATGACTTGATAACACTTAATTTTGACTTTTGATTGATTTCCACGATAAAATGCTAGTAAACCTCACATGTCACGGAAAGTCATCAAAGTAGTAAATCAAAGATAGTTGTAGGAAGCGGAAGAGGGCGGTAATAACTGGGTATATATTTGGTCAAGATTGTGTGCTTATTGCCAGTGCTGTCACCCATCAATTCTCATTGAATTATTTGATTGAAAGAATTGTTTCTGCGTTCCAACAACCCATATTATTAATTGAAAAGTTTAAAAATGATCTTGTCTCACCCAAAAAAAACCTCTTTTTTCAAGAACAACTCTATTTAACCCAAATTTTTCTCTCACAAAAGATGACGTTCATTTGCCATTTCAAGCAGGAAAATACATTCTTTAGACAAATATCATACAAATATTGCTAGTAGATTGTAGTATGATAATTTAAAAAGTCCACATCATGCTATGAAGTCAAAGAATAAATATAAAGTCATCTAACCAAAAAATTAGTTTGTGATAGGAATAAATCAGTATAATTTGCTAGATGTCAGAAAGTCACCAGTTTAAAAGGGCAAATTTTTAGGAAAAACCTGTTTTAGTGTAGCACCAATGGGTTGTACATAAAAAAAGTATTCCGTCCCATTTTGAGAGTCCTAAAACAGGTCCTGAGGAGCTAGAGGACTTCACAGGTTAAAATTTTTCTCGAGGTTTCCCAACTATCATTGACGAAAGGTGTAACTATGTGAGGTGACGTCAATGGTTGAAACAAAACAGTTGATAACAACATCTGACAAGTTCTGAAATACTCAAAAATTTGTGTCAGTTGAAATCTTGAGCGCAGCAGAAGTGTTTGATAGTCATCGAGTCTTTTGACGAAATTGCAATTACACATCAATAATTGTTTTCAAGCAGCTTTTTGCTGTTTTACCATCGAAAGGATGGGCATTTAAGATGATGGGCATTCAAAAACAGGTCTACATCATGCCAATAGATCTTTCGGTATCACTCTCAGCATAATTTTGTTCTGTTAACATTAGAAGTTTTTATTTGTTCTCAGTTTATTTCTTGAGATTAATTATATTATGTAAAAGTGAACTTTTCACACATAGAAAAAGGCTTTGTTTTTGAAGAACAGCTGTTTTTCACGCAAATTTTTCTCACACGAAAGATGACATTTATTTGCCATTAAAAGCAGGAAATTACATTCTTTCGGACTTATATTTAAAAAAATGTTGTTAGTAGATCACAGTATATTGATTTCAAATGTCCACATGATGACAGCATTGTTATAAATAAAGCAATGCAATATAGGATAGATATGAATTCATCTAACCAAAAAACTAATTAATATGTGGAGAAAATGGGTGTATATTACTGGATGGCAGCAAATCTGCTGTCCAGATTAAAATGCCAAATTTTTTAGAAGCCTATTTTAAATAGCACGAATGAGTTGAACATCAAACAAAAAGTATTCCCGACTTCCCCCTCTTAGATTCCTAAAAACACCTCTTGAGTAGCTAGAGAACTTCAAATGTTATTATTTTTCTCCAAAATGCTCAACTATCGTTACCGAAAGGCGTAACTATGCGACGTGACGTCAATGGTTGAAACAAAACAGTTGATAACAAAATATGACAAGTCCTGAAATACACAAGAAAGTTGAATCAGTTGACATTTTGAGCGGAGCAGCAGCCTTTGATATTCGTCGAGGTGTTTGAAGTTATTCACAGAAAACTAGTGAAGAGCCTTGCGCAAATTTGTTTTCCCAAAATTGCAGGTGTTGCAATCATCATAATAACATGATCAATAACACTATTAGTGGTTCCCATAAAAGTTCTTTAGAGCCTACTTTTGAAGAATTCAACAAATTAAAAAACAGAAAGATGATATAAAGAAAAATACTATAATTGATGAACACCACAAAAAACAAAGAAGCTTTAACTACTGAATGTTAGACAGCAGAAAGCAAAAAATATTGTCCAATTTGCCAACACGTGACAGCAAGATTCAAAATTTGTATAAATCTGTATAAAATTGGCGACTGAGTAAACAAAAACACTATAGCTACAATTTAAACAACTGAACAGTCTTAATCACACTTCAATAAAAGATGAATATGACCTTTTTAAGTAAAATTACACACATCGAACAAAAAAAAAGAACAAATACGGGAAGACACAAAAATAAAGTCATACAAACGTGGAACAATCAACTGAAAGCGTTCGAAAATTCATTGAAGTTTTCAATAAAAACAATTCAACCAGCCTTTAACGTGACTAATTAAGAAGACAGCATTAAAAACAACATAAACGTACCAAACAAAAATTTGGACCATAGCATTTCAATTCATATTTTCATAACAAGAATACGGTTACCCTAGAAACAAGCAGACGGTTAGCTAGCGTTATTTGATTTTCAGATACCACAACAACTAATAAGAACTAATCTTTTAGAAAACTGTACGGACTGATTTTTAAAAAAACGCAAGCAATATCAAGGTCTTGCACAATTAATTGCTAATTGACGGATTCAATTAATTGCAATTATGCATCAATTATTGTATTTAAGCAGCTATTTGCTAATCTATCATCGAAATGAAATGCATTTAGGATGATAAAAAATCATCGAACTCAAAAATCCATCTAACCAAAAAGTAATTAATATGTGGAATGAATAATTGTAATTTGCGATATGGCAGAAAATCTGCAGTCCAGTGTAACAGGCAGTCAAAAATTTTAGGGAGAAACCCATTTTAGAAAAGCACCAATGGTTTGTACATCAAACAAAGAACATTCCCGACTTCCCCCTTATAGAGTCCTAAAAAATTCCTGAGGAGCTAGAGGACTTCACCAGTTAAAGTTTTTCCCAAGTTCCCCCAACTGTTATTGACGAAAGTTGTAATTATGTGAGGCCACGTCAATGGTTGATACAAAAAAGTTCCTGCAATATAAAAGAAAGCTGAGTCAGTTGACATTTTGAGCGCAGCAGAAGTCTTTGTTAGTCATCGAGGCGTTTGTCGTTACTCACACAAACCGGCGAAGAAATTTTTTTGTCTTCCCAAAAGCTATCAGTGCCGCAGACATCATAATGATATAATCAATAACAGTTACATAAAATTTTACGCAATTCCATTTTAGCCAATGCCATTTTACCCATCCTGCCATTTTACCTAATGCCACTTTACTCAATGCCATTTTACCCATAATACCAACTTACCCAATGCTCTTTGATCTTTCCGATCAATTATCGGATTACAAATAAGCAGTCACTATTACAAGGATGATTCAAATATTTATGTGGACAATTTAATACCATGTTCGGTTGTGATAGTTTGATATCAAGACCCACTGGCAATTTAATTATATAATCGGCTAAACAGTCGTTCTGGTAAATTTAGCAATAGGGTAAATTGCGTAAGTTGGCATTGCGTGAAATGGCATTGGGCAAAATAGAATTAGGTAAGTTGTCCTGATATCTTTAATAACAATATAAAAAATAAAGGTGTGCATAACTGTTCTTTAGAGCCTACTATCGAAATATTCAACAAATTTAAAAACAAAGAAAGAGAAAATGAAGGAAGAGAACATAGTTCATGAAGAGCACAAAGAATAAAAACATAGCAGGACAATTCAAAGACGTACAATTCAAAGAAATTTCATTGACTAAGCAGAAAACTAGACCTAGAACGGACTGTTGATGGATTGGTAAAAACATTTAGAAAAAAATCCGATCCAAAAAAATCAGAGTGAAATTGCTGCATGTGAACAAAAAACCACTAGCGAGAAAGCGAATTTTTGTTCAAACACTTTTTTCTCACTCTACTTTAAAATCAGAGTGAAAAATTTTCACGCCGCCAAGCCACTCACTTTTTCGCTCCACTTCCTGTTTCGGCATGACCAAACTCACTACTCCAATTTGACTTCAGAAATCATAAAAATGTGTGAACAGATCTTTAAAAAAGACAGCGCCCCAATACAATTCAAATTTTTTGAATTGTAATCAAATTCTTTGAATTGTAAAAAGCATGAACTAGTCAATGCTAGACTGCAGAAAAGAGGAAATTTTGTCCGATTTGTCAGCACGTGACAGTATGATTCGAAAATTGACTAAACCTGTTTAAAATTTGACGACTGAGTAAACAAACACTTTAGCTCCAAGCTCAAACTACTGAACAGTCTAAATCACACCTCATTAAATGATGAATATGACAATTTGCTAATTAGAATAACACACATCAAACAACAACAAAAATACCAAATTTTGGGAAAAACAGATTTATAAAGTCAAGAAAACGTGAAGCAATCAATTGAAAAATTGGAAAAATTCATTGAAGGTTTCAATAAAAAACAATTCAACCAGCCATTAACGTGACCAACTCATAAGACAACATGAAAAACAACATAAACGTGCAAAACAAAACTTCGACGGTGTCATTTCAATTCATCTATTGACAATGTTACTAAAAATTTGAACGTTCCAATGAAAGGATTGAAAAGAACCTTGCTCAAATTTGTTTTCCCGCAATTGCAGGTGTTGCAAACATCATACGAACATAATCAATAACACTATAAAAAGTAGTGGTTCCCATATCAGTTCTTTAGAGCCTACTATCGAAGAATTCAACAAATTGAAAAACAATGAAAGATGAAATAAAGAAAAGTACCATAATTGATGAACACCACAAAAAACGAAGCTTTAACTACTGAATGTTAGACAGCAGAAATCAAAAAAATTATTGTCCAATTTGCCAACACGTGACAGCAAGATTCAAAATTTAAATAAATCTGTATAAAACTGGCAACTGAGTAAACAAAAACACTATAGCTACAATTTAAACAACTGAACAGTCTTAATCACACTTCAATAAAAGATGAATATGACCTTTTTAAGTACAATTACACACATCGAACAAAAAAAAGAACAAATACGGGAAGACACAAAAATAAAGTCATACGAACTTGGAACAATCAACTGAATGCGTTCGAAAATTCATTGAAGTTTTCAATAAAAATAATTCAACCAGCCTTTAACGTGACTAATTAAGAAGACAGCATTAAAAACAACATAAACGTATCAAACAAAAATTTGGACCATAGCATTTTAATTCATATTTTCATAACAAGAATACGATTACCCTAGAAACAAGCAGACGGTTAGCTAGCGTTATTTGATTTTAAGATACCACAACAACTAATAAGGTCTAATGTTTTTTAGAAAACTGTACGGACTGATTTTAAAAAATACGCAAACAATATCGAGGTCTTGCACAATTAATTGCTAATTGACGGATTCAATTAATTGCAATTATGCATCAATAATTGTATTTAAGCAATTATTTGCTAATCTATCATCGAAATGAAATGCATTGAGGATGACAAAAGATCATCGAACTCAAAAATCCATCTAACCAAAAAGTAATTAATATGTGGAATGAATAATTGTAATTTGCGATATGGCAGAAAATCTGCAGTCCAGTGTAACAGGCAGTCCAAAATTTTAGGGAGAAACCCATTTTAGAAAAGCACCAATGGGTTGTACATCAAACTAAAAACATTCTCGACTTCCCCCTTATAGAGTCCTAAAAAATTCCTGAGGAGCTAGAGGACTTCACCAGTTAAAGTTTTTCCCAAGTTCCCCCAACTGTTATTGACGAAAGTTGTAATTATGTGAGGCCACGTCAATGGTTGAAACAAAAAAGTTCCTGCAATATAAAAGAAAGCTGAGTCAGTTGACATTTTGAGCGCAGCAGAAGTCTTTGTTAGTCATCGAGGCGTTTGACGTTACTCACACAAACCGGCGAAGTAACTTTTTTGGCTTCCCAAAAACTATCAGTGCCGCAGACATCATAATGATATAATCAATAACGGTTACATGAAATTTTACGCAATTCCATTTTAAACAATGCCATTTTACCCATCCTGCCATTTTACCTAATGCCACTTTTCTCAAGGCCATTTTACCCATAATACCAACTTACCCAATGCTCTTCGATCTTTTCGATCAATTATCGGATTACAAATAAGCAGTCACTATTACAAGGATGATTCAAATATTTATGTGGACAATTTAATACTATGTTCTGTTGTGATAGTTTGATATCAAGACCCACTGGCAATTTAATTTTATAATCGGCTAAACAGTCGTTCTGGTAAATTTAGCAATAGGGTA
Source organism: Convolutriloba macropyga (assembly GCF_964194025.1). NCBI lineage: Eukaryota > Metazoa > Xenacoelomorpha > Acoela > Convolutidae > Convolutriloba > Convolutriloba macropyga. The sequence goes on along the minus strand of NC_134474.1, from coordinate 35,097,230 downwards.
AATTGAGTAAGTTGGCATTGCGTGAAATGGCATTGGGCAAAATAGAATTAGGTAAGTTGTCCTGATACCTTTAATAACAATATAAAAAATAAAGGTGTGCATAACTGTTCTTTAGAGCCTACTATCGAAATATTCAACAAATTTAAAAACAAAGAAAGAGAAAATGAAGGAAGAGAACATAGTTCATGAAGAGCACAAAGAATAAAAACATAGCAGGACAATTCAAAGACGTACAATTCAAAGAAATTTCATTGACTAAGCAGAAAACTAGACCTAGAACGGACTGTTGATGGATTGGTAAAAACATTTAGAAAAAAATCCGATCCAAAAAAATCAGAGTGAAATTGTTGCATGTGAACAAAAAACCACTAGCGAGAAAGCGAATTTTTGTTCAAACACTTTTTTCTCACTCTACTTTAAAATCAGAGTGAAAAATTTTCACGCCGCCAAGCCACTCACTTTTTCGCTCCACTTCCTGTTTCGGCATGACCAAACTCACTACTCCAATTTGACTTCAGAAATCATAAAAATGTGTGAACAGATCTTTAAAAAAGACAGCGCCCCAATACAATTCAAATTTTTTGAATTGTAATCAAATTCTTTGAATTGTAAAAAGCATGAACTAGTCAATGCTAGACTGCAGAAAAGAGGAAATTTTGTCCGATTTGTCAGCACGTGACAGTATGATTCGAAAATTGACTAAACCTGTTTAAAATTTGACGACTGAGCAAACAAACACTTTAGCTCCAAGCTCAAACAACTGAACAGTCTAAATCACACCTCATTAAAAGATGAATATGACAATTTGCTAATTAGAATAACACACATCAAACAACAACAAAAACTAAATTTTTGGAAAAAAAGATTTATAAAGTCAAGAAAACGTGAAGCAATCAATTGAAAGCTTGGAAAAATTCATTGAAGGCTTCAATAAAAAACAATTCAACCAGCCATTAACGTGACCAACTCATAAGACAACATGAAAAACAATATAAACGTACAAAACAAAACTTCGACGGTGTCATTTCAATTCATCTATTGACAATGTTACTAAAAATTTGAACGTTCCAATGAAAGGATTGAAAAAAAAAACGATTACTTATGAATTAAGCAGACGGTTTGTTAGCGTTATTTGATTTTAAGAGACCAAAAAGACCAACTAATAAGAACTGGACTCCTCAAAAAATGTACTGACTGATTTTTTTTTAATTACAAACATTTTCAAGGTCATACACAATTAATTGCTCCTTGACGGATTCAATTAAGAGCAATTATACATCAATGGAACCCATCATATCAGCGTTAGTGGTATTAATGTAAAAATGACAAGAAAAAAACAAAGAAAAAAGTTATCAGATTTTCTGTCAGATTAAGTGAACAAAAATCTCTCTGTCTGAAACATATAAAAATTTATTTAAGCACCTTTTCCCACTTTGGAATAAATTCATAGTAAAAAATTTTACGCCTCAAAATAATTCACTATTATCCGCAATTTTGGCATGATTCAAATTGCCACTGCAAGTTAATTTTGATCAATCCAATATGACCTTAAACCTGTGTGAACAGATCTTATT
>NC_134474.1:35038175-35095456 GCF_964194025.1 Convolutriloba macropyga | reverse complement strand
CTAAATGTGTAACAGCCCTACCCCATTATTATTCCTTAGGCAGTATAATGTTCCAGCTATTAATCTATTAATCTTATAGCGCCTTTCCGCTCAAGCTTTGTTTTACTTTCGTGCCACTGGACCATAGTGTATTTATTATTGATAACACAATTTGGCACGCAATTTATTTAGCTTTTGCGTGTTTCAAGAGCTAATTGAGAATTTGTTCCGTTGGCCATGTTCCTTCGCCCAAACGACACTTGATACTTTTCTGCTTACAATCCAGTTAGTTGAGCTTTTTCTCAACAAGCTTTTATAAATAACCTATTCAGTTTAATTCAATATTCTGAAAACTTACTTTGTCGATTTTCCCAAAGAAAAAGATAGAGCACAGAAAACAAGGTAAGATCAATTAAATTGAAGTTGTTAATTTCAACAAAAAAAAACTAAAACAACCCAATCTCGAATCCCGCATTCGCAATTCAAACGTTCGTTTTTTTTAATACCTACCGGGTTGTTATATTGTTGACAGGTTCGGGATTTTTTTTTCCAAAATAAGCTATCCTGCAATTTTCAGGAACATCTGCTTTTTCTTTACCTTCTTTTCAAAAAAAAAAAAAAAAAAAGAGAAAAATAACTCAAATATTCGGTCGTTTTTGTGATCTGCTTGACAGATAACGGTTGTTCTTTTTCTTAGATGAGCAATAATTGCCTTTAACTTTAGAACGCTTTGACAAATAGGTACTGATTTCAGAGGCTTCTCAAGCGTTATCCGATTTATCGGAAAATAGACGCTCCTTGCTTCCGCAGCTTCTACATTCCCAGTGTTTGTAGGTCCCACGTAGTAAGACTAAGGGGCTTAGCAAGGGAGGTTTCGGCGGCTGCTACGGCAACCTCAACGATACATAACTTAAGACGAGAGACCTGAAATCCTAAGTTAAAAAAAAAGTCTCTGCGTTCTTTTCTGTTATCTCTTAGAGGCCAGCTTTTTCTGGTCCCCACAATTTTGAACAACCGATATCTGACTTGCCGGTCCAATCGCAAGGTTGGAACTTTGTGCAGCATTTTTTATTTCCATGTAATTAATAACAAATGGCTGACGCAGCTCTGGAAGCTAAACTTCTTCTACCGGAGCCTTTTAACGGAACAAGTGATATTCAGGCCTATATAACACAATTCGAACTCTTGAGTTCGTTACAAAATTGGCTAAAAAAAGCATTCAATAGTGATGGAACTCCGCAACACGACAGCGCTGGTCAACAGGTTTACATTGATAAGCGTCATACTATTTTTCCCTTGCGCTTACGAGGCAGTGCTATCGAATTTTATCAGTCATTAGATGACGCAACAAAAAATGATTATTCAGAGCTTAAAAAGCAATTTTTGCGCCAATATCAGGAACCTCCTGAATTTTTTCGGTCATCCCTTGCAAAACGTATTCAAGGCGAGTCCGAAAAAGTAAGTGAATTTTTAGCTGAGCTCAAACTTCTAGCTAATAAGGCTTATCCCCAAGACACGCAGGCAATCAGAGACCATATTGTGCTTCAATCTTTCATTGATGGCCTTCACAATATTCATGTAAGGGTAGAGTTAAGAAAGAACAAGCCGGCTGACATTAACGCGGCCTTAGAATCAGCACTCCACTTCGACGCAATTTACCGTCTTGAAGCAAATGCAAATGAGACTGCGCCTTCATCTACTTCTGTGAGTTCCATTGAAGCACTTTCGCGTAAAGTTGATAAACTCATGGCCGGACAAGTTAGTTACCAACCACGTTCTCGTCCGATGAACAAAAAAATCGGGTCGCAGGAGCAACTCTCCTTACAGATTGTCTCCGTTTAACAAACGCAAGTCACCTACTTTCTCTCGTAGCCCATCGCAACACGGAGAACGTCGTCAATCTTCCTCTCCGCGAAAAACGTTTCTTGACAATTCACACAGTCGTTCAATCAGTAATGAAAGAAAAGTCAGGTTCACCGGACCAACTATTTGTTATGGTTGTAATCGTAAAGGTCATACTAAAAATAATTGCAAAAATTGTTGGAACTGTGGTTCTTCTCAACATCAGCGACGTAATTGCCCAGAGTCAAAACCATACTCTAACCGATAGCTTCTTCTATCGCCATAGTCCACCTTGAAAGAGTTTGTTCTCCATTTTTAATAACCCATGGCACAAAACAAGCGTATTTTTGGCATACAGTCGCTTCTTTCCAAAATAATAATCGCCGATAATATACTGCCTGCCCTGATTGATTCAGGTGCTTCAATTAGTGTAATTCGTGCCGATGTTTTTGGCAAGTTCAGCAACTTTAGCCCTTCGCTTACATTGGAAGCATCTGATATCCAAGCATCCGCCATAAATGGCTCTATGCTTCAATTTAAGGGTATGTGCTTGCTTCCATGTCGTTGGTTTAAAAATGGTCCCATGTTTTCTTTCAAATTTTACATTTGTGCCCACCTCAGTGTTCCTTGTGTGGTCGGTTTTGATCTCCTACACAAACAAAAATGTGCAGTAGACTTCTCTCGGGGTTTATTAGATGTAGGTGACGCAGTACTGGAATGTATCAGTCCGTTGTCTCAGTGGTTTGAGGATAATTCTCCGACAACTGAGACTTCGCTTTGTTCTGTAACTTCGCGTTTCCTTATTCCACCTCGAAGTGAAGCACTCGTAAAATGTAATCTAAAGTCACATCATGCGCATAAGTTTTCTTCAAGCAGTTCGCGTACTTCGTCTGACGCGACTGTGGGTTTGGTTGAGCCCCACGTAGGTTTCACCAGTTTAAACTCCCTTTTAGTGGCCTCGTCTCTTGTAACAGTTTCTCAAAATGAATTTTGGCTAAGAGTACTTAACCCTACTTGTAATTCCGTAACTTTATATCCTTCGCAAACTATTGCGCAAATCTTACCCTACAACGAGACTGTCCTTCAAACTGTTGGTTTCAATGCTGTTGACATCAATTCAGCTGAAACTTTGATGCAGTTGTTTAAATCAAAGTTCAGCACTCTCACTAAAAAACAACAAAAGGACGCTTTTAGTCTACTCAAGCAGTTTGCAGACGTGTTTGCTACCGACAAATGGGATCTAGGCTCATGTAATTTGCATAAACTGCGTATTCAGTTGAAAGATGACGCCCAGCCTAGCCGAGTGCCATACAGATCAATGAATCCTTCTAAAAGAAAAGATCTCAAGGATAAGATAACCAAACTCCAAGAAAAAGATCTCATATCTCCTACTCATTCCGAGTGGGCAGCTCCAACCGTGTTAGTTCCGAAACGTGACGGGTCATATCGTCTTGTTATTGACTATCGGAAACTAAATGCCCAAACAGTCAAAACATCGTGGCCTCTTCCGCGCATATCAGATATTCTAAATAATCTCGAGGGAAGCATTTTTTTCTCTAGCCTCGACCTTTGCAGTGGATTTCATCAAATGGAGATTGATGAAGAAGATCGACACCTTACTTCTTTCATTACGCCGTTTGGACTGTATCAGTGGAAACGGATGCCAATGGGTCTTTGCAATGCCCCTGGAGCATTTCAAAGACTAATGGAAATTGTTTTATCAGGGTTGACATATGAAATTGTCCTGGTTTATCTTGATGATATTATAGTCTTTGGTCGTTCTTTCGAGGAACACATACATCGTCTTCAACTTGTGTTCCAACGCATACGGGAAGCAAATTTGAAAATTTCACCTGCCAAATGTTCCTTATTCCAAACGAAGTTAGTATTTCTGGGTCATGTAGTCTCTGCTGACGGGATACACACTGATCCTGCTAAAATAGCAGCTGTGGAGAAATACCCAGTTCCACAAACTATTCGTCAGTTAAGATCGTTCATGGGCCTTGTTGGCTTCTATAGAAAGTTTGTTCTCAATTTTGGTTTGATTGCGAACCCTCTGTACCAATTGATGAATAAAACAACAACGTTCCATTGGACAGCAGACTGCCAAAAAGCTTTCGAGAAATTGAAAACAGCGCTAGTATCCGCTCCAATCTTAGGTTTTCCAAATGAAAAGGATCAATTCGTTCTTTGTACTGACGCATCGCTTACTGGAATTGGCGCAGTGCTATCTCAAAAACAGAAAAATGGTGAAAAGGTTATTGCATATGCTAGCAAAGTGCTGCAAAAAGGTCAAAGAAACTACTCGGCTACGAAACGTGAACTCTTTGCTGTGGTGTTCTTCACATCATACTTCAAAGAATTTCTTCTTGGGCAAAAATTTCAGATAATTACTGACCATCGCGCCCTCGTTTGGCTCTATTCGTTCAAAGAGCCTGATGCAATAGTAGCGCGTTGGCTAGAAAAATTAAGTATGTTCAATTTTGAAATTGTCCATCGGCCTGGAAAAACTATTGCAAATGCTGATGCTCTTTCCAGATTACCACCTTTGAATTTATCTGCTACTTCTGTCACATCTGTTTCTTCGTCTCCGCACTTTTCAGAAACGCAAGATCAGGATAAAACTCTGTCTGTAGTCAAATCATGGTGTCGAACAGGTGAGAAACCACCTCGATCCTTAATGTTTGGTAGACCATCTGCTTTGCAGTGTTACTGGCAGCAATTCGAGACATTGAAAATTATTGATGGTGTTTTGTACCGGCTATTTCAACAACTGGATGGATCTACACTTTTCCATCAGTGTTGCGTTCCACTTAACCAGGTTCAAAAAGTTCTTCTTCAGTTGCATGATTCACCTGCTTCAGGACATTTAGGCAATAAGAAAACTCTTGATCGGGTACGTCAGCGATTTTACTGGCCAGGATTGAAAAATGATGTGGACTCCTGGATCTCAGGTTGTGCAACTTGTCAAAAACGAAAGAATCCCAAACAATCACATCAGCAAGAAATGCAGCTCTGGGCATTCTATGAACCTTTTCTTTGCGTGTCAGTTGATATCCTTGGCCCTCTCCCAGAAAGTCGGTTGAATGAGAAATTTTATAAATACATCCTAATGATTGGAGACCATTTTACTCGCTGGTTCGAGGCTGCACCCCTACAGAACATCAAGGCTGAGACAATCTGTAGCACTTTCTTAGATCAATGGGTCACCCGATTTGGTGTACCTGAATATATTCACAGTGACAACGGTTCGCAGTTCACATCGCGCCTTTTCGCAGATATGTGCAATAAGCTGCAGTTAACCAGCTCAAGATCTACTCCTTACCACCCGCAAGGAAATGCAAAAGTGGAACGCATAAATCGCACTTTGGAAGATGGGTTGGCAAAGTACTGCGCAGAACGGCATGAAGTTTGGTCTGTTCATCTTCAATCTTTCATGATGGCCTATCGTTCTGCAGTTCATGAGTCGACAGGTCAATCGCCTTTCCGATTAGTTTTTGGGAAAGAAATGCGCATGCCTGTTGATATGCTATATCCAACATTGCCCACTCCAATTGTTGGTCATCGGGATTATGTTTTTCAACGTTTAGTTGAATCTTCCACCATTTTCGAGTCCGTAATTCAGAAAAACGGATGGGAAATGCGCCGACAAAAAGCTATCTCTGACAAAAAGAAGCATGGTCCTTCGTATAAGGAAGGAGACCTGGTGCTTCTTCATTCACCAGTGTGCTCACAGGGTCAAACTCCTAAATTAAAGAGCTTCTGGTCTGGACCTCATTGCGTGAAAAAGGTTATTAACCAAATTAATTTTGTTCTACAAGACGTCAAAACTCAAAAACAACAGATTGCTCATTACGATCGCATTAAACCTTTTACACCATCAGACCAGCGGTTGCGCAGAAATCGTTCCAACCAAACTGTAAGACCAAGTCCTCAACCCATCGTCCCTGAAGACGATGATCTTGTGTTGGTTGATTTATCTGAAAGACAGGCTTCTACCTCTGATAGGTTACAAAACACTACTAACCCTACAAGTTCCGCCATTCCGTCACCGCCAGTTTTTTTGTCAGAAAATCAAAGTGGTTCAGGTTCCACAACAGTTCCTCAACGACCGCGTAGAGCTGTTGCTGATCATGCACGGCATCCAGGATTTTTCCGTTTAGCTTATTTTGATTCAGACAGTGATGTTGAGTGATTTGTTTAGATGCTCTTTGTGCAGCAAGTGTTGCTGTTGTTCACTTGCCTAGTAGATTGCAGTTTCTCTACACTTGTAGGCTATGACATCGAGGAAGTTCTCACAACAAAAATTTACTCGCTTCTTCCGAGTGAACAGTGTACGCCTGATAAATTAAGCACCAAAAACATTACTTTTGGTGGTTTGGTTCTTCATGCGCCCGAAGTTGATATTCAAATGAGTTTTTGCATGTTTCAAGCTTCTTACGCTGTTACCGGATTAGCGCATTCTGCCCGATTTGATGATTCTGTGTATTTAAAAGAGTATTCTCGCCTAGTGCCTACTTTCTATGCATTAGAAACTTGGGTTTGCAGAGCAATTTGGAGTGGTCGCAATTTCAAACTTCCAGGTTTTGCAGATGAAAATTTTAAAATGACTGAGGGGGATCTTTTGTTTGATGGTAGATCATACAAACCTGGCAATTTCAAGGTATTTGACTATTCGTACTCTTTCATGCGTGGTGGCAAGAAAGCTGGAATTTACTTCACCTGGCCTGTGGATTGGATTACCCCAGGTGGATCGAAAATTCACGCATCTGGTGTTATAAACGCAAAATTAACCATCGGCAAAGTAGTCGCAACTTTGGACAAAACCAGCTCTCCATGGTCCTTAATCTTGACAGATCCCAATGAAAGATCCACGTCCTGCAGTTTTCCAGGTTCTGACTTTCAGCATGACTCAATCACCTATTTACCGCATTTCTACGGTCAGTGTGAGATTAAATCAATATTTGAGTTCTCTCCGGAGCATCCTGGCGTTCAGATCTCTTCTGCTGATTCAATGTATTTGAGTGGAAAAACTGCTTCCAGGGATGATTCCCGCGTCTTTTATATAGAACTTCTGAACACAACTGTTAGTGTTTGCTCATATAAGGTCCGACCAACAACCTACTCTGGTGTTTACTTTGTCATTGAACCTATAACGGAGCAACTTCCGGAAATAGATTACAACACAGATGCAATTCCAAACTTAGTCTATGGGACAAAAATTGAGTTTGTGCATGTCAACGCGCATCTTTCGCGTCAACGAATTGTAAATTTCATCAAAAATGAAATTTGCAATACGCGTCAGATGATCTTAAATGGACTCATTTCTTTAGCGTCAAACTTGGACAATCCTAATCTCTTCCTCGGATCCGGTTCCATGTTAGGCATACATGCTGAAAAAGCGGGAGCTGTTCTTTACGTCCACAAATGTGTTAAAGTCGAAGCTCGAATTGCAGACTTCCCCTACTGCACAGAGGAAGTTCCTGTTCTTTTGGGCAATGATACGCAAATTCGTTTCATGAATCCGATAACACAAGTTGTGTATCCAAACTATACTTTGACTGCTTGTGATCCCACAGCACCTTACATGTACCGCACGTCTGAAGGCATCTGGATGCACTATGGAGATGATTATTCGGTCGCACGTACGCCCGAATCTCTAAGTGTTTTCAGCCATCTAGATTTTAGTGATAACTTACCTTCATTACACACCGCTGGTCTCTTTTCTTATCAGAACTTGAGGCAGAGCGCAAAGGCTCGGGTTCTAAAATACTCGCGCCGAACAATTTCGGGACGAGAAGTATATCTTGGTCCTCGCAGCCAATATTCTCATCCTGGTTTAATGCATTTTAATCCAAGCGTTTCCGAAGAACTAGAAAATTTGGCGGCTTGGAAATATTTGATTGATTTGCAATCTGTTGCGAGTGGTGGTTGGTACTACGCCGAGAGGTGCACTGTAATTACGCTAACAACTTTAGCGCTTCTAGGGCTCTTTATCTATATATTGAAACTTGTATTTGCGCTTAGGCTCCTTTCTCATGGAGTTCCTTTCTGGACAGTTTTCCGGCTTCTTAACCCCCTTGCGCCTTTTACGCAGATGCTTCAAAATCACATAAATAATATACACGCATCTGCGCCTGTCAATCATGACCAACTTGTCAATGAAACTGATGGGAACCCTGATAATCGCACTGTAATAGTTGATTCAATTTATCCGTCAGCACAATTAAATTCTGCCCGCTACACAACAAAAATTTAAGCACAGGTTGACTCTTTATCGCCTATAGTGTTCTGTCTTAGAAAAAAAAAAAAAAAACTGCCGCTTTCTGATTTTTGTCTTTTGCTTCATTCAAAATTTTTTTCTTTTCGTTCATCAATCACTAGCAGCCCTGATGCACTTCTGTACACAAATGATTGACATTGCTTGTTTTAGATGTCGACAAGCTCAGAGTCAATCAACACTATGCCTGCTTCTCCAGGCCCTGATATTCTTCTGGACACAGATCTTCTTTCAGGTGCTTCTTCGCCTGCAATTCCGTTGCTGGACGATAGTATGGACTCTCAAGCAGATACAGGAATAACTGGCAACTGGGCAAGTGATCAGTCGCTTGAGTTCCGTCAAAACCTCTCGCAAAATCGGGATCCTCAGCCGCACACGGATGTCTGCTCATCTGCTTCTTCGGATGAAATGACAATCATCTTTTGTCCGCCTTCCAAAAACATTCCAGTCGTTCAGACTGCTTCTGCAACAGCAGCTTCGGGTTCGAGAAGCAGCCCGCTCGAAGGAAGCAATTCACGCCAGGCTATGGGTCCACCTCGCAACGGTCCCTTACGCCTCAACGGTTTGGTGTATTCAGCAAATTTGCATGCCGTGTTGCGGGTTGTTGAATTTTACCGCAATGGGAAAGTTCGCCTTCAGGATCCTTAAAATGCAAGGCGAAGGCCTCTGCTGGATCCTGCGGATCTAGTCGCTATCCCTGTTGACAACTCGGCTGAAAATCGCGACCTTCGAGATCAACTTATTCGACTTCGTCGATCTCGTGAGGCTCACGAGCGTGACCTTTACCAGGCTACCAATGAGATCGACAAACTAAAAGCTCGCATTTCCGAGCTGAATCAAATGCTAGATGATTCTCGGACGGCAAATCGTCTGCTCTCCGCGAAGGTTGTTACGCTGGAGAAAAAACAACCTAAAAAGCCAAAATCCTCTAAGGTCCGCAATGCAGGGGTGAATACGGACACTATGTCTGCCTCTGAGTCCTGTTCAACGACCTGTCGTCACCTCAGAGGTCTCCAAAACGAATTCCGCTCCCTGCGTTCTCAATTACTTCGGGGAAATCATAATCCACAAAACAAGAAAATAAAAAGGAAGCCTCGCTCGCGTTCTTCGAGCTCATCGTCCTCATCGGGTTCGGAGACAGAATAGTGGGACATGAGGACATGTCCTTCCTAAGCGGGGTGATGTAACAGCCCTACCCCATTATTATTCCTTAGGCAGTATAATGTTCCAGCTATTAATCTATTAATCTTATAGCGCCTTTCCGCTCAAGCTTTGTTTTACTTTCGTGCCACTGGACCATAGTGTATTTATTATTGATAACACAATTTGGCACGCAATTTATTTAGCTTTTGCGTGTTTCAAGAGCTAATTGAGAATTTGTTCCGTTGGCCATGTTCCTTCGCCCAAACGACACTTGATACTTTTCTGCTTACAATCCAGTTAGTTGAGCTTTTTCTCAACAAGCTTTTATAAATAACCTATTCAGTTTAATTCAATATTCTGAAACTTACTTTGTCGATTTTCCAAAGAAAAAGATAGAGCACAGAAAACAAGGTAAGATCAATTAAATTGAAGTTGTTAATTTCAACAAAAAAAAACTAAAACAACCCAATCTCGAATCCCGCATTCGCAATTCAAACGTTCGTTTTTTTTAATACCTACCGGGTTGTTATAATTTGATAAGTTGAGGCTTAAACCTGGTTCCGCCTCGCGTATTTCGAAATGTTAATGAAATTTATTCGACTTTACAGTGATATCCAATTGCTAGTCCACAATTTTCATAGAAAGTTTCACAAGCTAACACAAGTATTAATTTTTGAGAAAGAGTTGCCCCAGTGACATTAGGATATCTGATTATAACAGAGCTTTTACAGGTGATAACTACAAGATGGGCAGAAATTAAGGACCAATTGGATCAGATTAAGGAGAAGAGGAGGTCTTTCCTGGATCTGCTCTTGGTTGCGAAAGAGGATCATGGACTCACATTCACAGACATCAGGGAAGAAGTCGACACTTTCATGTTCGAAGGTATTTTGAGATTAACGGTCAAGTTTCTTGTCATAGAAGTATCGTTCGAAAATGACCAATTCTTACGGTCAGCGCCTGTCATGTTCTGTCCCCCAGAACAGAAAAGGCTTGATGGATGGGGTCATCAGATGACTTTGTTAAAATATACCTGCTTACAACTGTTACATTGGGGTGGGGTAAATTCCAAAAAGTCAGCCCAGAATCCCCAGTAACCGCACTCTTTTATCTCGTACGCCCAAAATCAACTCAACCATAAGCTCAAAGTGTTATGTATTGATGCAGCATGATTTTAGATTATGATGTTATTCAGGGCACGATACGACAGCAGCTGCGATGTCTTTTGTGCTGCAGATGTTGAGCAACTACCCTGAGACCTTGAAGAAGTTGCAAGAGGAGGTGGATGAGTCATTCGCAGATGTCAGACTGGAGGAAGACAATGTCAAGGAGGTCAAGGTAGGTATGCAGCTGTAGGTGCTCTTACGACCTCAACTTGTGAAATTCATTGTCCCTTTGCGTGTATTGTAACAGGCAACGGAAAACAAAAAATATACCGATAGAAATCAAAAAAAGAAAACTACATTTTTTCGTTAGAGAATACAATGACATCGAACAAATTTCACAGAAAATACATAAGTAACCCCGCGCATTAGAAAGATTTAAAAAAACGATCAAAATGGCGATTCACATCTGAGATTTAAATTATATAGGTTTTGTGAAAGGTCTTCTGGACTCGAGTCTTCTTTTTGAATTGCTTAAATTCTTTACGAATTTTTTTTTTCAAAAACCTGGGATTAAGAACTGACCCTAAAAATGGATGAAAGTGGCGACAAGAGTGTCTGTAAAGTTTCTTTTAATTTGAAGGGTATTAATATCTAATCAACTAATAATGATTGATATTCTAGAAAGTTCTGCAGAGTATGCCATACTTGGATGCAGTGCTGAAGGAGGGTCTGCGCATGTTCCCTTCTGTGCCCAGTATCGGCCGCACCCTCACTGAAGACATAAACATTGAGGGATACAAGCAACTAGAAGGCACACAGGTCAGAATAATCTCTCGTCTGTCACTAAAGAAATGGGTGCTTTATTATCATCTTCATTAATCATTCTATGCAAAAATGTGTCAGATATTTTTTTCATAAAACATTAAACTATTTTGAAAACCTTAATTTGCTAAAACCTTCTGATTCTAAGAAGATAGCAAAAAATGTGAGGGAAAGTACTGATTCGGAGCAGAATTTAGGGCGAACCACTCAAATGTTGTTGGAAATTTTGAATTCAGCATTTCGCTAATTTCAGCACCTCTATCACCGCTCTTGAGTACTTTTGAACTTTACTTTCCTGTATATCAAGCGCTTAACTGCTACTGGACACCTCAATTCGGGTTTCACTTTTTTTAAAGAAAAATAGAATTTAATCGATCTCTATCAATAAAAAAAGGTCTACCAAAATAGTTTTAGTCCCCAAAAATTAACTGAGAGAAGTTGGCGATTAGGTGATTCTCCACATCTACGCAATCCACCATGACCCTGATTTCTACAAGGACCCTTACATCTTCAACCCAGACAGGTGGATCAACAGGGAGGTGCCCATTGAGGAACACCCCTACTGCTATGTCCCATTCAGTGGTTAGTTTAAAGATGCAAACTGAAAAAGAGCTAGGGTGATTAGAATTAGATAAGCTGGTGACCACCCGGCACACCAAATGATGCCCGTGTTGACCTTTCTTGGCAACCATATCCAAGAGCCATATATGGTTCCATACACGCCATACAAAATTTTCGTTGCATGATCTTACCATGGTTGCCAAGTTTTCCATACAATTTTTTTTTTCGCGTTTCAGCGATTCCATGAAAGGGTGGGTATACACGTAGAAAGTAGACAGGATAAACCACAAACAGAACATTTTTGGTCTCTATTGCTCTTGTATGGCATCCAAGAAATCTTGTATGGCATCCAAGAAAACTTGTATGGCATCCAGGTCTGGCTCTTGTATGGCATCCAAGAAATCTTGTATGGCAACCAAGAATTCTTGTATGGCATCCACGAAACTTTCCATGGCATCCAGGAAAGCACTTGAATCAACGATAAAGAGAACTTTTGGAGAACAGATCTTTTCCGATATCTGCTAAAAATTCGCATTTGAACGATTTGAATTTGACCATATATGGTCATCCATGGCACCATGAACGTTTATGGTCATATATATGGTTGCCAAGAAACCATGAACTTGAACTTTTTTCAAAGTTTCAACAGAGACTTTTCACCACTAAAATATGTCACAGGCACTTATTTCACGCTTCTTTAGCCTACGTTTGAAATTTCGTATGGGCAGGTATATGGTTGCCAAGTTTTCTTGGTCACCATATATGGCTTGGATATGGTTGCCAAGATTTATCTATGGTGGTCAACCCGGGTGGATTTGGTATTTAGATTATCATCTTAAATATTGCTAGTTTGTTACTGAAAACAATTGATTTTGTATCGACAGATAAATTCTACCAGCGCACTTAAAATTTCTATTTCTGATCTGGGATAGTTTGATCAGAGTTTATTTCTTTCTGGAACCTATGCATCCATCTCTTTGTCTTAAAAATATTTTTTTGGAAAAAACATTGCACATTTTATGTTTTTAAATGATTTTTCTTGCAGGATTTCAAAAATATTCTTAATTAAGAATATTCGTGACACGTCTAAACCCGACAAACATCGACGTGTTTGTCGGGTTTAAACCGGGCACTTCTTACATTTAAAACAGACAAAAGCCGACGTTTCTTATGTTCGAAATTGACGAATGCCGATGATACCGACGATAAACTTAAAACCTTCGATCGGTTTTGGCGAAGTAGAAGCAACGAAAACCCGACGATTTTATATGTTTATTGCTATCAATATACTCAACTTGGGAAGACATTGTTCAATTTTCGTATGATAAGGCTAGAACTCCAGCTATGTAAAAATTGGGACATTTTTCTCTGTCAAACTCATGTAGAAATTTAAAAAAAAATCATGGTAAAAAACGAAAATCATTGGGGAACAGCATATATTGTTCGTTATGGAATATTTTTCACGGAACCGCATATCAGGCTTACAGACATTCGAACTTAAGCTGCTGCCTTATGCCTGAATAAACCAATCTGGTCCTTTTCAGCCGGACCTCGAAACTGCATTGGGCAGAAGTTTGCCCAGTTGGAGGAGAAACTGATCATAGCCTCGATTGTAAAGAAGTTCAACTTGGAATCAGACACAGAGCACAAGGACCTTCACGTTTATGGACAAGTCATAATGAGACCTGTCAAAGACTTCTTCATCAAACTCACTAACCGAGAAGATACACATTAATGAACTCTGACAAAATACCAAAAAATTAAAAAGAAGAATTAATACAGGAAAGACTGAAAAAAAATGAAATTGATGTAAGCATAAACTCATCTTCACGGGTGGACCACCATACATACAAATTGTAAAATCTTATTAATTTTGCAGTTGAAATGAACTGAAAACATGAACTGAACAAGAATTTTCATTTATCCCCCCCCCCCCCCCCCCCACAGCTTCAAACTACTCCTTAAACTACACCGCATAACACTAACAAAAAAAATTACATGAAAAGTGTGAAAATAGTGATCACCATAGAAATAGTGATCACCACTCTTATTAAGACGGCAGGCAATCAAGCGAAAGTTGATCTAATTCAGAAGCATTTATCAATGAAGCAATCTCTTCTTTATGTTTATTTTTTGTCTTTTTTTAAGAAACCAATATCAATTTTTTGAGAAAGGAGGGGGAAATACACACAGAACATACTGCTTTTC
The DNA here is from genome assembly GCF_964194025.1 of Convolutriloba macropyga. Taxonomy (NCBI): domain Eukaryota; kingdom Metazoa; phylum Xenacoelomorpha; order Acoela; family Convolutidae; genus Convolutriloba; species Convolutriloba macropyga. The sequence goes on along the minus strand of NC_134474.1, from coordinate 35,081,515 downwards.
GACACTCTTGCAGCTTTTTTAACCTAACACGCCTTAATAATCTTGATACGGCCAATAATCCTGATGTAGCTCAGAATAAACCGATTTGAAGAAACTTACCAATTACTGGCATATTGAAATTGGAATATTATAACTGAGATAATTTTGGAGTCAACGTGGCTGTCGTATCTTTTTATATTGGTGCGTCATTCGCGTGGCAAAACAACTCCTTATCTATTTTGAAAACCTTTGCTTGGCGAGAGACTAACTTGAAATTAATGCGAACTTTGAGACTCGGGAAACAACAGAATGATTTATGAACTCAAATCAAAGGCTAAAAAATTTGTCGTACAGATTAGCAATCTGTAGGTTGAGTTGATTCGCGGTGCCAATTTATTCAAGTTTACTATTCCAATTTGTTGGTTTATTCGCGGAGCGAATCGACACTTAATTTTGATGCTTGTTGAATTAATATTCTGATTGCAGATTAAATGTAGATTTGGCGGAGCGAAAGTTCATTCTCTTATTGAATGGGTATTTCGCTTAGCGAAATAAGCTTAAATTTTATCTAGTCTAAATTAGGACTTTGGCGGAGCGAAATCTAGTTTAAGAGAGAGACAACTAAATTGAATTCACAAAATGAGCAGAACGATTCAAATTTAAGATTAACTAAAAACTGATCAATAATTTGTTCACAACACTACATTTCCAATTGCGGCAACTTAAAATCACGACACAAAAAGAACAGACAATAGATATTAGACACAGGATGTAAACAAATTTAAAATTGTGAAAACTTAAGATTTGATCTTCAGAACAAGAACTAAATGATGAATGAAATAATGGTAACTGGAAATGAATTTATTTGATTTAACTTAAAATGAACTTGATTTGCTGCACGAAATCAATAGCCCCCAGACTGACATGTACTACTGTACCACAGTATTACAGAAAGACTTTCAAGTATTTTAACAAAAATTAAAAGCATGAACAGACATTTAATCACAACGCGGGAAGTAATTTTAGTGAACTGACATTATATCAGGAAGCGGGAATTTTAGAATTTTGAAAAAACGAGAGATCAACAAATATCAAAATTAAATTCTAATGAAAAGGAACTACATAATACATCATATCACTTTTACTTTTTTAGGGAAAGATCGGTATATGTCTGTATGACATACTCCTCAATTTTTCATTAAATTGGAAAAAACAATTAATTTTACTAGAACCATATTTACAAAACTAATAGTTTTATCCCCGGTTAAATATGCAATGGCAATATGTAATATAACAGCGATATTAAGTAATATACGTTTTATTGTACGTTAGCATTAAATTTTAATCAGAGTCCTCATTACGTTCTGCCTCCTACACTGTAATTGAGATTACGTCATCGGGTGTCAAGCTCCTATTATCTGTAACTCTGTTACCACATTTCCCCCTTGACAAAAATAAATGACAAAGTTATTTATCAGAAAACTAATAACATATGTACTGGTTAAGTAATTAATACTATAATGTTTTGAATCAGAAATGTTTCAATTGTTAAATGTCAATAGTTTTGATTAAAATGTTTTAGTCACTATCACTTTCATAATATCTTTCGGCCTCGCCGACCGTCATCGATGATTCTGGTGCCTCGTAATTGAGCGAAACGTAGTATTGTGTGGGGTACGATTGTGTAGGTGAACATGGGCCGACTGTAAAGTCAGTTTCGCTTTGTTGAGTTCGGGCAGCGGCCGTCTTTTATCGGGCAGTGGCTGAGATTATCGATTTGTTTTGTATCTGTTGTTGTTTGATGGTCTGTCTCCTTTTGTTTCTCGCAAATACACCAGGACTGGATGTTGTATGGGGAAAAATTTTTACAGATGTGACTGATTCATCTAGGTTAAGTATCCGAGGGTGTTGATCGTTTTTCTTTTTAAGGAATTAATGCAGCTGAGGCTTTTGTAGCAGCTTTACGTTTTGGTCGGCTAGGTGGCTCCGCTATTACAATTGAAGTCGATGGCATCTCCATTGGCACCGCGAAATCGCTTCTTATTTCTGTGGGTTGTTTTGGCGGTGCTGTTGTTGTCGATCCCTTTGGTTTAGTGGGCATTCGTACCCGAAGAGCGCGTGTTACATTGGAATTTATTAAAGAGACCGTACTGACATCATCTGCTAATTTCCTGTGCTTCATGCGTATACCTCCCTCTGGTTTCTTCCTTAACTTTTTCGCGTGGTGGCTGATCGGATCCTCGATGGTTTCCCCCGTTGGTGTCTTTGGTCGTCGATTTGCGTATACTTGCAATTCGGTTTGACGTTCGGCTTTTGTGCCAATTTTTGCTTAGTCTGAATTTCTGATTGTTACGTCTCTTTTTCCTGGTTCTTTAATGACTGAGGTGAATGTATCCGTTTTTACCACCGAAGAACCGGGCGCCAACACGTCGTATAACCCATCTAGTCTTTTCTTAGATCGTTTCGTGCGCGGTCTCTTTTCAGTGATTTTTACTTCTAATGAAGCTTCTGTTCGTGGCACTGATTGTCCAATATCTGGCTGGGGAATCACTCTTGATTCTTTGTTCAGGTTCTCATTTTTTCGTTTTGTCCGCCTTTTTGCTTAGCCTGTCTTTGCTCAACTCAATTTCTGTGTCGCTTCTTCCCTCATTGTCCCAATTTTCATCAGAAATGAGTTCCTCCCATCTGACAGTCTCCAAATCTAAATATTTATTTATAATATTTTTGAAGGTAAGACTTTTTGGGTCCGGTTTAGTCGTTATATTACTTAATGGAGTATGTGCCTTTCTACCAAAATGTGCCTCAAATGGTGATATATTAATACTCTTTTGACGGCATATTCGGAGCTGGTAAATTATTGAATTTATTGATGCTTTCACTTTGAATTGATTTCGCGCCGCCGTTTTAATACAAGCTAATCGATTCTTGATTGTTTGTATTAGCCTCTCAACTAAGCCAATTGCTCTGTGATCGTGTATTGGAGCTTCAATTAAGTGTATGTTATTTTGACTACGAATTGTTTTAACTTGTTGTCCCGTTTGGCATCGAGCTTGATCCAATCTAATTGTACGGGGTATACCGTGTAGCAAAACATGCTCTTGAATAAATTTCAAAATATTATCTGCATTAGCGCTATCAAATACTTCTGCTGTTGAAATTTTGAAAATCGATCTATACATGCAAGAAAGTAAATCTCTTGATTTTTCTCATTATAGATTGGTCCTCAATTTGAATTTCTTCATTTCGAACTTTGCATAACTTTAATGGTGCCCATTTATTAGCAGGTATAATAGATTTTAAATTTTTACCAATCTTGACACAGGTGTTGCATTTGCGGTCTTTGTAGCTATGTCCCTGTGCATATATGGCCACCACGCGTGAGTTGCCATATCAGTCATCCCCCTTGTTCCAGGATGAGTTGCATGGATGGCGTCAACGTTTGCATCTTTGATTGCATGTGGAAGGGCTATCCTGTCGTCGATGCAGACACATCCATTCTTAACATGTAGGTCTTTCCAGAATGAATGTATATATAGTGATATCTGCTTGCATCGGTCCTCATTTTCGGTTATGATGCAATCCCCTATCTCTTTTAGAATCGCATCTTTTGTTGTAAGGCTAGCCATTAGGGAACTGGAAAAGATCTTTGAGAGTGCGAAGTTGAAGGAGTCCAAATAGAGATCATCTACTGAAGGCGAAGTGACTGTTGTTGTAGTAGTAGGGGTGATTGGTGTTGCGGGTACTGCTTGGGCTGATGACGGTCCTGCTTTGTCTGCGAATCGTACTCTGGAGGGCGTCGGTTGTTTGACTTGCATCGAAGTTTCTTCGTCTGAATTTGATTGCGACATCATGTAGACTTTATTGAATTTGTTTGCGATTCGTTGAAAATTGTTCAATTTAGGTAGCGACTGTTTGGTAGAACGATTCAAGGCAAAAAGCGAGTGAGGAATGTTAGCTGTCTCGATTTTGATATTGGAATCTAAGTTATTTGGTGTTAATTCGTTAATTGAGTTATCATTATTCGTAATTGTAGAATTTTTTGGATTTCGCGGTGCCAATTTACTGCATAATTTGTTAGAGGAATTTGGATTATTTGAGGCTCGTTTTGTAAGCGGATTTTGCGCTGCGAAATCGACGTTATTTTCTGCATTTAATAAGAAGCGTTTTGCACCGCGTTTAATTACATCCAATTTTGCTACTATAAATTGCTCGTCATATGCAGATATATTAACAGCTTTTTGTTGCGGGTCGCGAGAGATATAATCCACTAATCCCATTTTTGAGCCAGGGAGATGATCAATTGAAAAATCAAATGGTAGTAATCGATCTACCCAACGTGTCAATCTACAATTGTAAGATTTGTTAGATCTGCTCTCTCTCACGATTGAGAGAAGAGCCCTATGATCAGTTATTACAGTAAATGGTTTGCCGTAGAAATAATATTTAAAGTGTTTCACGGACCAGACAACACCCAAAAGTTCGAGCTCATATATGCTGTATCTGTCCTCAACAGAATTCAAGAATCGTGACGCGAATGCTACTGTATGCCTGCCATTAGGTGTTCGTTGTTCTAATGCACATCCCAAACCCTTACTTGAAGCGTCGCAATTTATTCGTGTTTCTAACTCCGGGCTATAATGTTTATTTTCGGTAGTTTGCGCAATTTGTTCTTTAATCAATGAGAACTGTTTTTCATGTTCTTCCGTCCAGAGAAAGTTTGTATTTTTCTTAAGGAGAGGTTGGATTGGGTAGCATAGTTGTGACGAATTTGGAATGAATTTTCCTAAATGATGTACTGATCCCATAAACGATCGGAGTTTTTTAAGATTGGTAGGCGCTGATAGTTTTCCGATTGCATCCGTTTTATTTGACAGTGGTGTTACACCTGATTGTTTAATATTATGTCCGAGCTATTCGATTTTTTCTTTTGCGAAGTGACTATTTGCAAGATTTATTCGGAGATTTTCCTGATCTAATTTTATTAGACATTTCCGTACTAAATCGAGATGTTTTTCTATTCCACCTCTGCTCACTATCAATATATCGTCCAAGAAACAGAAAGTATTATCCAGACCTGCGAGAGTGCAATCGATTGCTTTTTGAAATTCAGCTGGCATATCCGTAAGACCGTAAAATCCAGTTTTGAAGCGATATGTGCCAGTCATATCTCCGCTAACGATATTAACGTTACAATGGCGGGCCGTATCACTATGTAACTTGCGTCGCTGTTGACAGTGTTTGAGAAATCGTTTGAATTAGCGAGTCTATGTTTGGCATTTGATACTTGTTTTTGTGAATGGCTTTATTTAGGATTGGAGAATCTAGTGCTATTTTGATTGACTGATCCTTTTTTACTGTAATGACTATTGGAGAAATAAAAAATTGATCAGAACAATTGGTTAGTTTTTCTATATGTCCTTCGTTTAGCAATTTTTCATGTTCAATTTTCACTTTCGGTTGAAGATTTATTGGCACTTTTCTTCCTTTTTGATGTGTCACTCGATAATTTTTGTGAAATTTTGAATTAACCGTGTGATGCTTAGATTTTCCGATTCGTGAGATCAAATCTGGGAATTCCTTTGCTAACGATCTTTTTATTGCACAAGTTTGATCTATGTTATTGACTTCTACGTTCGGGCAAGGTTTCTGCGATATTATTATGCCTAATTGATCAAAAAGGTATCGTCCGAGAATTGGTCGGACACCATCAGCTACAACCGTGATTTTTGCTTTCTGAATTTTCAAATCATTGCATCGAACTGGCGTTTTCAAAGTGCCTAGAGTTTTGACAATTTCATTAGAAAAAGACTTTAATTCTAATGGTTTTTTCTCTGACCATTGTGATTGCGGACAGTTATAAGTTATTTCTTTAGCGAGCGACATTTTGATAATAGTGCAACCGCTGCCGGAATCAAGAAGCAAATCACAATCTGTATTTCCGATCGTTATCGTCATATTTTTCAGTGCTACTTGCGGTGAATTAACATTTTCTACTGTCGCAACGTAACTGTCGTCTGAAGAATTATAATCCGAATTAATTTTCTCGTTATAATTTATATAATTAATCTTTTGACTTTCCTGACTTGAATTTTGATTTGTAATTTCAGCAGTTTCTACATTATTAATACGATTATTTTGTTGTGTATTTCGTGCATTATTAAGTTTTCTCCGACATACCTTTGCGAAATGGTTGAGCAAAGCACAGTGATTACATTTCTTACCCATAGCAGGGCAAACTTGGCGGTGCGTTGTTGTCCAAGCTAGACCACAACCACGACAATGTCCAACTAATGCACGGTTTACTACTGTTCTACCTGATTGATTTCCACGCACACCCGCGCCGCGAAATCGATTGAATGATTGTATTGCGTTTACTGTACTGCTAGTTGAAACGTTATTAGATGATATTCTCTGCTGGTTCTGATGGCCCATTTCCATATTGACTGCCATACTGAGTGCTCTTTCTGGGTCAACTGTATCACGGAGAAGTTCCCGTTGAATATCATCATTCAACATGTTTGTGATGAAGATGTCCCTGATGATTACCTCCTCACGATTTTCAAAATTACATTTTTCAGCTAATTCTTTCAAAAGGCTGTAGAATTGTTCTACTGTTTCACCCTTTTTCTGCTTTTGAGAAAAGAACACATATCGATCGAATGTGATATTTCGTGGACGGATAAAAGCTCTCTCCGTCATCTCCCAAAGTTTGAGAGTAGTCAGGTCATAAGTATTATCATGAGGAAATTTTTGTGTTAGTAAACGTCTTCCCTCTGTACCAATGCTTAGGAATAGAAGAATCACACATTTTTGATCGCAAAGATTCCATGGCCATTCCCCGCATAGTACCCCCGCTTCTGTTAACTTTTGACATCTTAATTCCCATTGCAACTTCAATTGACTGTTTCGTATCTGACGATCTCTCTCCGTTTCAATTGTTGAATCTTCAATTGACGTCTTGTACTTTGGTTCCGCTGGCAGTCGAACCGTCGTTGGTTTCAGTTGTAGCAGCGTGTCCAATGTGATATTCTCACGTGCGAGTATCGCAAGTTTGACTTGGATCCGCCATTTTTCCCATCTGATTGGTGGGTCCGACGTTGGACGTTCCCAAAAAGGTTCCATCGACAATGGTGTTTTTCGAGATTCTCGAGCTGATTGCGCCGTGTCGTACAGATTAGCAATCTGTAGGTTGAGTTGATTCGCGGTGCCAATTTATTCAAGTTTACTATTCCAATTTGTTGGTTTATTCGCGGAGCGAATCGACACTTAATTTTGATGCTTGTTGAATTAATATTCTGATTGCAGAATAAATGTAGATTTGGCGGAGCGAAAGTTCATTCTCTTATTGAATGGGTATTTCGCTTAGCGAAATAAGCTTAAATTTTATCTAGTCTAAATTAGGACTTTGGCGGAGCGAAATCTAGTTTAAGAGAGAGACAACTAAATTGAATTCACAAAATGAGCAGAACGATTCAAATTAAAGATTAACTAAAAACTGATCAATAATTTGTTCAGAACACTACATTTCCGATTGCGGCAACTTAAAATCACGACACAAAAAGAACAGACAATAGATATTAGACACAGGATGTAAACAAATTTAAAATTGTGAAAACTTAAGATTTGATCTTCAGAACAAGAACTAAATGATGAATGAAATAATGGTAACTGGAAATGAATTTATTTGATTTAACTTAAAATGAACTTGATTTGCTGCACGAAATCAATAGCCCCCAGACTGACATGTACTTCTGTACCACAGTATTACAGAAAGACTTTCAAGTATTTTAACAAAAATTAAAAGCATGAACAGACATTTAATCACAACGAGGGAAGTAATTTTAGTGAACTGACATTATATCAGGAAGCGGGAATTTTAGAATTTTGAAAAAACGAGAGATCAACAAATATCAAAATTAAATTCTAATGAAAAGGAACTACATAATACATCATATCACTTTTACTTTTTTAGGGAAAGATCGATATATGTCTGTATGACATACTCCTCAATTTTTCATTAAATTTGCAAAAACAATTATTTTACTAGAACCATATTTACAAAACTAATAGTTTTATCCCCGGTTAAATATGCAATGGCAATATGTAATATAATAGCGATATTAAGTAATATACGTTTTATTGTACGTTAGCATTAAATTTTAATCAGAGTCCTCATTACGTTCTGCCTCCTACACTGTAATTGAGATTACGTCATCGGGTGTCAAGCTCCTATTATCTGTAACTTAGAAGGCTCGCCGGTTGGGGGGGGGAATTGTCAGGTCATTGGACAAATGCTAGTCTCCTCTGGGGCCTATTCTGCCGTCGCCTGCACCGTTCCTATGACCTACGTTGAAGAAGGTTGTACATTTTTGACATCACCGGCTCTCTTTTTTTCGTCAGGGCTGTATATTTGTCAACAAAACTGACAAATTATCAAAGTTGCCATAATAATCGGCACTGCTTCTAGTGCTAATGTTTTATCTAGCTTGATCTGTAAAGTCCGAAGTGTGTGCAGACAGAATTTGCTGTTATGCAGACTAAGGAGCGTTATCGAAAGTAGGAAGCTTCAATTCGCTATGCGCTGCAGATCAGAATAACCCGATTTGAAATTGGAGTTTTTTTAAACTGTGATAATTAATTTTTGGAGTCAACCTGAGTGTCGGACTTATTTAATATTGGTTCGTCATTCGCGTGGAAAAACAACTATTTATCTAGTGTATATAGATTTGCTTGGCGAAAGACTGATTTGAAATTAGAGTGAACTTTGGAACTCGGAAAACAACAGAACGATTTATGAACGGAATTGAAATCAAAGGCAAAATCATTACAAAATGAATTCCATTAATTTCACAAAAGAAAGTAAAAGAATGAAGAGACATAGAATCATAACGCGGGAAGTAATTTAATGAACGGATATTATATCATGAAGCGGGATTTTTAGAGTTATGGAAAAAACGAGATCATCGAATATCGAAATGCAAAGCAAAGGAAAAGGAACTAAATAATACATCATATCAATTTGACTGCTAGTGGTTAAGATTGATATATGTCTTAATGGCACACTCCTCAGTTTTTTATTAAATTTGAAGACAAGAAATTTTACTAGAATCATATTTACAAAACTGATAGTTTGTCCCCGGGTGAATATGTAATGGCAAAATGTTTACTGGCTATGAGAAGTTAGTGGTAATTAGTATTAAAACTTTTAACGTACGTTCGCATTGCACTGTTAATCTGATTTCTCATTAAGTTCCGTCTCGTACACTGTCATTTAGATTACGTCATCGGGTGTCAAGCTCCAATTATCTGTAACTTAGAAGGCTCGCCGATTGGGTAGGGCTAGTCTCCTCTGAGGCCTATTCTGCCGTCACCTGCACCGTCTCTATGACCTGCGTTGAAGAGTGCTGTACATTTTTGACATCACCGGTTCTCTTTTTTTGTCAAGGCTGTATGTTTTTCAAAAAACTGACAAATTATCAAAGTTGCAATAATAATCGGGTCTGCCTCTAACGCGAATGCTTGATCTAGCTTGATTTCTAAAATCTGAAGCGTGTGAAGACAGAATTTGCTGTTATGCAGTTAAAGGAGTGTTTTCGAAAGTAGGAAGCGTCATTTTGCTTTGCGCTGCAGATCAGAATAACCCGATTTGAGTTTGAATTTTTTTTAACTGTGATAATTAATTTTTGGAGTCAACATGAGTGTCGCACTTATTTAATATTGGTGCGTCATTCGCGTGGAAAAACAACTGTTTATCTAGTGTAAATAGATTTGCTTGGCGAAAGACTGATTTGAAATTAGTGTGAGCTTTGAGACTTGGGAAACAACAGAATGATTCATGAACGGAATTGAATTCAAAGGCAAAATCATTACAAAATGAATTCCAGTATTTTGAAAACAGAAAGTAAAAGAATGAAGAAACATAGAATCATAACTCGGGAATTAATTTAATGAACAGACATTATATCATGAAGCGGGATTTTTAGATTATGGAAAAAAACGAGATCAACGAATATCGAAATGCAAAGCAAATGAAAAGGATTTAAATAATACATCATATCAATTTGACTGCTAGAGGTTAATATTGATATACGTCTTTATGACACACTCCGCAGTTTTTCATCAAATTTGTAGACAAGAAATTTTACTAGAACCATATTTACAAAACTACTAATTTGTCCCCGGGTGAATATGTAATGGCAAAATGTTTACTGGTTATGAGAAGCTAGTAGTAGTTAGTAATATAACTTTTAACGTACGCTCGCATTGCAGTTTTAATCTGATTTCTCATTAAGTTCCGTCTCGTACACTGTCAATGAGGTTACGTCATTGGGTGTCAAGCTCCAATTATCTGTAACCTAGAAGGCTCGCCGGTTGGGGGGGGGGGGTGCGAATTTGTCAGATCATTGGAAAAATGCTAGTCTCCTCTGGGGCCTATTCCGCCGTCGCCTGCACCGTCTCAATGACCTGCGTTGATGAGTGTTGTACATTTTCGGCATCACCGGCTCTCTTCTTTTCTTCAAGGCTGTATATTGGTCGAAAAAATTGACAAATTATCAAAGTTGCAATAATAATCGGGTGTGCTTCTGACGCGAATGCTTGTTCTAGCTTGATTTGTAAAGTCTGAAGTGTGTGCAGACGCAATTTGCTGTTATGCAGACTAAGGAGCGTTATCGAAAGTAGGAAGCTTCAATTCGCTTTGCGCTGCAGATCAGAACAACCCGATTTGAAATTGGAAATTTTTTTAACTGTGATAATTAATTTTTGGAGTCAACCTGAGTGTCGCACTTATTTAATATTGGTGCGTCATTCGCGTGGAAAAACAACTGTTTATCTAGTGTAAATAGATTTGCTTGGCGAAAGACTGATTTGAAATTAGAGTGAACTTTGGAACTCGGAAAACAACAGAACGATTTATGAACGGAATTGAAATCAAAGGCAAAATCATTACAAAATGAATTCCAGTAATTTTACAAAAGAAAGTAAAAGAATGAAGAGACATAGAATCATAACGCGGGAAGTAATTTAATGAACAGATATTTTATCATGAAGCGGAATTCTTAGAGTTATGGAAAAAACGAGATCAACGAATATCGAAATGCAAAGCAAAGGAAAAGGAACTAAATAATACGTCATATCAATTTGACTGCTAGTGGTTAAGATTGATATATGTCTTAATGGCACACTCCTCAGTTTTTTATTAAATTTGAAGACAAGAAATTTTACTAGAATCATATTTACAAAACTAATAGCTTTTCCCCGGGTGAATATGTAATGGCAATATGTTTACTGGTTATGAGAAGTTTGTGGTAATTAGTAAAACAACTTTTACGTACATTCGCATTGCTGTTTTAATCAGAGTCCTCATTAGGTTCTGCCTGGTACACTGTCATTGAGATTACGTCATCGGGTGTCAAGCTCCTTTTATCTTTAAAGTAGCATGCTCGATAGCCGTGGGAGGAAGCGAACTTCATTGGATCATTGGACAAATGCTAGTCTCCTCAGAGGCCTATTCCAGCGTTGCCTGCACCATCTCTATGATCTACGTTGAAGAGGGTTGCACATGTTTGACATCACCGGCTCTCTTTTTTTTCGTCTAGGCTGTATATTTGTCAAAAAAACTGACAAATTATCAAACTGTAATAATAATCGGGACTGCTTCTAACATGAATTCTTGATCTAGCTTGATTTCTAAAGTCTGAAGCATGTCGAGACAGAGTTTGCTGTTATGCAGACAAAGGAGCGTTATCGAAAATAGGATGCTTCAATTCGCTTTGCGCTGCAGATCCGAACAACCCGATTTGAAGAAACTTACCAATGACTGGCAAATTGAAATTGGAATAAATTTTAACTGTGATAATTAAATTTTGGAGTCAACGTGGGTTTCGCACTTATTTATTATTGGTGCGTCCTTCGGGTGGCAAAACAACTGTGCATCTAGCATAAATAGACTTGCTTGGCGACATAGTAATTTGAAATTAGTGTGAACTTTGAGACTGGAGAAACAACAGAATGATTTATGAACGCAATTGAATTCAAAAGCGAAAGTATTACAAAATATCAGGAATTTTACCACAAAAAGTAAAAGTATGAACAGACATATAATCAAAACGAGTGAAGTAATTTTAGTGAATAGACATTATATAAGGAAGCCGAAATTTTTGGGTTGTAGTAATTAGTAATATAACTTTCAACGTACGTTCGCTTTACAGTTTTATTCAGAGTCCACATTAAGTTCCGTCTCGTACACTGCCATTGAGATAACGTCATCGGGTGTCAAGCTCCCATTATCTGTAAATTAGAATGCTCGCCGGTTGGGGGAGACGAATTTTTCAGATCATTGGACAAATGCTAGTCTCTTCAGGGGCCTATTCCGCTGTCGCCTGCACCGTCTCTGTGACCTACTATGAAGAGGGTCATTCATTTTTGACATCACCGGCTCTGTTTTTTCGTCAAGTCTGTACATTTATTTTAAAAAATGACAAATTATCAAAGTTACAATAATAATCGGGACTGCTACTAACGCGATTGCTGGATCTAGCTGGATTTGTAAATTCTGAAGCGTGTGGAGACAGAGTTTGCTGATATGCATGCGCTGCAGATCAGAATAACACGATTTGTGATTGGAATATTTTTTAACTGTGATAATTAAGTTTTGGAGTCAACGTGGGTGTCGCACTTATTTAATATTGGTGCGTCTTTCGCGTGGCAAAACATCTGTTCATCTAGCATAAATAGATTTGCTTGGCGAAAAACTAATTTGAAATTCGTGTGAACGTTGAGACTGGAGAAACAACAGAATGATTTACGAACGCAATTGAATTCAAAGGCGAAAGTATTACAGAATGAATTTCAGGAATTTTACAACAAAAAGTAGAAGTATGAACAGAAATATAATCATAACGAGGGAAGTAATTTTAGTGAATAGACATTATATAAGGAAGCCGGAATTTTTTAGTTAAGAAAAAAACGAGATCAGCAAATATCGAATTGCAAGGCAAATGAAAATGAGCTAAATAATAAATCATATCACTTTTACTGCTATTGGTTAAGATTGATGTATGTCTGTATCACATACCACTCAGTTTCTCAATCAATTTGCAGGCAAGAAATTTCACTGGAATCATACTTACCGAACTAATAGTTTGTCCCCGTTAAAATGTGACGGCAATACGTTTACTGGTTATGAGAAGCTAGTAGTAATTAGTAATAATATACCTTTAACGTACGCTCGCATTGCAGTTTTAATCTGATTTCTCATTAAGTTGCGTCTCGTACACTGAAATTGAGTTGACGTCATCGGTTGTCAAGCTCCTATATACTCGCTGTTCGGGGCAGGGGGCGAACCTGTCAGATCATTGGACAAATGCTAGTCTCCTCAGGGGCCTATTCCGCCGTTTCCTGCACCGTGCCTATGACAGACCTTGGAGAGGGTTGTACATTTACGACATCACCGGCACTCTTTTTTCGTCTAGGCTGTATATTCGTCAAGGAGTCTGACGAAATACCAAAGAATCAATAATTGTCGGGACTGTTTCCAATGCGTCTGCTTGATCTAGCTGGATTTGTAAGGTCTGAAGAGTTTGGAGATGGATTTTGCTGTTATGCAGACAAAGGAGCTTTATCGACAGTAGGAAGTGTCAATTCGCTTTGCGAATGTACAGTTAAACTAGATTATGGAGTTCGAATGGCAGAAAATTTGGCTTTTTTGGCTCTCGTCCCCGCATGACGCCCTCATTTGTTGGATTTGAGTGAAGAGACTCCACTGCCAGATTTTCTTTTTTGTGTTTCACCTTCTTAACCGCCCTTTATTTTCCTCGTGAATTCATTGATTTGGCTCTGGATTTTCTCTTCAAAAAGTTTTTTGGCCACCTTCGGTCAGCGCTTGTCTGCATATTCTTTCAGGGGTGTCTGTTGTTCAAGTTGTGTACCGAATTTGGCGAAGTCGCCGTTTAAGACTGTTACAGTTGGCTTTCCAGGCTCCTTGATTGATGAGGTAGTAGGGCCAACTTTGGCTATGATGAGACTTGGTGCCAGTATTTCATGTAGGTCCTCTAAATTTTTCTTGTATCTCCCTTTCCCAGGAATCTTTCGGGCCAACTTCAATTGGACAGCTCTCTCGGACAATGTGAATGGCAACAGAGATTGTTGGAGCGTAGAAATTGCGGTTTTCAATCCTCGCTGTTCGTTTTATATTTTCATTTGCCTCGAGAATCATTTGAATATTTCCTTTTTCCACGTCAATATTAGTGCGTTAGCCATTTATCCATTCATCCTGGAGTATTGATGCTTGAGTGACTGTGTCGTCATCCAAATATTGCTTTACAATACTCTCGTATGACAGATTTGACAGTTTGATTGTTGTACATATTATGCTTAGTGGGGTAGCAGTTGTTCTGTCAAAGTGTGCTTCGGAAGGAAAGATTTTGAAGTCTTGTGTTTGCATGTTCAAAATTGTTGTATTACGATATTTAAAGTTTGTCTCATGTGGAACGAATTTGCTGATTAACCGATAATCATTAACCGGTGCTTTGATAACATCTATATTATTTTTGTTACAGAAGTTCTTTACCTGATTTCCATGAAGCCATTTTGTTTTCGAAAACGAAAATCGGTCGATTGCTGCCAAACAGTTTATTTCATTACTCTTGTCCTCAAATACTTCCTAATCAACTTGTATCTCGTGATTCGGTTCTGCACAAGGTACATGAGGTGAAAATTAACCCGCGGCTTTTACCAATTTCAGATTCTTGCCGATTGCAGTGCAAGGTTTACATCCTCTAGCTTTGACTAAAAGCTCTCTGTTTATATATGGCAACCAGCAATGCGTAGCCATACAAATTACTCCTCAGGATCCCGTGCGGCTAATGTGGATATCGTTAATCAGAGCTTCTCCGAGCGCGTTCTTGATGGCTATTTTTTGTCTATGCAAAGACAGCTGAATCTCAGAAAAAAATGTCTCCAGTTCGAATGGATATAAGGGTTTATCTCTTTTGATTGCTCTTCATTGTTTGTGGGCAGGCAACCCCATACCTCTTTCATGACTACATCTTTGCATATTAGCGCAGCTATCAAACAACTTTTCTACTATATTGTCAAATGTTGGTATTTGTGGACTTTCGGTCACTGGTGTGCTAACGCCCGAAAATGCGCTTGGCAAATTGATAAATGGTGTTGTGGGTGGTTGGGAGTTGTCCTGATTTTCACCAAATCTGAATCTTTTGATTCTTTTCTGATTCCATCATGAAGTCATCCCGACTGAATTGGTCAAATTGGCGGAAAGCACTTGGTGTATTTTGTGCTATTTGTTTTTTACAAATAGGTTTCTATCTAACAACGGGAATTTGTTCCTAATCAATTGCGTATCTTGCTCAACGAAAGCGCTGCATTTCTCATTATGGAAGGCATTAGTTATTTTGGATGTATTTCGCTGTGCAATTGTTGTGTTTTTTGGTATTAGGGACGCGGATTGTGCATATTTCAAAATTGTTGAATATGAGTTTTTTTATTGCTTGAATTTGCAGAGTGAGTGACAATATAGAAGTATGCATGTGTGAATGGAGGCAATAGTGATAATTGTCTTTAATTAATTCGATTCGGTGTTTAACTATGTATTAAATTGCGGTGCGAAGTGATTAGTTACAACTAATGAGTGAAAATGATTTGCAGATTGTACTGAATCTAAATCTAGTGATTTTGCGGATTCAGATAATGATTTTCAATTTGCAAAAAGGAATTCTTCATCAAAGACTGCAATTCTTTGGCGTTTTGATTTTGGGTGTCATTAAAAATAGTCTACAAGACCAATATTTAAACCAGGCTTGCGTTTAATAATGAAATGATACGGCAAACATCCGTCAATCTAACGCGTTACGCGGCTATTATACGGTTTATTAGAACACATTTCCTTAAGTATGGAAAGAAGGGCCCTAAGGTAAGAAATAACTCTGAATTGTTATCCGTAGACATATTTTTAAAAATAATTAATTCACTAGACTGCCCCCAAAATTACAATTCTCTTATACTGCATCGTTCATTGCATGAATTTGAAAATTTGGATGTAAAATACTCATGATTTTCATCCGTCTTCTGGGAATTGTTCTAAAGCAGCTTTACTCGTTTTTTGAGTGACTGTCTTTAATGGCAATTTTCTGTGGCGTTGAAGCTGTCTTCTTGTTTTTCAGTTCATACGAACTTTACCGATTTACGTAAAAGAGGTCACAGTGGCCCACTCATTCGAGCTACATTAGTGATGAAATTGCTGATATAATGTACGGATCCCGGGAATGATCGAGGCTTTTTTAAGGTTTTTGACGCTACGAACGATAATATTGCACGTGTTTTGCTTTCAATTGGCAAAATTCATGTTTGTGAAAAGTGATAACAAATTTCCAATTTTGCAAAATACCATTTAGGTAAATTAATGCTGAAGTTTTCTTCATCTAGTCGGCGTGAACAATCGAATTTGTTTTTGTGATTTTCCTCGGTAACTTTGCGGACCATCAGAATGTCGACTAAGAATTAGTATGTATTTTTTAGTCCGACTGAGGTATAAGTCCATGGTTTATCGCAATTCAGCTAGCATGTCGGTGAGACGACAGAATTCTGGATGGAATCTAAAAGTGCCTGTCACATCACCGCTTATTATCTTAAAGTTCTCTTGTTTCAGGATCTGGATTTAATTGACAGTATGCATACATAAGGTCTTTTGTAGAAAAGTAAGTTGTGCATTGCAATGCAGGATCGCTCATTCTGTGAGATATTAATTTGATTAATGTTTCTTTATCAGCCATTTGATTTTTCTTTTTTTTGAATAGATTTTTTGAGGATTTTTGAATCAATAGTTAACTCGTTTGATTGATCTTTTTAACAGTAACTACTATCGGGGATATAAAATATTGAGCAAATCAGTTTGTTAGAGTTATTATCTGTTTCCATCAAGTCGTTTTTTAGGTTCTAGATTAAGTTTTTCTTGTAAATGGGTTGGAAATATTAATCTCTTTGGAAGCCTTGGTGCGATTGATGTTTGATTTAACTGCGTGATTTTTTGATCTGACAATGCGAGAGGTGAAATTAGGGAGTTTCAATGCTAGTTATTCTTTGATTGATCATTCAATTGTTTTACAAAAATTTTAGCCCATAATAAAGCCTCACTGCTCTAGTCTCATTTGTGTAGTTTTTGATTTGCTAATGATTCCACAATTTGGGAATCATTGGTTGGTGCTTCCGTTTCCATTGCGTCAACTGATTGTTTGTTGTTTTGATTCGAAGCATTTTGTTGTTTGCTAGGTTTCCTGGAAATTTTTGCAAAACTTTCTGATAACCCACAACTATTTCATTGTTTCCCAAGTGCGACACATCTGTCTCTGTGTCCTGGGATCCAAATTAGGCCACAGTATTGACAATTAAATGAGGCTTTTGTGGAGTTGGTCTAGGGATATTATTCGTAGTTATACGGTTATTCGTAGTTGAACTCGCGAAGCTACTGCTTGTCAAACTTCGAATTGATTTTACGCTTGCCGGGACAAGAGTTATTTAATGTGCTTAGATTTGATCTGATTTCTCATGTCAAGTTCCATCTTGATTTCTAGTTCAAGTGTTTTCTGGTTTCCACCGTTTCCTTTAACAATTTTTTTTTGTGTTCGAGGATCTATAAGATCTGCTATGAACACATCCCTGATGATTGTGACTTCTTTGTTTTTGAAATTTGCTCTTTTCTGGCAGTTTTTTTAATTTTTCGTAGAGGTGGTCAAAAGTTTAATCCTTCAGTTGTTTTGTTAATTGAAAAACATGTCTATCAGACGTTATTCGTAGTTATACGGTTATTCGTAGTTGAACTCGCGAAGCTACTGCTTGTCAAACTTCGAATTGATTTTACGCTTGCTCGTGGCCTAATAAATGCTTCCCCAACCATAGTACAGAAATCTGCTGCAGATAGAGTATCTACCGTCGTATGCTGGTTCTTGCTATTGAATATTCTCTTGCTTTCCACACCGACACACCGAGGTGGTGTTTCCAAGATTAAGTCTTTTTCCTTAAAAAGCTAGATAATACTGCACTATCTATTTCTCGCACCAGAGAGGTGGGTCTGGAGTTGGTTTGTCCCAGAATGCATCAATTACTAAGGGATTTTGCTTGTTTGCTGACTGCGCTATGTAGTACTGAATTTATATCGGTATGATATTTGCGTGGCAAGGCACTTGTTTTTGTGTATCTTAGATAGAATTGCTTGAGGTGAGACTAATTTAAAAATATTCTAAATTTTGAGACACGACTGATTTGTGAACTGAAGTCGAAGGCGAAATTATTACAGAATGAGTTTCAAGTATTCGAAAACAAAAATTAAAAAATGATCATACATTTAATCATAACGCGGGAAGTAAAATGAATAGACATAAGGTCAGGATCTTTTATAATTTTAAAAAAGAATGAGATCAATAAAATTCGAAATGAAAGACAACGAAGACGAACTAAATAATACATCATATATAATTTACTGAACCAAATTAAAATTGGTATATGTCTTTATGACAGTAGACATACCGGGGATTTTGAGTTTTCCAAAAAAACGATGAGAACGTTTCAGTATTTTCAGGCGGTAAATGTTTTGCGCAGCTTCAATCTTTACATTAGTTGTGTGCGTTGAATTTTTAAAATTTTGGCTGGTTACTGAATTTATTACTTCTAGATTATTAAGTGGAGGTCTGTCTTTTGTGAAGGTCTCTGTTTCTTAGAAGCAACTGATAGTGTTATATGGATCACCCAAGCCTAGCCCTAGACTTATGAAAAAACTTTAAAAGTCTAGTAGATAGGCCAATATTGACTATAATTACGCGGTCGAGCTTCCTAGTTAAAGTCGAGCTAACATATTTTCATGAGTCGAGCTAAATCTTTTCATACCGAAGAAAGTCCCGCTAAGTTCTTTTCATGGGTCCGTCGTTAGTCGTTTCATCACCAACAAATTCGAGTTATGGTCTTTTCATGTGTCAACAATTAGTCTTTTCATAACTCTGTTTTTTTCAAAATTCGATTTATTTTATTCGTTTTCTGCTTCCGTACATACAAATGCAGAACCGGAGCAAGACTAAATAGCTTTGCACCAGAGCAGCTCACCTTAAGAATCATTTGAAAAACTGCCAAAAGCCTGAAGAATTTTGTCAAATCTTAAGATAAAGAGTTATTGCAGCTTGAGTATATTACCAGATTACTTGATTCAATGAAACCAGCCAGCTTAAGTGTATTGGTCCTAGTCCCATTAGGCATGACAAAATTTCGGCGTTATTCAGTTTGTTTTCCCCTTCCAAAATTATGAGTTATCTTTTGAAAAATAATGCAGCTTTTTGAGGGACTAGTGGTCTTTTCAATCGTAAAAGGTGAAGGAGCATACATGCTGACTACGTTATATGCATTTTTCTACGTAAAATGCTAATGGCAAAAAAGCAGACTTATGAAAAGAGTAATGAAGAACCCATGAAAAGACTATAATTCGATTTTGTTTGGAAGCATTGTGTTGAGCTTAAGTCAGCCCAATTATTGGGTCGAGCCAAAATTTTTTGTAATATGTTGGGTTCAGCCAAAGTCTTTTGCGAAAAATCTGAGCCGAGCTAAAGTCCAGAATGTCTTAAAGTTCAGCTAAAATCTTTTCCTAGCTCGATGTTTCTGTTCGAAAATGTTCAAGCGCAAGGTGGTGAGCAGTTTCAAAGAGGAACAGATGACTCAATCAATGGTCAAGATTGGGTGCAGCGCGCCTATGGAAAAAATTAAGGAACGAATTAGTAAAAATTTGAGTAAAGAGGATGTGAACAATTAAGCAAAAACAAAGCAGTGTTTTTAAGGAAACAAAAAGTTCAGATAGACAAAGGACTTTCTGCAGTTTCCCGAATGCGGGACAAGCTCCCTAATTTCCCGAGTATCGCAGCTTTCTAGTCGGGGAGGAGGCTTTCAAGCGCGCTTCAAGCGCAAACGAAGTTTCAAGTGCACGAAAGTCTGCTCAAAGGTCAATTCCGTCTATTCGATCTGATAAGAGGGGATTTTGGTCCGGACCTCAAGCAGGGCTGACCAGAAAATGACATCAACAATGAACGTAACATCTGAAATCTAAACCTAAGTAGTTGGTAACCTGAAAGTGTTGGCAAGCATCAATTTTGTATTCAATGCAAGACAGACAAATAGAAATCATATTTGCATGCATGAAGTCTCTGAAAAGGTCGATCCATTTACCCGGATCTTAGTCTCATAACATTTCATTACTGAATCATAGTATTTTTATTATTATTTTTACTATGCCCAGTGTTCTGATCATGACACTTTATAGACATTTCAAAAATTCATAGTAAAAATCTGAGCTTATTCTGGACATAATGAACTTATTCTGGGCTCAGTCTGAACATAATGAATCGATTTTCTGATAATACTCTGAACAGACTGATTTTTAGCCTAAACTTACGCTGTTTAGCATGAAAAATATCCTTTTCTGGTCTTAGTTAAAAAAACTTGCGCAACGTTAAAAATTAATTAATTAGTTAATTAACTATAATCAGTTACAACGTTACAGAAGTTATAACATTTATAACACAACAGACAGTTATAACTGCAGTTATAACACAACACCATGTCATTCAGTCTTCATTCAATTGAAACGTGGTTACGAGTTAATATAGTCATTCAGTGAAAGCTTTTCATTCAGTGTGAAGAGTTGAAACGGGGTGCTCCTGTACCTTCTCGTCGATCTCTTCCGATCAACTTCTCCAGAACTCTGCTCCACAGAAGGTTGACCGGTCCACTTCATCAAACAGTGGAAGACACATCTGGATGTCCGTTCATACGTGAGAATGACCACTCACAAGGTGAAAAATTTACGAAAACTATAGGTTTATCTATATACCGCAAAATTACAAACTTGGACGGAAATTTGGCTCGAGGTTTTGTCAAAAAGACATTGTGAAAATTGCGGCGAATAGTGGTGGAAAAAACGTTTTTCACTGCAAAGTGCTGCATCATTTAGTGATGACTGCGGTGAGAACGTTGAAATTTTGTAAGACTTGTGGTTGAAAGGGGTGGATTTTTTTGATTTGCTGTTTTTACCGACGTAATTTTTTTCACAGCCAAAATTTCGAACATGAAGCGGTGCAAAAATCGGCGGTCTCAACGTAATCAGCGCTTTTCATACATCTTTTCGTGCAAAACATTCTGCAGGGAAGATATTTGGTAAATATAGTGGTGATTTTCTGCAAATTGTGCAATTCTTGGCGGTTCTCTTTTTTTCACAGCATTTACCGCATTCACCAAAGTGCTTACTTTTTAAGCAACTGTTAGCGTTAACAGCTTGACCCGGAACAATTGTAATCATTGTGGCATAATTGAAATTTGAAAAAAACAATACAACAGAAACTATTCGAAACTGCCGTACACAGGTTCGAACCTCTTACCGCCTGCATGTCAACAACTTCTTATTCCACTGCGCTATCTGTCAATTTCGTAATTGATATTTCGTGTGAATTTAAGATAAGCGTTGAAATTAGCGGTGAGATTTTGCGAGATTTGCGACTTTACCGGTGAATTTTTTTTCACCGCTTTCGACTGGTAGCGGTGAAATTTGTTTGTTCACGCAATGTGTTGGTAGCACTGAAAAATTTCTTTTCACCACAATCGGCCGATAGCGTTAAAATTTCTGTCAAATTCACCGCAAACCTTACATCTTTTAGCGATTTTTAGCGGTGACACCTCGACCCGGGAATTTTTCTGCCTTTTAATTGGTTTTACCAATAAGTTTTGTCTTTTTTCAAGTCTTAGTGATGCTTAATGATTTCAATAGTCCCGTGGTTGAGATGTCAACGCTAAAAAAGAAAGAATTTCGATGACTGCGGCAATAAAAAATTATACAGCTAAGAATTGCAAATCTTACAGAAAATCAGCGATAAATTATCCAAAAAACTTGAATGATGTGTTAAGAGTGGTAAAAATATAGTTCTGAAAAGATTTGAGGTGAGGTTTTAGATCCTCTGTATAGAGGAAGTCTAAAATATCAAGAATTGATTTTGTACTTTCTCCAGAAAAAAATTTTTATTCTCATTCGTGAAAGGGGCCAGACAAAAAAACTCAGCCCTAAAAACTGCACATCTTGCTTCAATATAACAGTGCAAATCAATGTAATTTTTTTCGTGGTGCAATTTTGTAAGGTTTGTGGCCTTTAGCGGCAATGTATTTTTTCACCGCTTCCTGTAGAAAGCTTATATGGTTTCAAGGAAATACAGCTAAAGCCTTAAGTTTTAAAAGAGATTCAACCCTAAAAACCGCAAATCTTACAAAAACTCACAGTTTCCATCGCTGCGCTACAAGATGCAGGGGGTTTTCGGTGAGCAGCATCTTTGTTTCACCTCCATTCACCTAAATTCTGGCATTGTCTTTTTTGGTGAAACCTCGACCCGGATTCCAATCAAATTTTTAATGTAGCTTTATAAAGATAAATTTAATTGGATAATTGGATGGACTTTTGTGAGACTTCATGCACTAAACACGATTTCAATTTGTCTGTCTCGCTTTTCATACGAAATTCATGCTTGCCCTCTTTATTCAAGTTAGCAACTCCTTATGTTTAGGTTTTAGTTGTTATATTCATGGTTGACGTTATTTTCTCGTCAGCCCTGTTTGAGGTCCAGACCCAAACCACCTCTGAATAAACCGAACAGGAGGAATTTAACTCTGGTGAGACTTTCATGCACTTGAAATTTCGTGTGCGCCTGAAGTGCGCTCGAAAAACTCCTTTGAACAGATTATTCTGAGCTCGAAATTTATTTCTGTTAAGACTAGTGCACGCTCAAACCTTCCTCTTTTCAGACTAAGGTGCAGTAGAGATTAGTTCTGATCAGATTAAGTTGCGCTCGATATCACCTTTGGTTAGACTTTGATGCGCTCGAAATGGCCTTTCATCGGGCTAAATTACGCTCAAAGGCCCCTCTGATCAGTCTAAATTCAAATTGAAATGCTACAAAATGGTTTGTACAGCTACAAAATATTCATTTCTTTGAAAGAATTTGTTTCCAGTAACTTTTAAGGAAGAGCCAGTTTTAAAAAATTTGCCGTTTTATATAAAATTCAAATATAAAAATATGTATTCTTTAAAGAAAGCGCTTTTTCATGTGTTTGAGTCAAGAGATTTTGTTAGACAGCTTTGCACAAAAAATTTCTCATTGTAGAGTTAATGGGGATTGGCAATTGATGTGAGCTGGAGAACTATGTTCTGATTAGCGTCAGCAGACTCTAGATTAGTCTTTGATCAGAACGCATTTATTTTGTTGCCTCTCGGCAGAGACAACATCTGTCATTAACGAAATGAAAAATAAATTTGAAAAATGCGGTCAATTTGGTTCTAATTAAACCCTTTTGCTCACAATTTTTTTTTGATTCTTTCACGGTTTTTTTCTTTCAGTCTATTGTGCGCTCAAAATGGCGTCAATCAGAAAGTCGAAGGCCAAATTGTACTCTGATAACCCAGGTTGAGGTCCCAAACGGAAAGTCGATATGTCCAGACCGTCCCAGACGGAAAATGCCTATGTCCAGACAGTCGCAGACGGAAAGTTCCTATGTCCAGATTTTCGTGCCTTCACCAGACTTTCGTGCGTTCATGTCCAGACTTTCGTGCGTTCACGTCCAGACTTTCGTGCGTTCACCAGACTTTCGTGCGTTCACCAGACTTTCGTGCGTTCATGTCCAGACTTTCGTGCGTTCATCAGACTTTCGTGCGTTCACCGGACTTTCATGCGTTCATGTTCAGACTTTCGTGCGTTCGTCAGATTTTCGTGCGTTTATGTCCAGACTTTCGTGCGTTCATCAGATTTTTGCGCGTTCAACAATTTTTCGTGCGTTCATGTCCAAACTTTCGTGTGCGTTCATCAGATTTTCGTGCGTTTATGTCCAGACTTTCGTGCGTTCATCAGATTTTTGTGCGTTCATGTCCAGACTTTCCTGAGTTTTTCCTTGTTTCCAGACCATGTAAATTTGAACGCACGACACCCCCGTCGTGCGTTCATCTGGGTCTGGACATATCGACTTTCCGTCTGGGACAACCTGGGACGTCCCAAGTGCAATCAAAGTCACTCTTGATCAACCAGGCTCCAGAGCATTGTCCAGACTAGATTGCGCTATACGCTTTCACCAGATGATGTAATTGGAGCGCACCAAGCGCATGAGTCCGCTTGATGATGGTCTGGTCTGATCAGAGGTAAATTTGGTCTTGACACCTTGAACCTCTAGCTTGTTGTCACTTGATACCATAACATCAATCCTTGATTGCAGTTAGACTGTCCAGTATTAGGTCCTCAACCAAAAATAGCTATGGGCCAGACGGATGAGGGTCGCAGACAGGGAGTGTGATACTCAATTGTTTCTTTTAGTGATTGTTTGACAAATGCGTCTAACTTGAGTGTTACTGTTTTTGCGCCGCAAATAAAAGTCCGAAATGGAATTGCACTTAGCAACCTTCTGTTTAGAATGTATCTGTGCCGCATTTCCACATTGAATTTTGAGGCTGGGCAGCTTACTCCGATTCTAATTAATTTTATGTTTAGACACAGAAGAGAGATTAATTCGAGAACAACAAAATTTCACAATCATTATCAGAAGAATAGAATGAAATTCTCATAACTGGTTAGATGTGAACAAATGAGTCGCTCTCTAGATACAGGTAAAATTACTATAAATGGACAGGCAATTCTATCTTTTGAGGGGTCACATTTTGATTAGGTAAATTTGGTGCAAAAGATTTCCTTCTGGGCCACAT
The DNA here is from genome assembly GCF_964194025.1 of Convolutriloba macropyga. Taxonomy (NCBI): domain Eukaryota; kingdom Metazoa; phylum Xenacoelomorpha; order Acoela; family Convolutidae; genus Convolutriloba; species Convolutriloba macropyga. Next base: position 35,056,761 of record NC_134474.1, on the reverse strand, counting down.
ATCCCCCCCCCCCCCCCAATAACCGAAAACTTTTGTAGTTAACGAATTCATTTGAAAGAAGCAATAAAAGATTTCAGAAATAAGTACAAAGGGGTAAGTATAAATTGATAATCAGACATAAACAATCTAACAGTAGGAAAAAAAGGTCAATACTAAAATCTAACTACTTTGAAGTAAAACAATTATGTGGTAACAATCATGTATAAGTAAAATTAAAATAATATCATAGATCATCATTTGATTTTGAGAACGTTTTTGAATTCAAATTTGTTTTACAAGTTCGTCATATCTAATTTTTAGCGTCAAACACAAACATGATGATTTTACTTTTGTTATCTTCTCGATCATAAACCGATAAAATTTCATTGAAACAGCGAATTCGTGGATCTGGGTGACTTACTACTCTAAATTCAAATTCCGACTCTTCTACTGGTGATCGAGCATTCTAAATTACTGATGTATTGCTGGAGTTGATAACCATAACGTCCTGGAGTACGTCTGGCTTGATTACGAGTAGAAATTGATGTTAAAGCCATTGTGGTGTTTGTTTTCTCTTGAATTGTAGTGGTGAATTTGGGTTGGCTTTTTATGATTTTTTGTTTAAAGGGTTTTGGACTTTGCAGAGGAAGTATCCAAAGCTTGTCGAATTCTGACTTTCCTGAGCTCTTGGTTTATTTAAATGGCAAGAGAACGAGTAACGGCAATGAGCGTAAATTCTAAAATTTGTGCTTCGTTTTTCGTTTTTGCCGATCTTCGCATTGTTTTGCACTCTAAATTCGGGTAGTCCAGGTTTTTAAACTAAAGATGTTGTCGGCAATGTTTCTTAAACAGTTGATTATGGCACAAACGTTTAGGATAGATCGTTGAGGTCGCATTGTGATCTCTTGGTTGTTTTTTCAGTACGAGAAGCTTGGTTGGTCACTTTTGGATGAAGAATGAAACAAAAAAAGAGTTATTGTTATCACCGTTGCATCGTTTGCCGGCATTAATTCGAGCCTAATTAGATTAAGTTCCACATTGATGTCAGTTCTCTCAGCGCTCAACCATATGTTGTCTTCTAGGTATTTTGCCACATGATCATTGTCTTTAACTAAAGAATGATTTAAATTGTTTTATAAGTGAGTTTTGTATTTTCGGGTTGTGCATTAATGTTACCAGGTGGAGTGTTTGTGGTATACCAAATTCTGCCTGCAATGGTGGTTCATTTTTGTTTTTTGTTTGTTTTGATCTATTTCTTTTAATTGTCTATGCCGAATTGATTGACCCTTAAACGAATTGATCTTTTGTTGCAAATTTCAGTTTAGCTGCTAATTTCATAAAACCTAGATGTCTTTTCGGTGTTTAACTCAATCTTTCAACTAGTCCAATTGCTCGAAGACTTTTCGACAGGTGCGTTGATAAAGTCAGTGTTAATATTTCGACAGCAAATTGTTATATTTTTCCATCTAATTATGTGGTTCAACAAAATATTGTATTTCTGGCAAGGCCGTGGTTACCCGGACCGAACTCCAAGTCTATATCAGTACTAGGCAAGTCTAAATCCAAGTCTTATTTAGGTTTCCAGTACTGGGCAAGTCTAAATACAAGTCTTACAAGTCTGCCAAGTCTTAACAAAGACTTGGATAACACTTGGAAGTTGATTCCCAAGTCAAAACCAACTTTTCAAAAAAATTCGAGTGAAATTTTCGAATTCAAAAAAATTTCGCAACGTGCCACGATTTTGGCATTACTTTTTGGCCACTTTCCCGGGGTGCTAGAAAATGATGCCGGGGGCATACCAAATTGATTATTGGGTGATATTAGCACCCCGGGAGGGTCTATTGAGGGTATTTCAGGTGTTTTGGGCCGTTTTCAGCCATTTTTCAGCCGTTTGGTGCCGAATTTTAGCCGAAAATCAACATATATATATTTCAGATCTTGAAATGTCTGGGTATTCGAATCGAGGCAAAGTTATGAAGAAGACTGTGACGGTTCCCATGCTGTCAAGGGGCCCAGTTTTACAAAGTCGTGGAAACCTGCTCGATAGTAGCGGGAATGGTCAAAATGGTCTGCCACGAAATGGTCAAAATGGGGACGAAAATGGGCATATGGCAGTGCCGATGTACAGATTGTCAGAAGAGCCAATCCTGCCCTCTGTTAGTTTAGCAATGTATTATGGGCATACCAGGCATGCCATGGGCATACCACGGTATATTTTGGTGGCATTTTGGTTGGCATATTGGCTGGCATACGGGCATTTCGGCTATATTTTGTGGTCAAATTACACAGTGCTCACTACCTAATTTCTCATCAACCAGTGATCCAAATTTAATGTGCTATATATAGTTTTGAAGCTTAGATAATAACGGTCTCAATGAGCTATGTCCCGTTTAATTTGACCCAAAATTGATGGAGTTATTAAAGATCTGGCGTTGTGACACCCGAAAATCTGAGGTATGCCCGATGGCCCATCGTTAATAACTTTTTATTGAGTGATGCGATCTGGATGATTTTTTGATATGAGTAAGCCTATTATCTGCTCTAACAAACAATATATGTGCGAGCTTGATTGGTATCAATTTGGTAGAGTTATTAATGATCGAGCTCGAGGTACCTCGTGTGTAGGTAGGTCGATTTAGGCGGTGCTCAGTACCTAATTCCTCATCAACCAGTGATCCAAATTTAAAGTGCCATGTATAGTTTTAAAGCTTAGATAATAACGGTCTCAATGAGCTATGTCCCTTTTAATTTGACCCAAAATTGATGGAGTTATTAAAGATCTGGCGTTGTGACACCCGAAAATCTGAGGTATGCCCGATGGGCCATCGTTAATAACTTTTTATTGAGTTATTCGATCTGAATGATTTTTTGATATGAGTAAGCCTATTATCTGCTCTAACAAACAATATATCTGCGAGCTTGATTGGTATCATTTTCGCGGAGATATTAATGATCGAGCGCGAGGTGCTTTGTCTGGATATGGAGCTCCATCAAACCCCAACCCCATCACCACATCAACCCCCCCCCCCCACATCAACACCCCCAACATCCCAACATGACATCCCCCACACCAAGCTGATGTGTGCTGACTAAATTAATAGGTCTCAACTAGTTGCGTACTAATTTCACTCAAAAAAAAATGAACGAGCGCAAGGTAACATGGGTCGACTTGGGTCAACTTGCCTTCTACTCGCAGGCCAGTCTTTCGCGAACCACTGACTCAATTTAGAAGTCATATATATGGTTATAAAGCTTTTTTTAAGGCGGTTCTAATGCGCCAAGTTTGGTTTCGATTGGTTCAGTATTTTGGTAAATATTCATGATTTCAGACTCTGTACCCCGAAAAAATTGGTCATGCCGAGTGCTCGTTCGTTAATAACTTTTTGTTGAGTGAATGTTTTTGGCTCAAAATTTGACATGAGTGATCTCGTTATGTGTGCTAATTAAATTAATAGGTCTCAAACCGTTGCGTACTAATTTCACGAAAAAATTCATGAACGAGCGCAAGGTAACATGGGTCGACTTGGGTCAACTTGCCCTCTACTCGCAGGCCGGTCTTTCGCGAACCACTCACTCAATTTAAGAGTCATATATATATGGTTATAAAGCCTATTTCAGTGCGGTTCTAATGCGCCATGTCTGGTTTCGATTGGTTCAGTATTTTGGTAAATATTCATGATTTTAGACTCTGTACCCCGAAAAAATTGGTCATGCCGAGTGCTCGTTCGTTAATAACTTTTTGTTGAGTGAATGTTTTTGGCTCAAAATTTGACATGAGTGATCTCGTTATGTGTGCTAATTAAAATAATAGGTCTCAAACCGTTGCGTACTAATTTCACGAAAAATTCATGAACGAGCGCAAGGTAACATGGGTCGGCTTGGGTCAACTTGCCCTCTACTCGCAGGCCGGTTTTTCGCGAACCACTCACTCAATTTAAGAGTCATATATATGGTTATAAAGCCTATTTCAGTGCGGTTCTAATGCGCCATGTCTGGTATCGATTGGTTCAGTATTTTGGTAAATATTCATGATTTTAGACTCTGTACCCCGAAAAAATTTGTCATGCCGAGTGCTCGTTCGTTAATAACTTTTTGTTGAGTGAATGTTTTTGGCTCAAAATTTGATATGAGTGATCTCATTATGCGTGCTAATTAAATTAATAGGTCTCAAACCGTTGCGTTTCAATTTCACGAAAAAATTCACGAACGAGCGCAAGGTAACATGGGTCGACTTGGGTCAACTTGCCCTCTACTCGCAGGCCGGTCTTTCGCGAACCACTCACTCAATTTAAGAGTCATATATATGGTTATAAAGCCTATTTCAGTGCGGTTCTAATGCGCCATGTCTGGTTTCGATTGGTTCAGTATTTTGGTAAATATTCATGATTTTAGACTCTGTACCCCGAAAAAATTGGTCATGCCGAGTGCTCGTTCGTTAATAACTTTTTGTTGAGTGAATGTTTTTGGCTCAAAATTTGACATGAGTGATCTCGTTATGTGTGCTAATTAAATTAATAGGTCTCAAACCGTTGCGTACTAATTTCACGAAAAATTCATGAACGAGCGCAAGGTAACATGGGTCGACTTGGGTCAACTTGCCCTCTACTCGCAGGCCGGTTTTTCGCGAACCACTCACTCAATTTAAGAGTCATATATATGGTTATAAAGCTTATTTTAGTGCGGTTTTAATGCGCCATGTCTGGTTTCGATTGGTTCAGTATTTTGGTAAATATTCATGATTTTAGACTCTGTACCCCGAAAAAATTGGTCATGCCGAGTGCTCGTTCGTTAATAACTTTTTGTTTAGTGAATGTTTTTGGCTCAAAATTTGACATGAGTGATCTCGTTATGTGTGCTAATTAAATTAATAGGTCTAAAACCGTTGCGTACTAATTTCAGGAAAAAAATTCATGAACGAGCGCAATGTAACATGGGTCGACTTGGGTCAACTTGCCCTCTGCTCGCAGGCCGGTCTTTCGCGAACCATGGACTCAAATTAAGAGTCATATACATGGTTATAAAGCTTCTTTCAAGGCAGTTCTAATGAGCCATGTCTGGTTCCGACTTGTTTATTATTTCGGTAAATATTCATGATTTGGGACTCTGTAGCCCGAAAGAATGGGTAATGCCTAGTGCTCGTTAGTTAATAACTTTTTGTTGAGTGAATATTTTGGGCTAAAATTTTGATATGAGTCAGCTCATTATATGTGCGTTCACGCACCTATTTTCTTCAAGCACTGAAGGAGGGATTGGGGATCGTGGAAAGCAATTAGTTTTTTTTGAACGGAAACAATCGGATTTTGTCTTAATTTTTTTTCAAATTGTTTTTGATTTGTGGCTCAGGTCTTTGGAAACTTTGCTTTTTGTCTTTATTTGTTTTGTTTTCAGAGTCAGGGGCCCTGTCTTAGGGATACAAGAGGTTTGAGTCAAAGAGACAAGGAGGAGGCAAAAAAGATTGACGAACGTTGCTCAATCTTTTTGAAGAACAGATGGTGGTTCCTCAAATTTGAAAATAAGTCAACTCTTGTGGTCAATGCAGCTTTCAGTGGTGCAATTGGTCTCAATAATGAACAGTTTGTGGCAATACAGGCAGGTCTTTTTGTATTAGTTGCGTTGCAAAACCGTAATCCTCATGATTTTTTAATTTTTTCTAAACAAATTTTTTTTTTAAGGCAGGAGACCATATTGACGTTAAAGACACAATGAGAAACCCACGCACTGGAACGTTCATCTGGTCAGCATTAGTTAATACTGTTGGTCACAAAAATTACTGTTTGGAAGATGAGCGTAGATATCTTGCCTCCCAGAGGAACGAGTCACAGGGCAGCTCTGAACTTTCGTTCCAATTAAATACTGACCCGAATTTAACGGTGCCTGACCCTTCTGCGCAGCTCCTGGGGGCTCATAGGGCCACCACTCACAAGTCATTAAGAGGCTCACTTACATGGAAAATGACAACGTTAATAACGCTACAGTTCCTAATCCCGAATTGGGAGGTCTTGCAATGACTGATTGCTCTATGCCTGAGATCAGCTCTGACGATATACAAAAGGTATTTGGAGAAGATGCGCTCCAAATTTACGAGGGAGAACCGAGTAAGCGCAAGGTTTGATAACTGTCATTAGTTGCTCACATCTCTTCAAACTCTAGGTTTCATTTTTGGATTATTTAGACAAGCAGTCAGCCTGGCTGTTCTGCTGAAGTAACTACTTCAACTCCAGGGAACCCCAAAAGGTTAAAAAGGACCATGACGCCAGCTTGTGGATGCTTAGAGGGCAATGAATTCTATAAGAACTTACTGGAGGCCGTGAAGCACAGCGTCACCGTCCAGTCTGAGCTCAGAGATACTGTAGCCAACTTAAGCAACACAGTAAAGGATTTGAAAGGAGCAATTAACTCTCTGGCTAACAGAAATTACAATGAGATGCAATTTCACACAAACCAGCTGAAAATAATGGATATTGTTTTGTCTTCTTTCATTTTTCCAAGATAGCCGATTGGTTTTTGCGTCTACGTTCTGTTCAGTTCAATTGATTGAAACCTGTTTTTATGGTTAGTTTTTTGTTTGTCTTTCGATTCGTTGTTGTAACCCATACGGTTTTCTCTCTCAGAATCAACAAATTGCGCGGTTTGGTTTGGCTTTGCCTCAACCAAAGAACATTCCAGAAGGGACAGAGCCATCGCTTCTTGTTCTGAAGGGTCCAGAACTGGGATATGACTTGGCCAAATTAACCGGCAAAACCGCTGCCTCAATAATGCGCCAGGCTGCTAACAAATTGTGGACCAAAGAGGAACAAATGAGGCACATGCTGTCTCCAAAAATGAAGACAAAGAGTGGAATTGTTGCGAGAACTGACTTCAGTCCAACGCGCAAAAGCCAAATGAAGGGTAATTTTTTGTTGAGCTTTTTGTTCAAATGCAAGTCAACCCGCCCCACAAGACTCCACGAATTTCATGCGAAAATCCTCCTCTAGTCTCGATCATTATTTTAATTGAAAAGGTTTCTTTTGTTGCAGAACTGTTCAGACTGAAGTACGACGATAACTGGCTCGCCATGTACGAGCACGCAAAGACCAGCTTCAATAACCGTGCAAATGAGCTCAAATCTGACGAGCGAAAAAGTGGAGGGAGTATCGAGCCCAATGATGAGGCTGGAGTGGCAGCCAATATTTTTGCACCAGACGATCAAGCATGAATCGAAGCAGAGAAAAACACAAACTTGAAAACAGTCCAGTGCAGCTTTTAAACTGTGCGGATCTAACTTCAAAGCTTCAAATCACTTGCTATCCGAAAGCATAAACATCCTTGAGTTCATTTATTATTTAATGTTGATTTTCCCTGCCATAGACTTAAGTCTATTTTGTTTTTGTCGTTAATCAGTCTTTGCTAGAAAATTTTCAATTGATCTTTTTCACGTGTTTTGCTTATTGATTTCGGAAAGATTGCGGAAATTATCTAAAACTTTAGGGACATTCTTTAACAATTTTTGTCAGGGCTGATTTGATACTAATATTTTTTCCAGTTCTATGTTGTCAAAAAAAGTTGACTGGATTACACTCAGTCAGTGCAATTTGTAAGCTGTCAAACGAAATGTTGAAAAGTTCTATCGGAGCGCAGAATGCATAGTCAGGCCACTTTCTGAGCGGTTATTTGATCAGAACATTTTAACAAAAGACCTCTGCAAGGAAACCTATGAAATAGTTTGAAAGTCGTACGATACTTTGAAGCCGTCTTTCAAAATTGATTGCGATAGCTATGGTGGATATCGGCTAACTTATGTTGGCGATGTTGACTTGCAAGCCTCAATTGTAATCAAGGGTCCAATCAGATTTGTGAGAACCATTCCTGACGGCATAACAGATTGGTCCGTGATGCGGTCTGAAAGGACCGGTGAAAACCTCCTCTTAGTCGGTCCAATTCGATTCGTCAATTCGGACTGCAATCCGAATTGCGAATAAGACTTTTCGAGTAGCTCCGGCATTGTCCAACTCAGAACTAAAAGACGCATCACTAAGAACTCTGAGCTTTTAGTAAAATATGGGCCCGAATTTTTTGAACAAAACTATTGTAAATGCCATACGTGTGAGCAGTCTTTAAACCAAAGAGTGAATTCGGAATTTGTTGATTTCATAGATTTGTTTATCAACGAAGTTGCACAATTAGCGTACCAGGAAGAGTATGAACTTAAGAATTCATCGACAGCCGTTAAACCGAAGAAGAAACGGTGGCGACAAAAGGATCGAGATGTATAATATATTAACCGAGGCTCCTGTCAGTCAATTCTCAACATTTCCCGTTTTTTCTCAAAGCAGATGCGTCTCTACAACCAGTAAAACCCCTCCAGTAACCATGTGTCTTTCTTCACCGGAAATTGATCCAGCGGGAGAATTGAGCGATGAAAAAGAGATAACAGATGACGGTTTTCACAATTTTTCAGGTGATCCAACTCCAAGAGCGTCGTCTCCATTACATTTTCAGCCCTTTGTTTGCTCTGTCTTGACAATATCCGAAAATAGTATACTTGAAGATGTTGGAGAGAACGCAGATTCAACAATGTTATATTCTGGTAGCGATGTAACGTTAAAACAAGCAACTTCTCTGCTTGAGTTATTTAGTTCTCGTTTCGCTCTATCCGATGAGGCGTCTGTTTCTTTGTATTCAGTTGTTCAGGCCTTACTCCCCAGGGACAATCAACTGCCTTCTGGTCACTCGTTGGTGAAACAAATGAAAAAAGATCTCAGCAATCAGACGAGAGCGTACCTAGACAGTTCAAAAGGCGTTGTCAAAATCTTGAATTTCAGAAATCAATTACAAAAGGTTTTGAAACGTAATCTAAGTCAAATTGTGGCATATTCAGACTTCAGGCTTGAAAATTCTCATTTGGACCATAATTCAAATGTTGCACCTGTTGTTAACCTGCGGAACTGTTCAGCCATTGAAATGAATCTGGTACTCTCAACTGACGGTGTTAATATAAAGAAATCTACATACAGGAAGGAATTGTGGCCAGTATGGCTCCAGTGCTCCGATTCGCCGCCAATATTACGTATGTCGCGAAAGAATATTATTTTGGCATGTCTTTTTGTGGGTTCTGGAGCGCCAAATTGGCACGAAATTGTTCCTCGGTTGAGAGCCGAGCTGATTACGCCGATCGAAACTGACAGTCCAGATTTTCCCAGAAAAACAGTTGTCTTCAAAGTACGACTACTGGTAGCAGATATGTGTGCCAAAACCCATCTTTTAAACATGATGCAATTTAATGGATTCTTCGGCTGTCATTTCTGTACTGCTGAGGGCAAGACGATTGGGAAAACGCATGCGTACTATCCTTTCCAGCAGAGTGGTTCGATTCGGGAGCCGGAGCTAAATAATCAGTTTATTCAGAGGGCTAAACTTACATCGGTTGGCGGGCCGTCAAGCGTTTTTGGCGTAAAAGGACGTAGTGCTTTCAGTGACCTGGTTATCGGCCTGCCTCTAACGGCGCCTGTTGATTATATGCATTGCGTTCTGCTTGGAGTTTTTCCCGAGCTGTTGAAGCTTATCATTAGAAAAATGACAACATCTATTAAGCGAGAAGTGAATGATATTGTGAATTCACTTGCGTGTCCTCGTGAACTCATCAGCTACTCGCGGAAAATTCGCTCGTTAGATGAAATTGGACAATTTAAAGCTAATGAGTTCTTCAACTGGATGTTTTACGTTAGTCCTGTTGTTTTTCGTAAGTGCATTCCCGGCACTTTATATGAAAGTTTATTAAATCTGGTTTTTGGCGTTCGGCTGCTGCTCGAGTCAAGTAGGGAAAATGACATATTGTTATCCGAAAATTTGTTGAATCAATTCTTTTCTAATATTGTTGATATTTTTGACGGAAACGAACGGTCGGAGACTATCAACGTTCACTCTTTGCGTCATCTTCCTGACCAAGTAAGAAGGTTTGGGCCGCTGTTCGCTTTTTCGGCAATGAGTTTTGAGTCTGCGAATCGAATCTTAAGTGAAGTTTATAGTGGAACGCACCACGAGTGCGATGTCATTTGTCGTAGATTTTTGCAAAAGCAGCGCTTGTTGGACCTTCATCAAGACCGTAAACAAAACCAGTTTAGCGGACTTGTTAAGAAATTGCTACGTCGGGATGATTCACACACAACCGATTTTTCAACTTTTATGAGCGAAACAGAGAGTCTGCATTTTGGGCGGCTTACTTATCCAAACGCAATCTTTTTCAATCGTTTTTCAAAAAATAATTTGTATTTCGATTCACCGGCTTATTCTCGGGCGCCATCATCCTGTATGTGCAACAGTTTTGTGCGTTATAGGAAGACAGACGAGGAATGTTTCGGGAAAATACTCTATTTTTTGTCAATACCAGATGAACCGTTCGATGGAAAAGTGCAAGCCAGTGTTCAGGAATATGAAATTGTTGAGGAAATAGGACCGGTGAAGGGATTTTTTATGTTATAAAAAGAACTGACTGTGAATGCTTAGTTGATGTCGACTCTATGACGAAAATTTTTTGTGTTCCATTCTCTGAAATTGAGTGCTCAGTTATAAAGCTTTGTACTAGTTTTGATCACTCTTAAAATTTTATTGAAGTTGAATTTTTAGAGACGGATCGGATTTTTATCTTAAATTTTATACTTTTTTAGGTTTTAAGATAATATACCATTAAAGGCTTTGATGCAGAAGTCATAACACGTTTGAGGCTATTTTACTATTAATAGTTTCTTCATAAAACTCATAACGCTAGTTATGGGTTTTCATAAAAAATTTACGTCCTGTAAGAAAATGGTCTTTGTTTGAAGCTATTAAACCATTAATAGTTTCTTCAGAGGAGATTCATAACGCCAGTTATGGGTCTTCATCTTTAAGTTGCCTTTAGTAATCTACTTGATTTTGTTTGAGCTTTTTTGAAGCTATTATAGTATTAATAGTTTCTTATAAAAGAGTCATAACGCTAGCTATGGTCTTTCTTGTGTTTGTTTTGTTTTGTGAAGAATGGCTTTTGTTTGAACACGTTTGAAGCTCTTTTACTATTAATAGTTTCTCCATAAAACTCATAACGCTAGTTATGGGTTTTCATAAAAAATTTACATCCTGTAAGAAAATGGTCTTTGTTTGAAGCTATTAAACCATTAATAGTTTCTTCAGAGGAGATTCATAACGCTAGTTATGGGTCTTCATCTTTAAGTTGCCTTTAGTAATCTACTTGATTTTGATTGAGCTTTTTTGAAGCTATTATAGTATTAATAGTTTCTTATAAAAGAGTCATAAAGCTAGTTATGGTCTTTCATGAAAGTTTTGTTTTGTGAAGAATGGCTTTTGTTTGAACACGTTTGAAGCTATTTTACATTAAGTTTCTTCATAAAACTCATAACGGTAGTTATGGGTTTTCATGTAAAATTTACGTCCTGTAATTAAATGGTCTTTGTTTGAAGCTATTAAATCGTTAATAGTTTCTTCAGAGGAGATTCATAACGCTAGTTATGGTTCTTCATCTGTAAGTTTCCTTTTGTAGTTTATTAGTATCTGTTTTAGCTTTTTGAAGCTATTATAGTATTAATAGTTTCTTCAGAGGAGATTCATAACGCTAGTTACGGGTCTTCATCTGTAAGTTGCCTTTTGTAGTTTATTATTACTGTCTGTTTTAGCTTTTTTGAAGCTCTTATTCTATTAATAGTTTCTTCAGAGAAGATTCATAACGCTAGTTATGGGTCTTCATCTTTAAGTTGTCTTTAGTAATCTACTTGATTTTGATTGAGCTTTTTTGAAGCTATTATACTACTAATAGTTTCTTATAAAAGAGTCATAACGCTAGTTATGGTCTTTCATGTGTATGTTTTGTTTTGTGAAGAATGGCTTTTGTTTTAACACGTTTGAAGCTCTTTTACTATTAATAGTTTCTCCATAAAACTCATAACGCTAGTTATGGGTTTTCATAAAAAATTTACGTCCTGTAAGAAAATGGTCTTTGTTTGAAGCTATTAAACCATTAATAGTTTCTTCAGAGGAGATTCATAACGCTAGTTATGGGTCTTCATCTTTAAGTTGCCTTTAGTAATCTACTTGATTTTCATTGAGCTTTTTTGAAGCTATTATAGTATTGATAGTTTCTTATAAAAGAGTCATAAAGCTAGTTATGGTCTTTCATGAAAGTTTTGTTTTGTGAAGAATGGCTTTTGTTGGAACACGTTTGAAGCTATTTTACATTAAGTTTCTTCATAAAACTCATAACGGTAGTTATGGGTTTTCATGTAAAATTTACGTCCTGTAATTAAATGGTCTTTGTTTGAAGCTATTAAACCGTTAATAGTTTCTTCAGAGGAGATTCATAACGCTAGTTATGGTTCTTCATCTGTAAGTTTCCTTTTGTAGTTTATTAGTATCTGTTTTAGCTTTTTTGAAGCTATTATTGTATTAATAGTTTCTTCAGAGGAGATTCATAACGCTAGTTACGGGTCTTCATCTGTAAGTTGCCTTTTGTAGTTTATTATTACTATCTGTTTTAGCTTTTTTGAAGCTCTTATTCTATTAATAGTTTCTTCAGAGAAGATTCATAACGATAGTTATGGGTCTTCATCTTTAAGTTGCCTTTAGTAATCTACTTGATTTTGATTGAGTTTTTTTGAAGCTATTATAGTACTAATAGTTTCTTATAAAAAAGTCATAACGCTAGTTATGGTCTTTCATGTAAGTTTTGTTTTGTGAAGAATGGCTTTTGTTTGAACACGTTTGAAGCTATTTTACATTAAGTTTCTTCATAAAACTCATAACGCTAGTTATGGGTTTTCATGTAAAATTTACGTCCTGTAATTAAAAGGTCTTTGTTTGAAGCTATTAAACCGTTAATAGTTTCTTCAGAGGAGATTCAAAACGCTAGTTATGGTTTTTCATCTGTAAGTTTCCTTTTGTAGTTTATTAGTATCTGTTTTAGCTTTTTTGAAGCTATTATAGTATTAATAGTTTCTTCAGAGGAGATTCATAACGCTAGTTATGGGTCTTCATCTTTAAGTTGCCTTTAGTAATCTACTTGATTTTGTTTGAGCTTTTTTGAAGCTATTATAGTTTTAATAGTTTCTTATAAAAGAGTCATAACGCTAGTTATGGTCTTTCATGTGTATGTTTTGTTTTGTGAAGAATGGCTTTTGTTTGAACACGTTTGAAGCTCTATTACTTTTAATAGTTTCTCCATAAAACTCATAACGCTAGTTATGGGTTTTCATATAAAATTTACGTCCTGTAAATAAATGGTCTTTGTTTGAAGCTATTGAATCATTAGCAGTTTCTTCAGAGGAGATTCATAACGCTAGTTATGGGTCTTCATCTGTAAGTCGCCTTTTGTAGTTTATTAGTATCTGTTTGAGCTTTTTGGAAGCTATTATAGTATTAATAGTTTCTTCAGAGGAGATTCATAACGCTAGTTATGGGTTTTCGTCTTAAAGTTGCCTTAAGTAATCTACTAGTATTTTCATGTTCAAGTTGATTCTGTTGCTTATTGATGTTTCGGTCATTCTAAAAACACTTTCTTCTTAGACAAGAATTGTATTTGTCGGAGATTCAAATCTCCGGGATGCGTTGCCGTTGCTTCGGCAAAATGAGAGAATTCGTCAGTATCGGTAAGTATCTTTCCGACTGAGCTTTATTGTTCTGATGTTATGCTTCCCTAATTGGCAATGATTTCTAGCCCTTCTTATAATGCTGAAGGCGGTAGACGCTCTGTTCACCTTAGAACAATGATCCAAAAGTTAATGATTTATACCCGTATATTTGTTATATGTGGGGATAATGATGTCAACTCTCTTACTGTTGAGGAAATCTGCCGGAATTATCAGTTTGTTATCCGTGCTCTGCATCCTCGAATAATACGCTTCAGTGGCTTTTTGCCACGAGCTGACTTCGATGAAAAGCTGCGCGAGAAAAAAAACATTTTTCTCGCGGAAAATCTGAAAGACCGCTATAAGAGTCCAAAATTGGTCAAGAAAAACGATTTTGACATTAATGGACGTGAAAAGTGTCATATGAGATACCGTCAGCATGGTCTGCAGCACTTGATGGCTCACTGTCTTAGTTTCTTGATTGACTCTTTTGGCGATATCGCAAAATAAACTGGCAATGAACTGAGTGCTTAAACTCGCTTTAAATGTTTTGTAAACTTACTTGTTCTAAACTTCGTTTCACTGCCTCTCAATTTTTTCTTTAGGCAGACAACATGGAGCAGCAAGAAAGAAGAGAGCAAAGATATTATATTTTGGTCAGAGCAAACAGACTCTGACCCCTCACAGACTCTGGCCACCCTTTGTCACTCCAAACAGACTTTGGCCATAATTGGTCAGACCAAACAGACTTCGGCCACCCTTGGTCAGACCACACAGACGTTGCCACCCTTGGTCAGACGAAACAGACTTTGGCCACCATTGGTCAGACCAAACAGACTTTGGTCACTATTGGTCAGATCAAACAGACTTCGGCCACCATTGGCCAGACCAGGCAGAATTTAGCCACCCTTGGTCAGACCAAACAGACTTTGGCCACCCTTTGTTATTCCAAACAGACTTTGGCCATAATTGGTCAGACCAAACAGACTTCGGCCACCCTTGGTCAGACCAAACAGACGTTGGCCACCCTTGGTCAGACCAAACAGTATTTGGCCGCCATTGGTCAGACCAAACAGGCTTCGGTCACTTTTGGTCAGACCGAACAGACGTTGGCCACCCTTGGTCAGACCGAACAGACGTTGGCCACCCTTGGTCAGAGAAAACAGACGTTGGCCACCATTGTTAAGACCAAAGAGACTTCGGCCACCATTTTTCAGACCAAACAGACTTCGGCCACCCTTGGTCAGACCAAACAGACGTTGGCCACCCTTGGTCAGACCAAACAGACTTTGCCCACCCTTGGTCAGACCAAACAGACTTTGGTCACCATTGGTCAGACCAAACAGACTTTGGTCACCATTGGTCAGATCAAACAGACTTTGGCCACCATTGGCCAGACCAGGCAGACTTTGGCCACCCTTGGTCAGACCAAACAGACTTTGGCCACCCTTTGTCATTCCAAACAGACTTTGGCCATAATTGGTCAGACCAAACAGACTTCGGCCACACTTGGTCAGACCAAACAGACCTTGGCCACCCTTGCTCAGACCAAACAGACGTTGTTCACCATTTTTTAGACCAAACAGACTTCGGCCACCATTTTTCAGACCAAATAGACTTCGGCCACCCTTGGTCAGACCAAACAGACGTTGGCCACCCTTGGTCAGACCAAACAGACGTTGGCCACCCTTGGCCAGACCAAACAGACTTTGGCCACTATTGGTCAGACCAAACAGACTTCGGCCACCCTTGGTCAGACCAAACAGACGTTGGCCACCCTGGGTCAGACCAAACAGACTTTGGCCACCATTGGTCAGACCAAACAGACTTTGGCCACCATTGTTCAGACCAAACAGACTGCGGCCACCCTTGGTCAGACCAAACAGACGTTGGCCACCCTTGGCCAGACCAAACAGACTTTGGCCACCATTGTTGAGACCAAACATACTTCGGCCACCATTGTTCAGACCAAACAGACTGCGGCCACCCTTGGTCAGACCAAACAGACGTTGGCCAACCTTGGCCAGACCAAACAGACGTTGTTCACCATTTTTCAGACCAAACAGACTTCGGCCACCATTGTTCAGACCAAATAGACTTTGGCCACCTTGGTCAGACCAAACAGACGTTGGCCACCCTTGGTCAGACCAAACAGACGTTGGCCAGCCTTGGCCAGACCAAACAGACTTTGGCCACCATTGGTCAGACCAAAGAGAATTCGGCCACCCTCGGTCAGACCAAACAGACGTTGGCCACCCTTTGTCACTCCAAACAGACTTTGGCCATAATTGGTCAGACCAAACAGACTTCGGCCACCCTTGGTCAGACCACACAGACGTTGCCACCCTTGGTCAGACGAAACAGACTTTGGCCACCATTGGTCAGACCAAACAGACTTTGGTCACTATTGGTCAGATCAAACAGACTTCGGCCACCATTGGCCAGACCAGGCAGAATTTAGCCACCCTTGGTCAGACCAAACAGACTTTGGCCACCCTTTGTTATTCCAAACAGACTTTGGCCATAATTGGTCAGACCAAACAGACTTCGGCCACCCTTGGTCAGACCAAACAGACGTTGGCCACCCTTGGTCAGACCAAACAGTATTTGGCCGCCATTGGTCAGACCAAACAGGCTTCGGTCACTTTTGGTCAGACCGAACAGACGTTGGCCACCCTTGGTCAGACCGAACAGACGTTGGCCACCCTTGGTCAGAGAAAACAGACGTTGGCCACCATTGTTAAGACCAAACAGACTTCGGCCACCATTTTTCACACCAAACAGACTTCGGCCACCCTTGGTCAGACCAAACAGACGTTGGCCACCGTTGGTCAGACCAAACAGACTTTGCCCACCCTTGGTCAGACCAAACAGACTTTGGTCACCATTGGTCAGACCAAACAGACTTTGGTCACCATTGGTCAGATCAAACAGACTTTGGCCACAATTGGCCAGACCAGGCAGACTTTGGCCACCCTTGGTCAGACCAAACAGACTTTGGCCACCCTTTGTCATTCCAAACAGACTTTGGCCATAATTGGTCAGACCAAACAGACTTCGGCCACACTTGGTCAGACCAAACAGACCTTGGCCACCCTTGCTCAGACCAAACAGACGTTGTTCACCATTTTTTAGACCAAACAGACTTCGGCCACCATTTTTCAGACCAAATAGACTTCGGCCACCCTTGGTCAGACCAAACAGACGTTGGCCACTATTGGTCAGACCAAATAGACTTCGGCCACCCTTGGTCAGACCAAACAGACGTTGGCCACCCTGGGTCAGACCAAACAGACTTTGGCCACCATTGGTCAGACCAAACAGACTTTGGCCACCATTGTTCAGACCAAACAGACTGCGGCCACCCTTGGTCAGACCAAACAGACGTTGGCCACCCTTGGCCAGACCAAACAGACTTTGGCCACCATTGTTGAGACCAAACATACTTCGGCCACCATTGTTCAGACCAAACAGACTGCGGCCACCCTTGGTCAGACCAAACAGACGTTGGCCAACCTTGGCCAGACCAAACAGACGTTGTTCACCATTTTTCAGACCAAACAGACTTCGGCCACCATTGTTCAGACCAAATAGACTTTGGCCACCTTGGTCAGACCAAACAGACGTTGGCCACCCTTGGTCAGACCAAACAGACGTTGGCCAGCCTTGGCCAGACCAAACAGACTTTGGCCACCATTGGTCAGACCAAAGAGAATTCGGCCACCCTCGGTCAGACCAAACAGACGTTGGCCACCCTTTGTCACTCCAAACAGACTTTGGCCATAATTGGTCAGACCAAACAGACTTCGGCCACCCTTGGTCAGACCACACAGACGTTGCCACCCTTGGTCAGACGAAACAGACTTTGGCCACCATTGGTCAGACCAAACAGACTTTGGTCACTATTGGTCAGATCAAACAGACTTCGGCCACCATTGGCCAGACCAGGCAGAATTTAGCCACCCTTGGTCAGACCAAACAGACTTTGGCCACCCTTTGTTATTCCAAACAGACTTTGGCCATAATTGGTCAGACCAAACAGACTTCGGCCACCCTTGGTCAGACCAAACAGACGTTGGCCACCCTTGGTCAGACCAAACAGTATTTGACCGCCATTGGTCAGACCAAACAGGCTTCGGTCACTTTTGGTCAGACCGAACAGACGTTGGCCACCCTTGGTCAGACCGAACAGACGTTGGCCACCCTTGGTCAGAGAAAACAGACGTTGGCCACCATTGTTAAGACCAAACAGACTTCGGCCACCATTTTTCAGACCAAACAGACTTCGGCCACCCTTGGTCAGACCAAACAGACGTTGGCCACCCTTGGTCAGACCAAACAGACTTTGCCCACCCTTGGTCAGACCAAACAGACTTTGGTCACCATTGGTCAGACCAAACAGACTTTGGTCACCATTGGTCAGATCAAACAGACTTTGGCCACCATTGGCCAGACCAGGCAGACTTTGGCCACCCTTGGTCAGACCAAACAGACTTTGGCCACCCTTTGTCATTCCAAACAGACTTTGGCCATAATTGGTCAGACCAAACAGACTTCGGCCACCCTTGGTCAGACCAAACAGACCTTGGCCACCCTTGCTCAGACCAAACAGACGTTGTTCACCATTTTTTAGACCAAACAGACTTCGGCCACCATTTTTCAGACCAAATAGACTTCGGCCACCCTTGGTCAGACCAAACAGACGTTGGCCACCCTTGGTCAGACCAAACAGACGTTGGCCACCCTTGGCCAGACCAAACAGACTTTGGCCACTATTGGTCAGA
This sequence comes from Convolutriloba macropyga, assembly GCF_964194025.1. Classification (NCBI taxonomy): domain Eukaryota; kingdom Metazoa; phylum Xenacoelomorpha; order Acoela; family Convolutidae; genus Convolutriloba; species Convolutriloba macropyga. Next base: position 35,038,409 of record NC_134474.1, on the reverse strand, counting down.
CCAAACAGACTTCGGCCACCCTTGGTCAGACCAAACAGACGTTGGCCACCCTTGGTCAGACCAAACAGACTTTGGCCACCATTGGTCAGACCAAACAGACTTTGGCCACCATTGTTCAGACCAAACAGAGTGCGGCCACCCTTGGTCAGACCAAACAGACGTTGGCCACCCTTGGCCAGACCAAACAGGCTTTGGCCACCATTGTTGAGACCAAACATACTTCGGCCACCATTG
>NC_134474.1:34948970-35035475 GCF_964194025.1 Convolutriloba macropyga | reverse complement strand
AGATGTCGGTGTAAAGAAAGAATTTTGGGCCTTTCCCATTAAAGCCACACCATGAAATTATAGCCCGCCATTATGGTAACTTTACCATGATTGGGGTGGGTGGGGGGGGGGGCTATAGGTTATCTGACCACTAAGCTGGGGGGGGGGGGGGCTATAGGTTATCTGACCACTAAGCTGGGGGGGCTATAATGGGAAAGACCCTGATTTTCTCCCATATTTATGATTGGTTATTGTTCCCCAGGTGACAGAAATAATGATGGACCGATTCAGGAATCCTCTGATGTGGAATGACTTCATATACTTCAACTTCACTTCCATGGGAAGGAAAAACGCCGACACTGTTAAGAAGCTGCATAACTTCACCACCAATGTGTGTATTAACTATATTTTATGGGAAAATTTACATTATCTCAAAATAAAAGAACCCGGGCTCAGGTTTTTAACCCATTCCACCACTAAAAGTTAGACATAAAAATTGATGAGTTGATATCGGTGGACACCTCGACCCGGGTAGGAAGCTGTAATTGCTCCGAAGATAAAATAAGAAATGAACAGCAGCTAAAATAAGAAATGAACTCAGGTTGTGAAAAGTATTCAGCAATTGGTTTGAAAATAAAATGGAATTTCAAGTCAGGATCAAAATGATCGGAAAAACGTGACTTTTGTTTAGCAAAACTTTCGGAGCTTCACCCAAAATGTTCTGATCGATTTCTGCTTGTATGAAAATTTTGAGTGAAAAAAGTGGGTCGAGCTATTGGCCAGTCAATGGTCTAAATTTTTTTATATATAATTCTGCTTCTCTGCCTCCAAAAATTTAAACGAAAAATTATTGCTCGCAAGCGATTTTAAGTAGGCAGCAGGTATGATTTTTGAACTGCTGGAACTCTGAGAAACCACTCATCAATGAAAATTTTTTGTTGTTTTGATAATTGATAATTCATTATTTTGGAAGAGAAAAACTAAAAATCCACAATTTTATCATGGCTACTAAGAGGAAGGCCCTTACAGTTAAACAACCCATTTTTCTCAATCAGGTAATGTGTCAATATTATGTTGCTACGATAGCTGCTTTATATTAAGTATTTTAAAAATTATAGTCTTTTTTGGCAATTCTGCAGCTGTCTTTTAAAATGAACAGCTCTGGAGCAATGCTATTTAGTGTTGCAGAGTTGCTTCAGTAAGTACAAAAGCAGAAACTTCCCAGGAAGCAGACTCATTAAAGGAATCTTGCTTGACCCAAGAAAATCAATGCTCGGCCAGCGAGTTTTTTTTAGTACGACTCATAAAATGCTAGATCTTGGCCTATGAAAAGACCAAAATGCCTGTGAAATGATCATGGTAAAAATCAATTAGCCAGAAAGCTCGATATGTAGTTTTAACAAGGAGGCTCGGTAATGTGCGTTCGCACATTAAGTTCCGACCCCGCTCATCTACATTTTTCAATTAATTGTCTACCAAATGAGGAAGAGATAAAAAAAACTAACAGATCAACATATCGTTCAACAAACCACTAAAAGAATGAAACAATCTACTCTATAGGGCCTATGAAACCTGTGGCTACCATAAAATGACTACCAGAAAAAACGGCAATAAAAATCAAATAGTTACAAATATTAATTACGACCAAAACTCCTTGTCCATTTTTTGAAAAGCACTAATAACCAAATCAAAATGGCATCAGACAAAATTTATACTCAGAAGATGAACCAGCACTTCTTTGGAATAAAATATTGGACTTTTCCTCAAAACCACTTGGCAACAAGTCGACTAGAGATGAGCAAAAGGCGCAAAGTTTAAAAAATATTGCTTTTTTTTAAAAACAGAATTAAATTCGAACTGATTAGAAACATTACGCATCAAATGAAATTATAGGGAGAGTCTTTTACACCTCAACAGAGAGCGACTGAGGCCTTTCATTATCCAGGATATGTCAAACGACTACAAAAAGAACGACAAATACAGGCAAAAACTAAAAATTTGCACAAAAATTATGCACGAAAACGATGTCCCCCCAATCAATTAAATATTAAGCTGATCACTAAAAACAATAAAAATCTTTGTTTACATTTTATGAAGGTAACAACATTTGTAAATCAAATGACGCACATTATTGAGATACTGTGAAAAGAACACAAAAACCTACAACAAAGGGACAAATGTGCAAAAATCACGAAAATTGGTTTTATGAAAACCGGTTGTACCAAGAAGAAAGACCATTTGAAGAAAATGAAACCGTTATGAAGAGCAAATTGTATTTCAATAGATAAATGATGTGAATTGAATATAAAGATGCTTAGCTACAATTTAACAAAAATAAAATTGACTGATCTCAAAAATCTTTATTTTTTCATTAAAAATATTTTCAAATTTCATAGCCAGCAAAAGAGTAAACAGTTTCCCTTGCAACTACTGGGAAAACTGATTGCAGCTGTTATTATTGACACAAAATCATAAGACTAAAAAATATCATTGTATACAGGCTGAACTAATAAGGTTCAAAAACAACGAATCCACAGTTTTGAAGCCATTAAATTTATTAGATATTAACCGCGAGAACATAGCATCTTCATTTGCGTCTCCTTTGACCATTATAACGTCTTTTTGTAAAACGGCGATCACAAAGTGACAACAAAAAGGACCACGAAAATTGAAAAGTATCTAAACTTCATAAAAATCTTCTGAAACGAATTGTCTAAGACCTGAAGACATCATTTAAAACGTATTCAACGAAACACTAAAACGAATTCTAAATATTGAGGCTAATTTACGAAAAAGATACAACATTGTAAAGTATGAAAAAAAACGCAAACAAGAACATAAAGGGATAAGTTGAAGAATACTAATAATATTTTTTAGAAATATAATTCGAAAATCAAAAGAACCATTGGCTATTCACCGATATCAGTTATTAAGTTCATTTGTTTATCTATAGTTGGCCACTGAAACTTTTAATTACACAATATTTGGCATAGAACAATAAAAATTAACAACAAATAAAGGGCAAAAATAAAAAAATCTACCAATTTCTGAAAGAGAACGGTGTCGCAGCCCTTCAAACCATATGTTATGAAAACCAAAAATATGTTCAGTTTCAAATGTTGCAAAGATTTTTTCACTTAGATTGTTAAGTAATGTTACAATTTACAAAAGAAACAAAAACAACAGCAAAAATGGGAAATTATGCACAAGAGTTAGAAAATTTTTGTATGAAAACTCGTAGTACAGAAAGCAAGAAAACCTTCTGTTAAAACAATCGGCCACAAAATTTGTAGGCCAGAAAAAATTTTCTATTTTTTGGAGGAAAAGTTGTCCTGTAATTGCTGAGAATAAGCAAAATGTTGATAAAATAATATTCAAAATTGACAAGTTCAAAAAATCACAGAATTTTCCTTAAAACAAATACATTAAATAACATAAGAGACATGATTGAATAGAAAAGGTTCACTTGCAGACCTTGAGCAAGAAGTTTAGATCTTTGAGAGGTTAAACTTAAAAATCAGACTGCCAAAAGAATATCAATTGAAAGCAAAAGACAAGAATTCAGTTAAATTTTACTAAAACTCTTTCTCAAAGCAATAAAAGTCCTATGGTTCTCTGAAAACAAACTGTATCTACATTCGGCCTCAAATTAACGTAAATTGGAGCTGTCATTAACGGAACCGTGATTAAAAAATTTTGTCAGTAATTAACATTAAAAAAAAACAAAAAAAGCGAAATATTTTGAAAAAGGCAGCATCAAAAAAAAACCAATAAATCTCTGATTCTAAGAATCCATGATATTGTCGAACCTCTCCCTGATTTTGTCGCAAGCCCAGTAAACCGACCGAGTGTTCCAAGTGTTTGTGAATTAGACCATTTGTTGCGTGGAATTCTTCAAATATTAATAAAAAGAACGATGCATTTTGTATAATTGTCGAGTTAAATCTGCAAAAAACTTAAAATTTTTGATTCCAGAAGACCTTCATACGGCGCCTATTTGCAACTAGCAACCTTTTTGCGATTAGGGAATCTGTTTTAAGGTTTCTAGGTCACTAAGTCTGGCAAACTTTAACAAAGTAGACCAAAAAACCATATTTCGTGCCATTTTTGTGCCAAGTTTGAATTTTGAAAATTTTATCAAAAATTTTAGCCAAAAAACTTCAATCAAACAATTCAGCTACAATCTTCTCACTCTAACGGTAACAACAACACTCTGCCGTTAAAAATTTAATTTTTTTGAAATATATTAGCGAAATTGTGCCAAATTTTAGCAAAAATTACTGAAATTGTGAACAAAAACAGTCGAATGTTCACAAAACTTTAAACCTCGATAACTCCCTGTAAAAAACGAAAATTAAAAAAAAATTTAATTCCGTATTTTACGCTGGACGGGCTTTTCAATGATACCACTCACAATTCTCTACGATGAATATATCGATCGGCCAAAATTGACTGAACAAAAAAAACCAGTTGAGTATATAGTTCCTCCCTCCCCACTAAAGTGGGGGTCGGAGCAATGAATGAAGGCCCTACTCTAAAATTTTTCAGACATTTGATAAGTTGAGCCTTAAACCTGGTTACGACTCGCGTATCTCGAAATGTTAATGAAATTTATTCGACTTTATAGTGATATCCAATTGCAATCTTAGAAAGTTTCACAAGCTATCACAAGTATTAATTTTTGAGAAAGAGTTACCCCAGTGACATTAGGATATCTGATTATAACAGAGCGTTTACAGGTGATAACTACACGATGGACTGAAATTAAGGACCAATTGGATCAGATTAAAGAGAAGAGGAGGTCTTTCCTGGATCTGCTCTTGGTTGCGAAGGAAGATCATGGACTCACATTCACGGACATCAGGGAAGAAGTCGACACTTTCATGTTCGAAGGTATTTTGAGATTAACGGTCAAGTTTCTTGTCATAGAAGTATCGTTCGAAAATGACCAATTCTTACGGTCAGCACCTGTCATGTTCTGTCCCCCAGAACAGAAAAGGCTTGATGGATGGGGTCATCAGATGACTTTGTTAAAATATACCTGTTCACAACTGTTACATTGGGGTGGGGTAAATTCCAAAAAGTCAGCCCAGAATCCCCAGTAACCGCACTCTTTTATCTCGTACGCCTAAAATCAACTCAACCATAAGCTGAAAGTGTTATGTACTGATGCAGCATGATTTTAGATTATGATGTTATTCAGGGCACGATACGACAGCAGCTGCGATGTCTTTTGTGCTGCAGATGTTGAGCAACTACCCTGAGACCTTGAAGAAGTTGCAAGAGGAGGTGGATGAGTCATTCTCAGGTGTCAGACTGGAGGAAGACAATGTCAAGGAGGTCAAGGTACGTATGCAGCTGTAGGTGCTCTTACGACCTCAACTTGTGAAATTCATTGTCCCTTTGCGTGTATTGTAAAAGGCAACGGAAAACAAAAAATATGCCGATAAAAATCAAAAAAAGAAAACTACATTTTTTTCGTTAGAGAATACAATGTCATCGACCAAATTTCACAGAAAATACATAGGTAACCCCGCGCATTAGAAAGATTTAAAAAAACCGATCAAAATGGCAATTCACATCTGAGATTTAAATTATATAGGTTTTGTGAAAGGTCTTCCGGACTCGAGTCTTCTTTTTGAATTGCTTAAATTCTTTACGAATTTTTTTTTCAAAAACCTGGGATTAAGAACTGACCCTAAAAATGGATGAAAGTGGCGATAAGAGTGTCTGTAAAGTTTCTTTTAATTTGAAGGGGATTAATGTCTACTCAACTAATAATGATTGATATTCTAGAAAGTTCTGCAGAGTATGCCATACTTGGATGCAGTGCTGAAGGAGGGTCTGCGCATGTTCCCTTCTGTGCCCAGTATCGGCCGCACCCTCACTGAAGACATAGACATTGAGGGATACAAGCAACTAGAAGGCACACAGGTCAGCATAATCTCTCGTCTGTCACTATAGAAATGGGTGCTTGCTTTATTATCATCTTCATTAATCATTCTATGCAAAAATGTCAGATATTTTTTTAAATAAAACATTACCCGTACTGAGCCTCCAGAGACCATCAGGCCTGATTCAGAAAAAAATCAGACAAGGTCCCAGGCCTGATTCAGAGTCTGATCATGTCAAATACAAGGCTGCTAAGAGAACACTCCAGAGTCGATCTCTGAGGTTTCTATTGACAGAGAAAAATCAAGACTTGGGGGTCTCTGCCCAGAGAAATCCCAAGTCTTGGGTCTCTCTGCCAAGAGAAGGTCCAAGTCTTGGGTCACTCTGTGTAATGTAATTTATCAGCTGTGTAAGTTTTAAGGACTGTTTATTGTTTAAAAATGTAATTTGATCCAGTTAAACCGCAAACGTTTTTTTTTTGAACTTCAGATTGCAGCTAATCTTTTTTGAGACCTAATACAAAAGCATGGGTCCTATTTTGAAACAAATACTCAGTTGTTACTTTTATCATGGGGATATTTCGTATATCAGTGAACGTGAAGAGAAGAAACCGATTCTAAGACTTGGCAGAGAAACCCAAGACTTGGATTTTCTCTGCCCAGAGAGGCCCCAAGTCTTGGGGTGAAGTTCACAAATTTCACCTGCAAATGGTTTTTTTTGACAGAAAACGTATAATTGGGCACCAAATTTATAAAAAAAAGTTGCCCTCATTAAATAAAAACTCCGAATCCTCATGATGTCAACCTTAACTCTGCTCAGAGAAACCCAAGACTTGGGGTCTGCGCTGCCCAGAAAAACCCAAGTCTTGGCCTCTCTCTGCCCAGAGATGTCTCAAGTCTTGGCTTCGCTACCCAAGTCTTGGCATCTCTCTGCCAAGACTTGGCCTCTGGAAAATCTCTGAATCAGGCCTGATGGGCTCTGGGGGTTCGGTACGGGTAAACTATTTTGAAAACCTTCAAACCTTCAATTTGCTAAAACCTTCTGATTCTAAGAAGATAGCAAAAAATGTGAGGGAAAGTATGATTCAGCGCAGAATTTAGGGCGAACCACTCAACGTCGTTGGAAATTTTGAATTCAATATTTTGCGACTTTCAGCACCTCTATCACCGCTCTTCAGTACTTTTAAACTTAATTCCCTGTATGCCAAGAGCTGAATTACCATTGGGAACCTCACTTCGGGTTTCACTTTTTTTAAAAGAAAAATAGAATTAATCGATCTCTATCTATTTATAAAAGTTCTACCAAAATAGTTTTAGTCCCCCAAAAAAGTTAACTGAGAGAAGTTGGCGATTAGGTGATTCTCCACATCTACGCAATCCACCATGACCCTGACTTCTACAAGGACCCTTACATCTTCAACCCAGACAGGTGGATCAACAGGGAGGTGCCCATTGAGGAACACCCCTACTGCTATGTCCCATTCAGTGGTTAGTCTAAAGATAAACTGAAAAAGAGCTAGGGTAATTAGAATTAGATAAGCTGGTGACCACCCGGTACACCAAATGATGGATTTGCTATTTATATTATCATCTTAAATATTGCTATTTTGTTACTGAAAACAATTGATTTTGTATCGACAGAGTTTATTTCTTTCTGGAACCTATGCATCCATCTCTTTGTCTTGAAAATATTTTTTTGGAAAAAACATTGCAAATTTTATGTTTTTAAATGATTTTTCTTGCAGGATTTCAAAAATATTCTTAATTAAGAATATTCGTGACACGTCTAAACCCGACAAACATCGACGCTTCTTAGCTTTAAACCGGGCACTTCTTACATTTAAAACAGACAAAAGCCGACGTTTCTTATGTTCAAAATTGACGAATGCCGATGATACCGACGATAAACTTAAAACCTTTGATCGTTTTTGGCGAAGTAGAAGCAACGAAAACCCGACGATTTTATATGTTTATTGCGATCAATATACTCAACTTGGGAAGACATTGTTCAATTTTCGTATGATAAGGCTAGAACTCCAGGTATGTAAAAATTGGGACATTTTTCTCTGTCAAACTCATGTAGAAATTTTAAAAAAATCATGGTAAAAACGAAAATCATTGGGGAACAGCATATATTGTTCGTTATAGAATATTTTTCACGGAACCGCATATTAGGCTTACAGACATTCGAACTTAAGCTGCTGCCTTATGCCTGAATAAACCAATCTGGTCCTTTTCAGCCGGACCTCGAAACTGCATTGGGCAGAAGTTTGCCCAGTTGGAGGAGAAACTGATAATAGCCTCGATTGTAAAGAAGTTCAACTTGGAATCAGACACAGAGCACAAGGACCTTCATGTTTATGGACAAGTCATAATGAGACCTGTCAAAGACTTCTTCATCAAATTCACTAACCGAGAAGATACACATTAATGAGCTCTGAGAAAAAAAACTACCAAATTAAGAAGAGGAATTAATACAAGAAAGACTGAAAAAAAATGAAACTGAAGTAAGCATGAACTCAACTTTACGGGTGGGCCACCACACATACAAATTGTAAAATCTTATTAATTTTGCAGTTGAAAAGAACTGAAAACATGAACTGAACAAGAATTTTCATTTAATTTCCCCCCTTATGTGACACAGCTTCAAACTACTCCTCAAACTACACCGCGAAACACTAACGAAAAAATTACATGAAAAGTGTGAAAATAGTGATCACCATAGAAAACTCTTATTTAGATGGCAGGCAATAAAGCGAAAGTTCATCTAATTCAGAAGCATTTATCAATGAAGCAATCTCTTCTTTATGTTTATTATTTGTCTTTTTTTTAAAGAAACCAATATCAATTTTTCAGAAAGGAGGGGGGAAACACACGCAGAACATACTGCTTTTCGACACTTTTGCAGCTTTTTTACCTAACACACCTTAATAATCTTGATACGGCCAATAATCCTGATGTAGCTCAGAATAAACCGATTTTAAGAAACTTACCAATTACTGGCATATTGAAATTGAAATATTTTTAACTGAGATAATTTTGGAGTCAACGTGGCTGTCGTACTTTTTTACATTGGTGCGTCATTCACGTGGCAAAACAACTCTTTATCTATTTTGAAAACCTTCGCTTGGCCAGAGACTAATTTGAAATTAGTGCAAACTTTGAGACTCGGGAAACAACAGAATGATTTATGAACTGAATTCAAAGGCGAAAGTATTACAGAATGAATTTCAAGTATTTGACAACAAACATTAAAAGTACGAACAGACATTTAATCATAACGCGGGAAGTAATTTTAGTGAACAGACATTATATCAAGAAGCGGGAATTTTAGAATTAAGAAAAAAGAGCGAGATCAACAAATATCAAAATAAAAGGCAAATGAAAGGGAACTAAATAATACATCATATCACTTTTAATCTTCTAGGGAAATATCGATATATGTCTGTATGACATAACCCTCAGTTTTCTATTAAATTTGCAGAGAGAATAATTTTTTACTAGAATCAAATTTACAAAAAGGTGTCAAGCGCCTATTATCTGTAAATTAGCATGCTCGCTGGTCGTGGGAGGGGGCGAACTTGCCAGATCAATGGACAAATGCTGGTCTCCTCAGGGGCCTATTCCACCGTTGCCTGCACCGTCTCTATGACCGACGTTGAAAAGGGTGTACATTTTCGACATCGCCGTCTCTATTTTTTTCGTCTAGGCTGTAAATTCGTCAAAGAGTCGAAATAATCAAAGATGCTATAATAATATGGACTGCTTCCAACGCGTCTGCTTGATCTAGCTTGATTTGTAAGCCTGAAGCGTTTGGAGATGGAATTCGCTGTTATGCAGACGAAGGAGCATTATCGAACTAAGGAAGTGTCAATTCCCTTTGCGATGTTACAGTTAAACTAGACTATGGAAATCGAATGGCAGAAAAAATGGGTGTTTTTGGCTCTCGTCCCCGCATAACACCTGCAATTGTTGGATTTGAGTGAAGAGACTCCATTGCCAGATTCTCTTCTTTTGTGTTTCACCTTCTTAACCCCCTTCAATTTCCTCGTGAATTCTTTGATTTGGCTCTGGGTTTTCTCTTCAAACACTTTTTCGGCCATCTGGGGTCCGCGTCTGTCTGCATCTTCTTTCAGGGGTGTCTGTCGTTCAAGTTGTGTACCGAATTTGGCAAAGTCACCGTTTCAGACTGTTAAATTTGGCTTTCCCGGCTCCTTGATTGTTGAGGTAGTAGGGCCCACTTTGGATATGATGGGACTTGATGTGAGTCCTTCATGTAGGCCTTCTAATTTTTGTCTATCTCCCTTTCCCATGAATCTTTCGGGCAAACTTCTATTGGACAGCTCTCTTGGAGAATGGGATCGGCGACAGAGGTTGTTGGAGCGTAGAAGTTGCGGTTCTCAATCCTCACCGTTTGTTTTATATTTTGTTTTGCCTCGCAAATCATTTGAACCATTCTTTTTTCCACGTCAATATTACTGCGTTATCCATTTATCCTTTCATCCGGGAGTATTGATGCTGGAGTGATTGTGTCGTCATCTAAATAATGCTTTACAATACTCTCACTCTCGTACGACAGATTTGACAATTTAAATGTTGTGCATATTATGCTTAGCGGGGTAATAGATGTTCTGCCAAAGTGTGCTTCGGAAAAAAAGATTTTGAAGTCTTTTGTTTGCATGTTTAAAAATGTTGTATTATGACCTTTAAAGCTTGTCTCGTGTGGAACGAATTGGTTGATTAACCGAAAATCATTAACTGGTGCTTTGATAACATCTACAATATTTTTGTTACAAAAGTTCTTCACATGATTTCCATGAAGACATTTTGTTTGATCGAAACGAAAATCGGTCGATGACTGCCAATAAGTTTATTTCATTACCCTTGTCCTCAAATACTGGCCACTCAGCTTGTATCTCTTGACTTGGTTCTGCACAAGGTACATGCGGTGAGAATTAACCCGCGGGCATTACCAATTTCAGACTCTTGCCAATTGCAGTGCAAGGTTTGCAATCTCTAGCTTTGACTAAAAGCTCTCTGTTCATATATGACCGAGAGCAAGGCGTAGCCACACAAATTACTTCTTAAGTACCCGTGCGGCTAGTGTGGATATCGTCGATCACAGCTTCTCGGAGCGCGTTCAGGATGGCTATTTTCTCGTCTATGCAAAGACAGCTGGATCTCACAAGAAGGTGGCTCCAGTGCAAATGGATATAGGGGTTTATCTCTTTTGATTGCTCTTCATTGTTTGTGAGTACGCAACCCCATACCTCTTTCAGGACTACATTTTTGCAAATTCAGGCAGCTATCAAACTCTTATTAAACAACTTTGCTACTATATTGTCAAATGTTGGTATTTGTGGACTGTCAGTCACTCCTGTGCTAACGCTCGAATATGTGTTTGGCAAATTGATAATTGGTGTTGAGGTTGGTTGGGAGTTGTCCCATTTTCCACCAAATCTGAATCTTGTGATTCTTTTCTGATTCAATCATGAATTCATCGCGACTGAATTGGTCAAATTGGCAAAAAGCACTTGGTTTATTTTGTGCTATTTGCTTTTTACAAATAGGTTTCTATCAAACAACGGTAAATTGTTCCGAGTCAATTGCGTATCTCGCTCAACGAAAGCGCTACAGTTCTTATTGTATAAGGTATTATTGATTTTGGATGTGTTTCGCTGTGCAAGTGTTGTGTTATTTGGCATTTGGGACGCGGTTTGTGATTATTTCGAATTGTTGAAAATGAGTTTTTTTTTCAGGCTTGAACTTGCGGAGCGAGTGACAATATAGAAGTATGCATGTGTGAATGGGGGCAATAGTGATAATTGTATTTAATTAATTCGATTCGGTGTTAAGTTATATTTGAAATTGCGTTGCGCAGTGATTAATTTTATCTAATGAGTGAAAATGAGGTGCAGATTGTACTGAGATAAATCTAGTGAGTTAGCGGTTTCAGATAATAGTTCTAAATTTACAAAAAGGAGTTCTTCATCAGAGACTGCTAATCTATGGCTTTTCGATTTGAGTGTCATTGAAAATAGTCTACAAGACAAATATTTAAACCAGGAATGCGTTTAATAAGGAAATGATACGGTAAACGTCCGTCAATCTAACGCGTTACGCGGTTATGATATGGTTTATTAGAACACTTTTCCTTAATTATGGAAAGAAGGGCCCTAGGTTCAGAAATAACTCACCAGACCGCCCCAATAATTACAATTTTTTAACACTGCAGCGTTCTTCGGATGAATTTGAAAAATTGGATGTAAAAAGCACTTGATTTCCATCCGTCTGCAGGTAATTGTTCTGAAGCAGCTTTACTCGTATTTTGAATGACTGCTTTTAATGGCAATTTTCTGTGGCGTTGAAGCTGAAGCTGTCTTCTTGTTGTTCAGTTCATACGAACTTTACCAATTTACGTAAAATTGGTCACAGTGGCCTACTCATTTGAGCTAGATTAGTGATAATTTTCCTGATATAATGTCTGGATCTCGGGAAAGATCAAATTTTTTAAAGATTTTTGGCGCTAAGAGCGATAATGTTGCAGATGTTCTGCTTTCGATTTGCAAGATTCATGTTTGAGAAATGTGATAACCGAGCCAGTCTATTTGCAATTTTGCAAAATGACATTTAATTAAATTAATTCTGAAGTTCTCTCCATCTAGTTGGCGTGAACAATTGAACGTTGTTTTATGATTTTCCTCGGTAACTTTGCGGACTATCAGAATGTCGACTAAGAAACAGTATGTATTTTTCAGTCCGATTAATTTATATGTCCATGGCTTTTCGCAATTCAGCTAGCATGTCAGTGAGACCATAGAATCCTGTATGGAATCTATAAGTGCCTGTCACATCAACACTTATTATCTTAAAGCTCTGTTGTTTCAGAATCTAGAATTAATTGATGCGTACTTTATATCTATTGTTGAGAAGTAAGTTGTGCATTGCAATGCAGGATCGCTCATTCTTTCAGATATTGATTTGATTAACGTTTCTTTATCAGCCATTTCATATTTAGTTTTATGAGTAGACTTTGAGGATTTTAGAAGCAAAAGTTAACTCCATTGAATGATCTCTTTAACGGTAACTACTATCGGGGAAGTAAAATTTTGAGCAGGGCAGTTTGTTGGTGTTATTATCTGTTTAGTCAAGTCTTTTTAGGTTCTAGATTGAGTTTTTCTCGTAATTGGATTGGAAATTTTATTCTCTTTTGAAGCCTTTGTTCGAATGATGTTTGATTTAGCTGCGTGATTTTTTGATCCGGCAACGCGAGATGTGAAATTAGGTTTTGTTGCTAGCTCTTCTTTGACTGATCATTCAATTGTAGAACTGTATACTTAGCTCCATAAAATAGCCCCATTGCTTTAGTCTCATTTGTGTAGTTTTTGACTGGCTAATGATTGGACATGAATTTGTGAATCATTGGTTGGTGCTTCCAGTTCCATTGCGTCAACTGCTTATTCATAGTTTTGGTCTGAAGAATTCTGTTGTTTGCGAGGTTTCCTGGAATTTTGTTGCAAAATTTTTTGATAACCAACAACTATTTCATTATTTCCCAAGTGCGACACATCTGTCTCTTTTTCCTGGGATCCAAACTAGGCCACAATTTTGACAATTAAACGAGGTTTTTTGTGGAGTTGGTCTAGGGATATTATTCGTAGTTATTCGTTGTTGAACTGGCAAAGCTACTGTTTGCCAAACATTGCAATGATTTTACGCTTGCCGCGGTAAAGGGTTATATTATGTGCTTAAATTTTATCTGATTTCCCATGTCATGTTCCATCTTGATTGCTAATTCAAGTGTTTTCTGGTTTCCGCTGTTTGCTTCAACAATTGTTTTTTGTTTTCGAGAATCTTTAAGATCTGTTATGAACCTATCTTTGATGATTGTGTCTTCTTTGTTATTAAAATTGCTGTTTTCTGGCAATGTTTTCAATTTTTCGGAGAAGTGGTTAACCGTTTCGTCCTTCAAATGTTTTGCTATTTGAAAAACATGTCTATCAGACGTTATGTTTCATGGCCTTATAATTGCTTCCCCAACCAGAGTACAGAACTCTGCTGCAGATAGAAAATCTAACTTTGTGTGCTGGTTCTTGCTACTGAAAATTCTCCTGTTTTCCACACCGATGCTCAATTAAAAAAGAGAAACCGTCTTTCAATCCGAGAGTTGACACGGTTTACTCGCCAGTTGATCCGTTCCAATGGTAAATCTACCATTTCGGGCTGAGGGCCAAGTGGCGTGTCGAAGATTATATTATCTTTCGTTTAAAAAGCTAGATAATATTGATACACTCTCTATTTCTTGCACCAGAGAGGTGGATCTGGAGTTGGTATATCCCAGAATGCATCAATTATTAAGGGATTTCGCTTGTTTGCTGGCTGCGCAATGTAGTACTGAATTTATATGTGCATAATATTTGAGTGGCAAGGCAACTGTTTTTGTTTATCTATGATAGAATTGCTTGAGGAGAGACCCATTTGAAAATAGTATAAATAGTATAAATTTTGAGACACAGGAAATAACAGAATGATTTGTGAACTGAATGGGAAGGCGAAAGTATTACAGAATGAATTTCAAGTATTCGACAACAAAACTTAAAAGAATGAACATACATTTATTCATAAAACGGGAAGTAAAATGAATAGACATAAGATCAGGAGGCCGGAATTTTATAATTTTAAAAGAAATTGAGGTCAATAATTGTCGAAAAGAAAGACAAACGAAGACGAACTAAATAATAGATCATTATGTTTTACTGAACTAGGTTAAAAGTGGTATATGTCTGTTTGACAGCAGACATTCCGGGGACTTTGGTTTTTTTCTCAAAAAACTATGAGAACCTTTCAATAGTCTTCAAGCGCAGCTTCAATCTTTACATTAGTTGTGTGCGTTCAATTTTTTCATTTTGGATGGTTACTGAATTTATTACTTCTGGATTATAAACGTTTTTCAAGGAATCAATTTTTGTGGAGGACTCTTTTTCTTAGGAGCAACTGATAGTGTCACATGGATCACCCAGGCCTAGGCCTCTACTTAGGAGAAGACTTTAAAAGTCTCGTAGGGGGCCAATATTGACTATAATTACACGGTCCAAATTCCTAGTTAAATTCGAGCTAATATCTTTCTATGAGTCGAGTTAAAGTCTTTTCATACCGAAGAAGGTCCAGCTAAGGTCTTTTCATGGGTCTATCATTAGTCATTTCATAAAAAACAAAGTCGAGCTATGGTCATCTCAATGGTCCACAATTAGTTTTTTCATAACTATTATATAAGTATATTATTTGTTTTCTGCTTCTCTACATACAGATGCAGAACCGGAGCAAGACTAAATGGCTTTGCACCAGAGCAGTTCAACTTATGAATCAGATGAAAAACTGCCAAAAACTTTAAGAATGTTGTCAAATCTTAAGATAAAGGATTATTGCAGCTTGAGTATATTACCACATTACTTGATTCAATGAAACCAGCTAGCTTAAGTGTATTGGTCCTAGTCCCACTAGGCATGACAAATTTTCGGCGTTACTCAGTTTGTTTTCCCTTCCCAACGTATGAGTGATCTTCAAAAAAATTAATACAGGTTTTTGATGGACTTGTGGTTTTTTTTCAATCGTAAAAGGTGAAGGAGCATACATGCTGACTACGTTATATGCAATATTCCACGTAAAAAGCTAATGGCAAAAAAGCAGACTTATGAAAAGACTAATGATGGACCCATGAAAAGACCATAAATCGACTTTGTTTGGAAGCATTGTGTCGAGCTTAAACCCAGCCCAAGTTTCGGGTCGAGCGAAAATATTTCGTAATATTTTGGGTCCATCCAAATTCTTTTGCGAAAAATCTGAGTCGAGCTAAAGTCTTTCATAGCTCAAATGAGTCGAGTATGCTCTTTTCATAGAACATTTTGGTCGAGCATTGTCTTTTCATAAGTCTGTACCTAGACGGGGGCATTAGTTTCGTGTCACTGAAAATAATGTGATATGTGGATACTTTGAAATTAATGTGATATGTGGATATGTCGATTCAATGGTCAAGACTGGGTGCAGCGCTTGCATGGAAAAAATTAATGAACGAATCAGTAAAAATTTGAATAAAGAGGATGTGAACAATTAAGCAAAAACAAAGCAGTGTTTTTAGGAAAACAAAAATTTAGATAGACAAAGGAATTTCTGCAGTTTCCCTAATGCGGGACAAGCTCCCTAATTTAACGGGTTTCGCAGCTTTCTAGTCGGGGAGGAGGCTTTCAAGCGCGCTTCAAGCGCACTCGAAGTTTCAAGTGCACGAAAGTCTGATCAGAGGACAATTCCGTCTATTCGATCTGATAAGAGGGGATTTTGGTCCGGACCTCAAGCAGGGCTGACCAGAAAATGACATCAACTATGAACGTAACAACTGAAATCTAAACCTAAGTAGTTGGTAACCTGAAAGCGATGGCAAGCATCAACATTGTATGAATTGCAAGACAGACAAATAGAAATCATGTTTGCGTGCATCAAGTCTCTCAAAAGGTTGATCCATTTAGGTTTATCTATATACCGCTAAATTACAAACTTGGACTGAAATTTGGCACGAGGTTTTGTCAAAAAGACATTGTGAAAATTGCTGGGAAGAGCGGTGGAAAAAATGTTTTTCACTGCAAAATGCTGCATCATTTAGTGATGAATGCGGTGAGAACGTTGAAATTTTGTAAGACTTGTGGTTGAAAGGGGTGGAATTCTTTGATTTGCTGTTTTCAGCGATGTATTTTTTTTTCACCTTCAAAATTTCGAACAGGAAGTGGTGCAAAAAACGGTGGCCTCAACGTAATCAGCGCTATTCATACATTTTTTCTTGCAAAACATTCTGCAGGGAAGATATTTGGTAAATATAGTGGTGATTTTCTGCAAATTTTGCAATTCTTGGCGGTCCTCTTTTTTTTCACAGCATTTAAGGCATTCACCAAAGTGCTTACTTTTTAAGCAATTTTTAGCGTTAACAGCTTGACCCGGGAACAATTGTAATCATTGTGGCATAATTGAAATTTGGAAAAAAAACAATACAACAGTAATAACAATTTAAAAGGCAGCGTAATTATCGAGACCAGCGGATATTGACTGAAATATGCTTACGGATCACGGAAAATATCAAAAGTATCCTCGAATCATAGAATCTTTAGACTTGAGTTTTTACTCCTCACTGAAATAATTTCAATCAAACCACTCGAAATCTTGACTTCTACAAATCTCAACAGTGTACCGAAAAACACAGGAAAAGTTCGACCACAAAGTGCTATAAGCGTGAGCTTGATAAAGCGACTCTAAGAATCTTATTATTAGACTCTAATCTTTGGAAGTCAGAATGAATTTCAAGTATTCGACAACAAAACTTAAAAGAATGAACATACATTTATTCATAAAACGGGAAGTAAAATGAATAGACATAAGATCAGGAGGCCGGAATTTTATAATTTTAAAAGAAATTGAGGTCAATAATTGTCGAAAAGAAAGACAAACGAAGACGAACTAAATAATAGATCATTATGTTTTACTGAACTAGGTTAAAAGTGGTATATGTCTGTTTGACAGCAGACATTCCGGGGACTTTGGTTTTTTCACAAAAAACTATGAGAACCTTTCAATAGTCTTCAAGCGCGGCTTCAATCTTTACATTAGTTGTGTGCGTTCAATTTTTTCATTTTGGATGGTTACTAAATTTATTATTTCTGGATTATAAACGTTTTTCAAGGAATCAAATTTTGTGGAGGACTCTTTTTCTTAGAAGCAACTGATAGTGTCACATGAATCACCCAGGCCTAGGCCTCTACTTAGGAGAAGACTTTAAAAGTCTCGTAGGGGGCCAATATTGACTATAATTACACGGTCCAAATTCCTAGTTAAATTCGAGCTAATATCTTTCTATGAGTCGAGTTAAAGTCTTTTCATACCGAAGAAGGTCCAGCTAAGGTCTTTTCATGGGTCTATCATTAGTCATTTCATAAAAAACAAAGTCGAGCTATGGTCATCTCAATGGTCCACAATTAGTTTTTTCATAACTATTTTATAAGTATATTATTTGTTTTCTGCTTCTCTACATACAGATGCAGAACCGGAGCAAGACTAAATGGCTTTGCACCAGAGCAGTTCAACTTATGAATCAGATGAAAAACTGCCAAAAACTTTAAGAATGTTGTCAAATCTTAAGATAAAGGATTATTGCAGCTTGAGTATATTACCACATTACTTGATTCAATGAAACCAGCTAGCTTATGTGTATTGGTCCTAGTCCCACTAGGCATGACAAATTTTCGGCGTTACTCAGTTTGTTTTCCCTTCCCAACGTATGAGTGATCTTTAAAAAAATTGATGCAGGTTTTTGAGGGACTTGTGGTTTTTTTTCAATCGTAAAAGGTGAAGGAGCATACATGCTGACTACGTTATATGCAATATTCCACGTAAAAAGCTAATGGCAAAAAAGCAGACTTATGAAAAGACTAATGATGGACCCATGAAAAGACCATAAATCGACTTTGTTTGGAAGCATTGTGTCGAGCTTAAACCCAGCCCAAGTTTTGGGTCGAGCGAAAATATTTCGTAATATTTTGGGTCCATCCAAATTCTTTTGCGAAAAATCTGAGTCGAGCTAAAGTCTTTCATAGCTCAAATGAGTCGAGTATGCTCTTTTCATAGAACATTTTGGTCGAGCATTGTCTTTTCATAAGTCTGTACCTAGACGGGGGCATTAGTTCCGTGTCATTGAAAATAATGTGATATGTGGATACTTTGAAATTAATGTGATATGTGGATATGTCGATTCAATGGTCAAGACTGGGTGCAGCGCTTGCATAGAAAAAATTAATGAACGAATCAGTAAAAATTTGAATAAAGAGGATGTGAACAATTAAGCAAAAACAAAGCAGTGTTTTTAGGAAAACAAAAATTTAGATAGACAAAGGAATTTCTGCAGTTTCCCTAATGCGGGACAAGCTCCCTAATTTACCGGGTTTTGCAGCTTTCTAGTCGGGGAGGAGGCTTTCAAGCGTGCTTCAAGCGCACTCGAAGTTTCAAGTGCACGAAAGTCTGATCAGAGGACAATTCCGTCTATTCGATCTGATAAGAGCGGATTTTGGTCCGGACCTCAAGCAGGGCTGACCAGAAAATGACATCAACTATGAACGTAACAACTGAAATCTAAACCTAAGTAGTTGGTAACCTGAAAGCGATGGCAAGCATCAACATTGTATGAATTGCAAGACAGACAAATAGAAATCATGTTTGCGTGCATCAAGTCTCTCAAAAGGTTGATCCATTTAGGTTTATCTATATACCGCTAAATTACAAACTTGGACTGAAATTTGGCACGAGGTTTTGTCAAAAAGACATTGTGAAAATTGCTGGGAAGAGCGGTGGAAAAAATGTTTTTCACTGCAAAATGCTGCATCATTTAGTGATGAATGCGGTGAGAACGTTGAAATTTTGTAAGACTTGTGGTTGAAAGGGGTGGAATTCTTTGATTTGCTGTTTTCAGCGATGTAATTTTTTTTCACCTTCAAAATTTCGAACAGGAAGTGGTGCAAAAAACGGTGGCCTCAACGTAATCAGCGCTATTCATACATCTTTTCTTGCAAAACTTTCTGCAGGGAAGATATTTGGTAAATATAGTGGTGATTTTCTGCAAATTTTGCAATTCTTGGCGGTCCTCTTTTTTTCACAGCATTTAAGGCATTCACCAAAGTGCTTACTTTTTAAGCAATTTTTAGCGTTAACAGCTTGACCCGGGAACAATTGTAATCATTGTGGCATAATTGAAATTTGGAAAAAAAACAATACAACAGTAATAACAATTTAAAAGGCAGCGTAATTATCGAGACCAGCGGATATTGACTGAAATATGCTTACGGATCACGGAAAATATCAAAAGTATCCTCGAATCATAGAATCTTTAGACTTGAGTTTTTACACCTCACTGAAATAATTTCAATCAAACCACTCGAAATCTTGACTTCTACAAATCTCAACAGTGTACCGAAAAACACAGGAAAAGTTCGACCACAAAGTGCTATAAGCGTGAGCTTGATAAAGCGACTCTAAGAATCTTATTATTAGACTCTAATCTTTGGAAATCAAAAACAAAATATTTCTTCAACATAAGAATGTTAAAAGTACTGTTAAAAAATAACGGAATAATGTTTTTATTGAGGCAGATTTCCAAAAAATTTCATAAGAGACAATATAGAGGCATTGCAGTAGCAGAAAACAAATCAAAATTGGAGTTTATAGAAACTGCAGACTCAAAACTACACGACCCGCTTGTGACTACATGAACAGATGGACTTTGTATTGCAGAAAAAACAACCAATCGATAACATGCGAATCAATCGGTTAAAGATGGCAGTGTACTCAGTCTGTTTTTTTTGTGTAACGACAGTTTGAACCTAGTCAAAGCAATCAACTTGAGAATTTCTGAGAGTCATGTTTAGAGTCCTTGACTATTTAATTAAAGCCAGTGTTTAAGCTTCACTTGGTCTCCTTATGTCCATTCACAGAGTAAAGTGCAGACTGTGTTTGTGCTCGCTCTCTTGTTAATGAAATTCTCAATGGATCGCTTTGACTAGGATCAAATTGTCGTTACCCTCAAAAAATAGATCGAGTTCGTAAGTTCCTAGGAACAGAATCAATTGATATTAATCTAATATAGTCGTTTTCTCAAGGCCACCCTAACTTGTTGTCGGCCTTTTTCCGTGTTTTTTGCTAAACGGTCGAAACAAGTAGAAAATGAGATCTCGATTGGTTTGATTTAGAAGACTTCAGTTAGGAGCAGCCTTTCGAAGTTTACAAATTCTATGATATGAGGATTTTTTTGACATTTTCCAAGATCAGTAAACATATTTCAGTCATTTTGTGCTGTTCTCAGAAACCCGAGTCGACGTTTGGTCAAAAACTAACGTAAGATTAGCGGTGAATGGCGGTGAAAAAATTTCCACGCAAAGCGCCCGCATCTTTTAGCGTTGAATGCG
This sequence comes from Convolutriloba macropyga, assembly GCF_964194025.1. NCBI lineage: Eukaryota > Metazoa > Xenacoelomorpha > Acoela > Convolutidae > Convolutriloba > Convolutriloba macropyga. Next base: position 35,014,615 of record NC_134474.1, on the reverse strand, counting down.
GTAATTTTGCGGTTTTTAGCGGTAAAAAATTTTTATCACCGCATTGACCGGATTTCTTACAAGTAAGAAACTGCCGTACATAGGTTCGAACCTCTCACTGCCTGTATATCAACAACTTCCTATTCCACTGCGCCATCTGTCAATTGCGTAATTGATATTTCTTGTGAATTTACGATAAGCGTTGAAAATAGCGGTGAAAATTTGTGAGAATTGCGACTGTACAGTTGAATTCTTTCACCTCTTTTGACTGGTAGCGCTGAAATTTGCTTTTTCACGTAATGTGCTGGTACCGCTGAAAAATTTCGTTTCACCACATTCGGCTGGTAGCGTTAAATTTTTTTTCACACTGCTTGAAAGTTTTTTTACCGCATTCATTGCATTGAGCACAAATCTTACACATTTCTGTCAAATTCATCGCAAACCTTACATCTTTTAGCGATTTTTAGCGGTGACACCTCGACCCGGGAATTTTGCTGCCTTTTAATTGGTTTTACCAATTAGTTTTGTCTGTTTTCAAATCTTAGTTATGGTTAATGATTTCAATAGTCCCGTGGTTGAGGTGTCAACGTTAAAAAAGTAAGAATTTTGGTGAATGCAGCAACAAAAAAATTATACCGCTAAGAATTGCAAATCTTACAGAAATTCAGCGATAAATTATCCAAATAACTTGAATGATGTGTTAAGAGCGGTAAAAATATATTTGTAAAAAGATTTGAGGTGAGGTTTTGGATCCTCTGTATAGAGGAAGTGTAAAATATCAAGAACTTATGTTGTACTTTCTCCAGAAAAAAAATTATTTTCATTCGTGAAAGGGGCCAGACAAAAATACTCACCCCTAAAAACCGCACATCTTGCTTCAATTTAACAGTGCAAATCTAGGTAAATTTTTTCGTGGTGCAATATTGTAAGGTTTGTGGCCTTTAGCGGCGATTTATTTTTTCACCGCTTCCTGTAGAAAGCTTGAATGGTTTCAAAGAAATACAGCTAAAAGCCTTAAATCTTAAAAGAGATTCAACCCTAAAAACCACAAATCTTACAAAAATTCACAGTTTCCATCGCTGCGCTAAAAGATGCAGGGTTTTTCGGTGAGCAGCATCTTTTTTTCACCTCCATTCACCTAATTTCCGACATTGTCTTTTTTGGTGAAAACTCTACCCGGATTCCAATCCAATTTTTTAATGTAGCTTTATAAGGATATTTTTAATTGGATGGACTTTTTGTGAGACTTCATGCACTCAAACACGATTTCAATTTGTCTGTCTCGCTTTTCATACGAAATTGATGCTTGCCCTCAAAACTCCTTTGAACAGATTAATCGGCGCTCAAAATTTATTTCTGTTAAGACTAGTGCACGCTCAAACCTTTCTCTTTTCAGACTAAAGTGCGGTAGAAGTTAGTTCTGATCAGATTAAATTGCGCTCGTTATCACCTTTGGTTAGACATTGATGCGCTCGAAATGGCCTTTCATTGGGCTAAAATACGCTCAAAGGCCCCTCTGATCAGTGTAAATTGAGGTTGAAACACTACAAAATGGTTTGCACAGCTACAAAATATTCATTTCTTTGAAAAAATTTGTTTCCATTAACTTTTAAGGAAATGCCAGTTTTAAAAATTTTGCCAATTTATATAAAATTCAAATATAAAAATATGTATTTTTTAACTAAAGCACTTTTTCATGTTTTTGAGTCAAGAGATTATGTTAGACAGCTTTGCACAAAAAATGTCTCGATGTAGAGTTAATAGTAGTCACTTTTAATGGGGATTGGCAATTGATGTGAGCTGGACAACTTTGTTCTGATTAGCGTCAGCAGACTCTATATTAGTCTTCGATCAGAACGCAGTTATTTTGTTGCCTCTCGGCAGATACAACATCTGTCATTAACGAAATGAAAAACAAATTTGAAAAATGCGCTCAATTTGGTTCTAATTAGAACTTTTTGATTACAATTTTTTTCTGATTCTTTCACGGTTTTTTCTTTCAGACTAGTGTGCGCTCGAAATGGCGTCAATCAGAAAGTCGAAGGTCAAATTGTACTCTGATAGGTCCCAAGTGCGCTCAAAGTCACTCTTGATCAACCAGGCTCCAGAGTCTTGTCCAGACTAGATTGCGCTATAAGTTTTCACCAGATGCTGTAATTTGAGCGCACCAAGCGCATGAGTCCGCTTGAAGATGGTCTGGTCTGATCAGAGGTAACTTTGGTCTTGACGCCTTGAACTGGGATCGACCTCTAGCTTGTTGTCACTTGATACCAACATCAATCCTTGATTGCAGTTAGACTGTCCAGTATTAGGTCCTCAACCAAAAATAGCTATGGGCCAGACGGATGAGGGTCGCAGACAGGGAGTGTGATACTCAATTTGTTTCTTTTAGTGATCGTTTGACAAATGCGTCTAACTTGAGTGTTACTGTTTTTGCGCCGCAAATAAGAGTCCGAAATGGAATTGCACTTATCAACCTTCAGTTTAGAATGTGTCTCTGCCACATTTCCACATTGAATTTTGAGGCTGGGCAGCTTAGTCCGATTCCAATTAATTTTATGTTTAGACACAGAAGAGAGATTAATTCGAGAACAACAAAATTTCACAATCATTCATTCTCATAACTGGTTAGATGTGAACAAATGAGTCGCTCTCTAGATACAGGTTAAATTACTATAAATGGACAGGATCTTTCGAGGGGTCAAATTTTGATTAGGTAAATTTGGTGCAAAAGATTTCCTTCTGGGCCACATATCCCCCCAATAACCGAAAACTTTTGTAGTTAACAAATTCATTTGAAAGAAGCAATAAAAGATTTCAGAAATAAGTACAAAGAAGTAAGTGTCAATTGATAATCAGACACAAACAATCTAATAGTAGGAAAAAAGGTCAATACTAAAATCTAACTACTTTGAAGTAAAACAATTATGTGGTAACAATCATGTATAAGTAAAATTAAAATAATATCATAGATCATCATTTGATTTTGAGAACGTTTGTGAATTCAAATTTGTTTTACAAGTTCGTCATATCTAATTTTTAGCGTCGATCACAAACATGATAATTTTACTTTTGTTATCTTCTTGATCATAAACCGATAAAAATTCATTAAAACAGCGAATTCATGGCTCTGGGTGACTTACTACTCCTAATTCAAATTGCGACTCTTCTACTGGTGATTGAGCATTCTCCTTATCAATAATAGTTAAAATCACTGGATTAACAGTGACTTTTCTTATTGAATTAAACAGTTTTTTCTGCTCTAAAAAAATTTAAGTGGTAACAAGCATGTAGTCATAGAACTAAACAAGGCGGCTGGGTAATGTGCGATGGCACATAAGGTTCCGACCCCGCCCATCCACAATTTTGGCATAATTGTCTACCAAATGAGGAACAGATAGAAAAACCCAAAAATTATTTTTTGGGAATCCCAAAAACGCCCAAGAATTTTTCAAAAAAAATTGTGTATGAACGATAAGATAGCCTCCAAAGCAACCGACTCAGTGGAGTAAAAAATGAAGCATTAGATTGCTGTGATATGCCAATATTAAGAAAGCGAGTCGAGACGAACAGCAAAATCAAACAGCAACAACAACAAACATCAATTACATCAAAAATTTATGTCCGTTTAAAAAAAAAAATTTAATAACAAAGTCAGTATACCGTCAGTAAACCTAAAACTAAACAAAATAACCTATAAATCGCCACAAAAGATATGGACCAGTCCAAAAAAGGTTCGGTAACAATTAGACAAAAAAGAACAAAAACTGTAAAGTTAAAAAATTCGCCTATTTTTTTTTAAAACAATTAACTTCGAAGTAATGAAAACCATTAGAAATCAAGTAAAATAACCCAAAGGTTTACGACTACCAATGCTTCTAAAGAAGGGCCTTAGGGCCTGTCCTTATTCATTATTTAAGCGGCTAAAAAGAACAACAAAAAACAACAAACTAAAATTCAGTTGAAACTTGTCAGATAATGCTGTCAAAAGCGTCAAGCCATATTTTGGACCTCAAAGTATTTTCGATTGCTCCATTTTCAAAAACGGATAATGTAGTATGTAGGCATTTATTAGTGAGACTAGGTGACAAGTAGACAAAAAAGAGAAAAGGGCAGAAGTATGTAATAATTTTGATTTTTTTTTCGAAACAAAATTATATCCAAAGTCATGAAAGACTTTGTTTACAAAATGAAATATTTAAATAAGGTCGTGTATTCATCAAAAGAAAGCCTTTGAGACCTGCAATTATCCAGAATATGTCTTGCGTCTACAAAAAGAACGTCAAATATGACAAAAATCAAATTAATTTAATTTTTTTGTAAAAAACTGGTGTGGAAGTCAGTAAAGTCGTAATGCATTCTTTAAAAAAAACGTTGGGACATCGATCCCTTTTGAAACTTTTCCTTGCCACCCATAATGTCATATTTGAGGTGTAATCAAAGGAGATTAGGTAACAAAAAGAAAAAAAAACAAACAAAAATCCAATTGAAACTTGCCAGAAAACGCTGTCAAAACCGTCAAGCCATATTTTGGACCTAAAAATATATTCGCGGTGTAATCAAAGGAGATTAGGTAACAAAAAGAAAAAAAACAAACAAAAATCCAATTGAAACTTGCCAGAAAACGCTGTCAAAACCGTCAAGCCATATTTTGGCCCTAAAAATATATTCGAATAAGCCTTCTTTAAACACCATTAGTATTATACGTGGCCAGTTATTAGTGAGACTAGGCAACAAGTAGACACAAAAGAGAAAAGGGCAAAAGTATGCAATAATTTCGATTTTTTTTCGAAAGAAAATTATATCCAATATCATGAAAGACATAAATTACAATATGACATATTTAAATAGGGTCGTTTATTGATTCAAAGGAAACTTTTGAGACCTGCATTTATCCAGAATATGTCTTGCGTCTACAAAAATGAACGTAAAATAAGATAAAAATCAAATTAATTTACTTTTTTTGTGAAATACCGGTGTCGAAGTCAGTAAGGTCATAACGCATTCTTTAAAAAAACAGGTTTTGGGACATCAATCCCTTTTGCAACCCTCCTTGGCACCCATAATGTCATAGTTGACCTGAAATTAAAGGAGATTAGGTAAAAAAAAATAAAAAGAACATACTTGCAAAGTTAAAAAGTTTTTTTTGAGTTTTGGAAAACGATTGTTTTCAAAGACATGAAAGCCATCAGCTATCTATTATTATCAGAATTTTGTTTCATCTATTCTTTCATGAAAAGCCAGTGCAACCTATCACTATACAAGAAGTTTCATACGACCAAAATGACAAAGTAAAAATGACAGTTAAAGACAAAATTTAAAAAATTCAATTAATTTCTTCAAGAAGCGATAATCTATATCTTTCAGGATTTTAATATATTCAATTGTGCCTTATTTTGAACGCTAATAATGTGATATGAGAACTGTCAATAATGTGATAAGGTGACTCGAAAACGTGAAAAAACGTGACTAGAAAACGCAAATATCTAAAAAAAACTCTGAGATCTAGAAGTATCAAAGACAGAAAAAAACAACTTAAGGCTTAAAACCGCAATCGATAAAAAATTTTAACTCAGTAGAATGAAGAAGCATTCTTTATTTGCTGACACTAAGCTACAAGTTGAGCAAATTAAAAAAAAATAGAGGAAAATTTCATTAAGCCATTATTTCTTTAAAAATCAATTATTTTTAAAAGTCGAAACGATCATAAATTTTCAAGTAAAAAACTAAATGCATTAGCTTATACCTGCTTAGGAAGCCAATTGAACTTATCACTCCTGAGCTTTAATTTGCTAATTTGATATTTTCTGTTCTTTATTATTAAAAAAGGTCTTTTTTAAACAAAAAGACCGACTGATTAAATTCCGAATTCTTTTTGGATTGTAACAGTCCAAGATTGGCCCAAATTTAGCCCCGTTAATGCTTATTGTCCGTTAGGAACAGTTGATTTTCGAATGTTGTAGATATAGATTTTTTGTTAGTTGAAAACTCAAAAATAAATTATGCATTTTTGGTAATCAACGAGTAAAGTTAGCAAAAAACGGCAAGTTTTGATTACAGAGCAATCTCAGCGGCAGTTGAAGTAGGAATAGCCCTCTTGAGTGTACAAAGATTGTATTAGTGTTGTTTGGGGGTATACTGTCGGCAGATTTAATCAAAATGGAATGAAGTAGCTTATCTCGTGCTGTTTTTGATGAAAAAGGTTGAATTTTGAAATATTTATCCAGAGTTTTTGACCAAAAAAATTAAATCAGAATAATCAACAAAGCTTGTTTGTCTTTAAAAATGAAATAAACGACACTATTCTTAGAAATTTTAACAAACTTTAGCAAAATTGACATAAAATTAGGCAAAAATTTTGGAAAAGGTGAATAAAAACATCTTGAATTCACTCTACTTTTCTCAGAAGTTTAAACCTCGATAACTCCCTGTAGAAAGCGAAAATTAAAAAAATCTTTTTATTTCCATATTCTACGCTGGACGAGTTTTGTAATGATACCAGTCTCAACTCTCTACGATGAATATAGCGATCGGCGAAAATTGACTGAACAAAAAAACCCATTTGAGTATATAGTTCCTTCCCCCTCAAGAGGGTCGGAGCAACAAAATCATTGTTCATTGCTTGACTTTGAAAATGTTTTTTAACTGAAGTTAGTTTTAAAAGTTCTTCATGTCTAATTTTTAAACATGCTGATTATATTTTTGTCATCTTAATGGTCATAAACCGATGAAGATTCATGAAATTCAGCCATTACTGCTAAAATCACCAGATTTTCCGTAAATTTTTGTAAATAATCTCAAAGAAATCAACTGTTTTTTTTTCAAATAACTGATGTATTACTGGAGTAGATAATCATAACGTTCTAGAGTATGTCTGGCTTGGTTACGAGTAGAAATTGATGTTAAAGCCATTGTGGTGGTTGTTTTCTCTTGAATTGTAGTGGTGGATTTGGATTGGCTTTTTATGATTTTTGGTTTAAATGGTTTTTGGGCCACCGTGGTGTTTCAAAATATTGGACTTTGCAGAGGAAATATCCAAAGTATGGTCAGCTTGTCGAACTCTGACTTTCCTGAGCTCTTGGTTTATTTAAATGGCAATGGAATGAGTAATGGCAATGAGCGTAAATTCTAAAATTTGTGCTTCATTTTTCGTTTTTGCCGAACTTCGCATTGTTTTGCACTTTAAATTCGGGTAGTCCAGGTTTTTAACCAGAAGATTTTGTCGGCAATGTTCCTTAAACAGTTGATTATGACGCAAACGTTTAGGATAGATCGTTGAGGTCTAATTAGATTAAGTTCCACATTGATGTCAGTTCTCTCAGCGCTCAACCATTTGTTGTCATCTAGGTATTTTGGCACATGATCATTGTCGTTATCTAAAGAATGATTTAAATTTTTATATGTGAGTTTTGTATTTTCGGGTTGTGCATTAATGTTACCAGGTGGAGTGTTTGTGGTATACATGGTATACAAAATCTGCCTGCAATGGTGGTTCATTTTTGTATTTTGTTTGTTTTGATCTATTTCTTTTAATTGTCTATGAGTAATTGATTGACCCTTAAACGCACTGATTTTTTGTTGCAAATTTCAATTTAGCTACTAAGTTTATACAACCTAAATGTCGTTTAGGTGTTTAACTCAATCTTTCAATTAGTCCAATTGCTCGAAGAATGTTTGCAGGTGTGTTGATAAAATCGGTGTTACTATTTTGACAGGAATTTGTAATTTTTTCCAACTAATCATCTGGTTCGACAAAATATTGTTTTTCTGGCAAGGCCGTGGTTATGTATCTAATCTTCTAAAACTTTCAGAACACTTGGGCTATTAGCTTTTTCAAATTCTTTTGCAGGACATTTTCAAATTTGTCATACGTGCTAAAAACAAATTGGCTGATTCTTTATAGTGATTGGTCAACCAAAATTGGGCTGACGGACTTAAGGTTTTTACTTTTGTCCGTAAATCGTATGAAAGTTGCCGTTTTTTTCCATGATTTCGCGACGCTTATAAAACCAAAATGCATATTGGGCCGGCAAAGTCATTCGTCAGTTTCCAGAATGTGGTAGCCGACGGGACCTGAAAACTGCCTCTTGAATTGATTATGGAATCTGAACTTGTTTGTCGACACAGACGCACATTTAACAAACATTCGGTTCTCGTCAAAAAATGCAGGTAGGACTTCATGTCCTTACATCTCTGTTAATCGTAATAGAGGATGCAGTACTTGACCTTTTAACACTGCATCTCTTGATTTCAAAACCTCTAAGAAGCTCTTGTTTAAAAATTGTGTCCAATTTTTTTCAAATACTTCTTCTTTGTAAAATTCGATTGCTGGAGTAGAGGTGCACTCATCTGTTGAAGTCCTTGTGGCATTCAAATTAGATTTGACTGGTGTGGATTCAAAGGTAACCGGTTGAGTTTAGTGGGTGTTGTATTTGGGAAATGATTAGTGCTGCTCATCCTTGATCTAAAATTCGGTAGAAATTTCAGTACTTTTGCAGTAATTTAATATTCAACTTACTTGTGCTGCGGTTGAGGGCAAGAAGCAAATTGTAATTGTTCATTTTGCTAGAATTTGTAGCGAAATTGGAATGCTTTCTTTTTACTGCGTTGAATTGCTGTGATTGGCAGCTTGTTGGTGTAGAATTCATTAAGAAACTTCAGGCACAAGCTACTGTCCGGTACCCAGTGTGTACACTTTGTTCTATTGCAGCTCCTAAACAAGAGCAAGATGCGTTGTATTTGATACCCGTTATCATGCTCCGAATATAGTAATTGTATTTGGTTGCTGTGCGACGCGATTTTTAGTGTGTCTTAAGTTTGACTGTTTTTTCTCTGTACATTCAAATGTTTGTGTACTTTTTAAGAAGATGATTAGCGGGTAGCTGATTGTAATCAATTTCGGACCTAATTGGGGACATGGTTGTAATCATTTCGGTATAAGTTTACATAACTAGTGTACTAAACCCTGAACTCCTTTAGTTGTTTAAGATCTTTTTTGCCAAAAGATTAAGAATTGCTGCTGCCTTGACTCTAAGGGAGATTTAGCTGATTGATTAAATTCATAAATTCATAACCTTTCCAATCAGTTTCAATTTCTGCAAAATGGCATATAGGCAGGCATTTTTTGTGCTTGTCATCGTTTTTTATGTCATTTAAAAAACCTTAAGCGTTCTTGTTGTGATCCACGACTGAAAATAATAATATCATACACGAAACAATGATTGTGTTTACAGCCTAATAAAATGTAATTCATTTCTTCTTGAAAGGCTGTCGGCATGTCAGTTAGACAATAAAACCCCGTTATAAATCGATAAGTGCCAGTATCTTCACCACCTAACACATTGAAATTGCAATACCTGGATATTGCAGATCTAGATCTAGCTGTTTCACCAGTTGAATTTGCGTCGAGGTTTGTTTGAATAACATCAAAAATACTTTCAATATTCGGCCTTTGAAAATCATTTTTGTGTACTGATTTGCGTAGTATTTTGTGCATATATGTGTTGTAATTTCATTGGAACTCGACGTCTTTTTGCTGTTTTAGACTGTGTAATTATTATCAATATGTTGAATTCACAGCATGTGTTTGAGATTTACCTAATTGAGAATTGAAATCAGTAAATACTTGTGAAATCTGCTTTATGACATTAAACTTGATTGATGTAACTGATTTCTTTTGTTCGTTTTAACGTTAGTCCAAAAAGGCAATCGAGATGAGTTCTAACAATGGGACGAAGCCCGTTTTCTAGAACAAAAATTTTGACATGCAGTTATCCAATTGTTAAATGTAACCATCGCTTTGATTATTCCTTTTGTAAACTCGTTCAAAAATGTCTTGAAGACATTCATAACAGGAGCCTGCATCAAATAATTTTGAATACCCGCATACGAAATGGCATTTGCGAAGCTTTCATGTAACATAGTGCAAACGTTGTCCAAATTCACTAATGCTTTTGTTGAGTCCTTCTTGATCGTGAAGATTCAGGGTTCGACTTTTCTCAAGCTCTATGCTTTCGAGATTAGCGCTACATAGTACTTATTCACATTGTTGTAACCTGATTTGCAGTTGGCATCACGAATATTGTGTTATTTCATCACACAATTTCTTCGATTAACCTGATTCTCAGTTTTAATGGCAGTTGTTGCGGCATCCAACCTAATGTTCACCGAATTATTTATTTTTTAGGGTTAAGGTTTCCTATTTGCTCTTTTTAAGCTTGGAAATATATGAGAACTGGTCTTTTGTTCAACCTTTATTGCGTAGTTTTCCTTAGGCGGCACAACACTGGCTGTTATTTTGCGACCAGCAAGTTCCACAGTTAGGGCAGTTTTAGCGTCATCATGTTTTGTTGATTCTGAAAATAATTGTACGTAAAGGTGGTTTAAAACCTTTGATTGTTGTTCGTTGACAGTTTAGTGCCTGATGTACTGATCGCATAGGCCGATGCTCCAGTGATTCTTTAGTGTTTTTTGTTTTCCATTTCAACATTGATGGCCAATTTCATTGCTTTTTTGCTTGCTTCGAGAATTCTCGTTGTTTTTCGCCATCAAGCATATTTGAAATAAAGGAACCCTTATTATCGGTATATGAATTTTTCGTAGTTACCGAGGTTACATTTGAGGGACAATTCATGTAGAGAAACAGAAAATTTTTTGATGGGTTTTGTAACCTTATTGGAACCTTCCGTCTTTTCTGGGGGCGTTGGAGTGTATTTTTTACGAAACGCTGATTTCACTGCAATTGTTTCAGATATACCAATTCAAAAAATGAGATCAGCGAAATCATGCGACATCTGATTTTATAGGATATTGATTTTGATTGATGTAATATATTTCAATTGTTTGATTCAGTCCTCCCCAGGGGTGAAGATCTCTTCCAATAATAGAACAATGCCCGTCTTCTACAACTTAGATTCTGATACTTGCCATTCCCATATCGTTACATAGGACCGTCGCATTGAATGTTCCTATTGTCTTGATTATCTCATTCATTGTCATCAAGACATCAAGACGTTCGTAACTTGAGACTGCGAAAAACTTCGATTATATGCAATTGTAATAGCAAATGTTTTGTTTCTCCAATTAAAGATTCTATGTCTGCATCAAAGATTCTACCTGATCCTCAGAATTAATTGCTGTTGTGCCGGCATGTGTTTGAATGTCTTCTACACTATTTACTATAGGTTCAGTTCTCCAATTTGCTCCTTTTTGTTCCCTCCCCAGTGATTCTGGAATTTTTATCGTGTAAGATCTGATAAGATGCTGACTAAGAATTTATATCGTGTAAGATCTAAACAGATCTTACACGATGGAAATTCCTCTTATCAGATCTTACACGATAAAAATTCTGGTAAGAGGAATTTTTATCGTGTAAGATCTTATAAGACATCTTATAAGATAAACATTCCTCTTATCAGAATTTTTATCGTGTGAGATCTGATAAGACATGTTTTAATTATTTCAATATAACCGTATAACGTAGTCAAGGTCCTATGAAAGTAAAAAAAATAATCGGTCAGCTAACCAATTATGAAACAAAAAAATGCTTGTTGATTCTGTTTTGGCGGCAGTTTTATTGTGAGTCTTAACTGAGTACCATGACTAAACTTAGCAGTCCAAGATAGTTTTGGTCTTTGAAAAAAATTTTCAGCCTTGTTTGATAATCACCGCTTCGGAGAAAGCCCCTGCCACTCAAATAATCTTTTTTACGATATCTTATAAGTCTTAAAAGACAGTATAAGATATTTTTCTCTTTGTTGCTCTGACACTTAAGTGTTGCATGCTGGAGTTTTTTCGGCTACTGCTTGAGAGCAATTCTGAATTGTCTTCAATATGAAGAATATACCATACTTCAGGAATTTATATTAGGAAATTTTTATCGTGTAAGATCTGATAAGAGGAATTTTTATCGTGTAAGATCTTATAAGAGGAATTTTTATCGTGTAAGATCTTATAAGAGGAATTTTTATCGTGTAAGATCTTATAAGAGGAATTTTTATCGTGTAAGATCTTATAAGAGGTCTTATCAGATCTGATAAGAAGATGCATCCCCTTACAGGCTATTAGCAAGATGGTTTTGTCAGAAATTTGTCAGATCTTACACGATAAAAATTCCACAACCATTGGGGCTGCAAAGTTAGGAGACATGCTCCTTTTTTGTGTATTGCAGATTCTTTTTTGTTGTAGTAGATAATCCGGCGACCAAGAAATCCCATAATCAGGGTAATTAGCTGGCTTCTGTCCGTTTTGTTGGTTCTGATAACAGTTGTATCGAAAGGCGTTCTAATACCTTTGAAAGTTGTTCACCGACGGAATCGCGCCTGATAAACTGACCGTATAGACCGATGTTGCATTGATTGTTAACCAATTTTAAATTAAAACTTCTATTTAGATGGCCAATTTCAATGCTTTATTAGGGTTGTTTTTTGTTTCTGCATTTCTCGTTGTATTCTGCAGCTGAGAAAATCAGCAATGAGTACATCCCTTAACATGGATTCTTAGTTGCTACCGAGGTCAGAACTGAGGGAAAAATCATGCAGAGACCCACCACTTTTTACGAAGTGGCTTCGTTTCGACAGTTTACGTGTGATGAAAACGTTTCTATCAAATACTATTTTACTTTGTTTTTTACCTTGTAGCCTTGAATATGCCAGAGTTCTTTTGTTGTCATTTTGTATATCTCGGGGTTCGATTCTTGAGAGCACATATTCCCACAGCCCTCTGCAGCGATTCTCAGCTAGGACAGAAACAGCTTTATTATTAAAAACTTTCCACAACCAATCGCCACAAAACATCCCTGCAGCGTTTATCTCTTGACATCTATTGAGTTAAGCATTTCTGATCTTACAGATTCATTCAAATTAAGCCATACCGATATCAAAATTCTTTTCGTAGACAGGCTCCGGAGACAAAGTTTTAAATCTTTTTATCAGGTGGTGCTTCTCGAAAAACTTCAATTGAACTCCCTTCTATTGCAAGAAAATCAAGTTTGAGGATGACACGCCTAATCCCCCCCCCCCTGAGTGGACGTTCAAAGGTTGTTTTTTTCCATAATAGCTACATGCGCCCGTTCCCTTGCTCAGTGCATCAATTTGTTCTTTCCAGCGATAGTGGAACAAATTTGTCTATTTTGCGCTGAATGGAGTTGCCCTTGAAGAATTAAGCTGAGAACGATGGAATCCTAACATGAAAAATTAAGCTGGGAAAAACAAAACTTTAAAAAAAAATGCACCCAAATTTGGTTCTGATCAGACCTTATTGCGATCGACAATTTTTCTGATTAGACCAGTGTAGCCTCAAATGCGCCTCCTATCATACTGTCCTAGGCCAAAATGACATCTGTTCAGACTCAGGTGAGCACGGAGTCACCTCTGATCAAACAAATCCCAGAACACTGTCCAGAACAAATTGATCCTGATTCATTTTCCCGATAACTTAATTCCAGCGCACCGTGCGCATATGCGCACTGGAAAACGGTATGATCGGATGTAAATTTTGTCTAGACACCTCAAATTGGTGGTCAACTCTACCTCGCTGTTGCTCGCTACCAAAGGTCAAAAAGTCCTTCGCACGCTTTATCTGCTCAAGTTCCACTTCATTCAATTTATAACAATCAATACCTACCAAACTTCAGGTCTGTCTGACATGTTTGTTATTGCTGCTTTTATATAATCTTATAGATTTCTTTCAAGCATCCTCGAAGATTTTGCTGCGCAAATAACAGCTCTGATGCTGAGATTGTTGGCTTCATGTTTCAATTCTGCGCGATTTGGTCGAAGGAGAGGAAAGTGGAAATGAAAGTCCCAAAGTCATATGGTACATTTTTTAACTTGGGCAAAAATTAACAAGGTAAATATATTTGAGTTTACATCCATTTATGAGTGTACAAAACATTTGCGGCACGACGATTCAAAAATGTCATAACATGACTGCAGAGAAAAATTTCGCCTTTTTATTGCGCAATGCATTTCGATCACTTGTCTGTGGGCAGCTTGGGAAAACAGAATCTCATCAGTCCATGGTGTTCCGAGAATTTCAGTTCCAAAGAAAAGTTCCAAAGCTCCTGTAAGGTTGTATTTGATGTTCAGAAGAGTTAAAGAGACAGTGCGCAGAATTAAACTCGTTTTCAGCACACATCGTTTTTTGTTAAGGTTTGCAGTGGCCCGATATGCTCAGTTATCTAATTGAATGAAAAGCCTTGTTAACAAAATTTGTGAATGTATTCAGTTTGTTGGCCGACGGACTTCCACAAAAGACCTCATATAATGAACTTGATGGCCTTATCGATGAATATTAACTTCGCTTGTAATTTTCAGAACAATACGATTGCCTCTTTCTAGCCTATGTCAAGCCCATATTTCAATTGTCTAACCTTATTGTTGTGATAACCTTATTCAATTGAACTGATGCGTCAGGTTGCTCCTCAACAAGGGCTAAATCTTGAAGTAAGAGTCCATTTACTGGAGAGTAATCATTTATTAGTATGAAGTTTGGAGGCTCCTTAGGATTGAATTGGAATGGATGCGATAACCAGAAAATTATGAAATCTGTAGGTTTCGGGTGAAAATTTGCTCTCTTAATGTTTTCGTTTTTCTAAAAATGTTGAGACTGCAACGGAACCATTCCACGCTCAGTATTAGATTTTTCCGTCCCCTATGTATTTTCTAAGACAACCCAATAAGGCTGGGAAGAAAATGACTACTCTGAATGACTAGCCATAAATCAGAGGATTAGAGCTAACAAATTCAGCCTACCTTAGGTTGATCGGGTTTTTTTTTTAATGCCGATAAGAAAATTAATGATAATGAACAGCTAAACCGATTTTAGCGAAACTTTACGGGAGTAAAATATCAGCCGGCATCCGCCTGCGAGCAGAAAATTCTGCAACTGGTCGGAAAATTATTCACACAAGCCGGCGAGTGGAAAAGTATGCAGTCAGTCGGTTTTGGTTGAAGCCGCTGCTTTCTTAATGTTTTAATTTTCTACAAACTGATGAGAGTGCAATGGAACCATCCGACGCCCAGAAATTGATTTTTTTTGTCAATTCTGTGTTTTCTAAGCCAGCCAAAAAGGGCTGGGAAGAAAATGACTAGTTGAAGATCCGTCATAAGTCATAAGTGGATTAAAATTAGCCTACCCTAGGTTGATCCGAGTCCTTTTGGAGCCAATAAAGAAAATAATCACATTGAAAAGCTAAACCGATTTTGGCGGAACCTGACGGGGGTAACATACCAGCCAGCATCCACCTGGGGTGCTCTGACAACATGTATTGCCCCATAAAATCTTTCAATTAAGAAAAGCTGTGCGAAAAGCACACAAGTTGTGGAATTTAAAGGCTCCATGTTCTGAAATTCTGAGACTCATGTTCTGAGACTTTTATTGCAAGCCATCATGATGTTTCTTAAAATTATATTTTTTTAACAACGGCTCGGGAGTCAGACTGGACAGTCAGCCCGCAAGTTCTCAAATATCTGGATTGACAATCTTACGGCATCGCAGGTGTGAACTTTTTCAGATGGTTGACAAAACTAGTGATCCTGGCTGCAGAAATCAAGGTACCTGAAACTGATGAAGTCCGCGACCCAAGACAGGTATTTGCCAGAGCGACTTGGGTCGTGGACAGGGGGGTCCGGTGCGACCGTCCACAATGGTCTGGAAAAAAATTGGGTCGCGCCTTCCGTCTGGCCAATGGCAATTTTATTCTGTTCGGTCTGGAGAATACCCATATTTCGGTCTGTTCGGTCTGGCCAATACCCATATTTTGGTCTGTTCCGTCTGGCCAATACCCAAATTTTGGCCTGTTCGGTCTGGCCAATGCCCAAATTTCGGTCTGTTCAGTCTGGCCAATACCCATATTTTGGTCTGTTCGGTCTGGCCAATACCCATATTTCGGTCTGTTCGGTCTGGCCTATACCCATATTTCGGTCTGTTCGGTCTGGCCAAGACCAATATCCTGGTCTGTTCGGTCTGGCCAATACCCATATATCGGTATGTTCGGTCTGGCTAATACCCCGATTTCGGTGTGTTCCGTCTGTCCAATACCCATATTTCGGTCTGTTTAATCCGGCCAATACCCATACTTTGGTATCTTTGGTCTGGCCAAGACCAATATTTCGGTCTGTTCGGTCTGGCCAATACCATTTTTCTGTCTGCTCGGTCTGCCCAATACCATTTTTCTGTCTGTTCGGTCTGGCCAATACCCATATTTTGGTCTGCCCTGAATGGACAGACCACAAGATGGGTATTGGCCAGACCGTACAGACTTTGGCCAGAATTCGGGCCCGACTGAATCGACCTTAGGCCAGACCAGTGGCCAGATCAAACCAACCGAGGACGATTCGAGCGCACTTGAATCTGATCAGAGGAACTGTTCAGATTTTTGCAGCAGTAAACATGTCTTAGCTTTGATCATTAACGCACACCTCGACTTGGGGACGGTCTGTCCTGACTGTTCATTCTGGCCAATGGTCTGGAAAACGTTCTGGCCTACGGTCTGGACAATGCTCTGGCCTAAGGTCTGTTCGGTCTGGCCATTAATCTTGACAACGGTCTGGCGGATGGTCTGGCCTACGGTCTGGACAAGGGTCTGGCGTAGGGTCTCTTCGATCTGGCCAATGGACTGGACAATGTCTGGTCAGTCTGGCCAATGGTGTCCAAAGTCTGTTCAGTCTGGCCAATGGTGGCCAACGTCTGCTCGGTCTGGCCAATACCTATCTTTGGGTATTGTTGGTCCGGCCAATACCTGTCTTGGGTCGCGGACTTCATCCTGGGCACTAAATAAAATTAACATAGTACTTTTCTCAATAACTGTCGGTATTAAAATACGTCGAATAGCGTCTAATTCTGCGGCCTCAATTTTTTTTCATAC
Organism: Convolutriloba macropyga; assembly: GCF_964194025.1. Taxonomy (NCBI): domain Eukaryota; kingdom Metazoa; phylum Xenacoelomorpha; order Acoela; family Convolutidae; genus Convolutriloba; species Convolutriloba macropyga. The sequence continues at coordinate 34,997,769 of NC_134474.1, read as the reverse complement.
ATTGATGACGTTTTTCGGTTATACGCCATTTGGTTACAGAACTCGCAATGGCGCTGAAATAACAGCTGGTTTTCTCAGGAACTCACCACCACTACACCCTCAGTCACTAAAGCTAAAATCTCAACGGAGATAGAATATAAAAATGCATTCAACTCCATAAATATTCAAACAAAGCTCAAACACGAATTCATCTTACTTACAATGCTATTACTCTTTAATCAAAAGAAATCTAAACCCAGGGGATTGCACCTGGACGATAGCAGATGACCATAAAAAGTACTAAAATATGAAACGATTCTGAAATTCTGACGAAAAATTTGTCGTGATTCTTTACTTTGCAATATAAATTTTGTAATTTTCAGGACAGCCGAATCAAGCGAAACGAAAAGACATACATAATTGAAATATGATATATGCCCGAGAAAAAAATTACAGCGAAAGTCCATATTGTAGTCATAAGTGCTGAGATAGGAAACAAAATTAAGCGTTTCTTGCTTTCGAAAAAAAAATTAAAGACCTGAAAAATTGTCAGAAATTCTTGAAAAACTAGATGCGCATTATGGCTTTATTCCCCTAGAAATTGTTATAGTACATTAAAATTGTTCTACTTTCTTAGAACAATCCCTGTATATTAGAAGTGTTGGAGAAGTACAATTCAATTTTGTAGTTCGGATTGGGTTATTTGTTAAACCTACTAAATCTGAATTAATCGGCGTCTCTTCAAACACTCTTGCCCTCCTCAAGCGTTGGACTTGGTTTTTCATCCGAGCAAATACTTGACCTTCCCGGTTTTTGCTTCAGATGTTGACGGGACTATAGTTCAATTCGCCGGTGGCAGTGAAGTTGCTGACTAAATCTCCAAACTGGGCCTATACAAGTAGTATGTGAAAACACAGTCCAAAAATTCAACCGACATCTAACAATAAACAATTGGCTGAAACGAAATTGCGCAGAAAACTAACTGATTTTCGATCTTTGAAGCTCCAATGCTTAAACAGCTACAAAGGCAAATTCGCTTTCCATTGTTTACCCTCAATGCTAGAACGGAGTAATCTCTACAGAACAGACATCAAAAGACCCAATAGATTTACCTTATACCATGGAAGAGAGGAAAGCCGCCTTTATATTAGACAAATTTTTTTATATTGCTTGCCCCTGCTCGCCTTGAGTCACAAGCTTCCAGCTTAGCTTTTGAGGTTCAAGGAGCTTGCCGAACTTTGACTCACATTTTCTGTGAGAACTTTTAGGCTACTTGTCGTACAGATTTACAATCTGTAGGAATGAGTTGATTCGTGGCACCGATTAGCTTATTCTACAGCGGCTAATTAGTGGTGATTTTGCGGTGCGATTTAACGCTATTGTTTGTTGCTTGTGGATTAAATATTCTAGTTACAGAATTTAGGTCGATTTGGCGTAGCGAAATCGCTTTCAATTGTTTGTAGAGTTTTTCGCTTAGCGAAAGATACTAAACTTTTGATACGTCTCAATTAAGACTTTGGCGATTCGGATTCTAGTTAAAGAGAGAGTCAACTAATTTGAATTGCGAAAATGAAGAGAATGAATTTAGACAAAATTAACAAAACTGATTAACAATTTGTTCATAAGATTACATTTCTAAATGCGGCAACTTAAAATCACGAGACAATGTGAACAGACAAAAGATCATGCACAGGATGTAAACAAATTTACAAGTATGAAAACATAAGATTCGATCTTCAAAACTAGAACTAAATGAATGAACAAAATAAAGGTAGATGAAATGAGCTAAATTAAATTAAACATAAAATGAACCAATTTAGCTACACCAAACAATAGCCCCAAACTAAAAATGTATTATTGTACCACATTTCCCCCTTGGCGAAAATAAATAACAAGTTATTTATCAGAAAACTAATAGTCATATACACTCGTTCAAATAATTAATACTGTAATGTTTTAATCAGAGTTATGAACGCAACAATTTTAGTGAAATGTACTTTAATCACTCTCACTTTCGTAATATCTCTCCGCTTCGCCAACTGTCATCGACAACTCAGGTTCTTCGTAATTGGGTGAGACATAGAATTGGGTAGGGTATGAGGTTGTTGGAGAACATGGGCCGACTGTAAAGTTAGATTCCTCTTGATTATACTGTGCTGCAGCAGTTTGTATGGCAGAAATTATTGATTTATTCTCAATTTGTTGCTTCTTGATATTTTGTCGTCTTCTTTGTTTCCCAATTGCTCCAGTACTTTACGTTTGAACTGAAGTCGCAGATTCATCCGATTCTGTGATCGATACTGTGGAGCGCTTTCTTTTTGTTGGAATTAATGCTACAGATGCTTTCGTAGCTGCTTTTCGCTTTGGCCTGCTGGGTGGCTCCGCGATGACAATGCTTGTGGTAGGTAATTCCATTGGCACCGCGAGATTGTTACTTGATTCGGTGGGTTGATTTGGCGGCGCTGTTGACAGTTGTCTTTTGGGCTTTGTTGGCATTCTTACACGGAGGGCGCGGGTAACATTAGAATGAATTGACGACACTGTACTAACGTCGTCTGCCAATTTCCTATGCCTCATTCGTTTCCCTCCTTCTAACTTCTTTCTGGATTCCTTTGCGTGATGGTTTATGAGCTCCTCAGTTGTTTTGCCCGTTGGTAATTTTGGACGTCGGTTAGCGTATACCTGCAATTCTGTGTCACGTTCCGCTTTCGTCCCAAACTTTGCTAGATTTGAGTTCCTGATTGTCACATCTCTCTTTCCAGGTTCTTTAATCACTGAAGTATGTTCGTTTGTTTTAATTACTGACGATCCTGGTGCTAAGACGTCATATAAGCCATCGAGACTTTTCTTTGATCTTTTTGTGCGAGTTCTCTTTTTAGCCAGTTTTACCTCCAGTGATGCTTCCGTTCTGGGTATAGATTGGCCGACATCTGGATGAGAAATTAATCTTGATTCCTTATTCGGGTCCTCCTTTTGCCGTTTCATCGCCTCTTTGCCCAGTTTCATCTTGTTCACCTCTATTTCAATGTCGCTACGCTCATCGTTGTTCCAGTTATCGTCTGTGATGAGCTCGTCCCATCTGACAGACTCCAAATCTAAATATTTGTTTGAAATGTTTTTGTAAGTTAAACTTTTTGGGTCTGGTTTAGTCGTTATATTGCTTAATGGCGTATTCGTTTTTCTACCAAAATGTGCCTCAAATGGTGATATATTAATAGTCTTTTGACGACATATTCGTAGCTGATAAATTATTGAATTTATTGAAGCTTTCACATTGAATTGATTTTGCGCCGCCGTTTTAATACAGGCTAAGCAATTCTTGATTGTTTGAATTAGTCTTTCAACCAAACCAATTGCTCTGTGGTCGTGTATTGGCGCCTCGATTAGCTGTATGTTATTTTGACTACAAAATGTTTTAATTTGTTGCCCCGTTTTACATCGAGCTTGATCCAATCTAATTGCACGGGGTATACCGTGTAGCAAAACATACTCTTGAAGGAACTTTAAAATATTATCTGCATTAGCTCTATCAAATACTTCTGCTGTTGGGAATTTCGAAAATCGATCAATACATGCAAGAAAATAAATCTCTTGATTTTTTTCATTATAGATGGGTCCTCCAAAAGCAATTTGATATTCTTCATTTGGAACTTTACATAACTTTAATGGTGCCCATTTATTTGCAGGTATAATTGGTTTTAAATTTTTAGCAATCTTGACACAGGGGTTGCACTTTGCAGTTTTCGTAGCTATGTCCCTGTGCATATATGGCCACCACGCGTGTGTTGCCATATCAGTCATCCCCCATGTGCCAGGATGAGTTGCGTGCATGGCGTCTACATAGGCATCTTTGATCGCATGGGGAAGAGCAATCCTGTCATCTATGCAGACACACCCGTTCTCTACATGGAAGTCTTTCCAGAAGGAATGGATGTAAGGGGATATTTGTCTACATCTATCTTCATTGTCCGTAAGAATGCAGTCGCGAATCTCTTTCAAAATCGCGTCCTTGGTTGTCAGGCTGGCCATTAGGGAGCTGGAGAAGATCTTGGAGAGCGCGAGGTTGAAAGAGTCCAGGTAAAGGTCGTCTACTGACGACGAAGTGGCTGTTGTATCGATTGTGGGCGTTATTGGAGTTACGGGTGCTGCTTGAGCTGTTGAAGGTCCCTCTCCTGCAAATCGTACTCTCGATGGAGTCGATTGTTTGACTGTCATCAGCGTTTCATCATCAGAAGTTGATTGGGACATCATGTAGACGTTTTTGAATTTCGTGGCGATTCGTTGGAAATTGTTTAAATTGGAGAGTGACTGTTCAGTGGGTCGGTTTAAGGCAAAAAGCGAGTGAGGAATGTTAGTTGTCTCGATTTTGGGGATGGAATTTAAATTATTGATTGTTAATTCGCTAATTGAGTCGTCAATTTGCGTACTTTTAGAATGTTCTGGATTTCGCGGTGCGAATTCACTGCATAAGTTATTAGTGGAATTTAGATTATTTATGACGCATTTTGTAGGTGGATTTCGCGCTGCGAAATCGACGTAACTTTCGGCATTTAATAAGAAGCGTTTCGCACTGCTTTTAATTACATCCAATTTAGCTACAATAAATTGCTCGTCATATGCAGATATATTAACAGCTTGTTGATGCGGGTCGCGAGAGATATAATCCAATAACCCCATTTTTGTGCCAGGAAGGTGATCAATCGAGAAATCAAATGGTAGTAAACGATCTACCCAACGTGTCAGTCTACTATTACATGATTTGTTAGATCTATTTTCTCTCATGATTGAGAGAAGTGCTCTATGATCAGTTATCACAGTAAAAGGTTTGCCGTATAAATAATACTTAAAATGTTCCACGGACCAAACAACACCCAGAAGTTCTAGTTCGTTTATACTATATCTGTCTTCAACAGAGTTCAAAAATCGTGACGCAAATGCTACTGTATGCCACCCATTAGGTGTTCGTTGTTCCAATGCGCATCCCAATCCTTTACGTGAGGCGTCCCATTTAATTCGTGTTTCTAATTCCGGGTTGAAATGTTTATTTTCAGTGGTTTCCGTAATTTGTTCTTTTATTAGAGAAAACTGTTTATCGTGTTCTTCCGTCCAAAGAAATTTTGAATTTTTCGTAAGCAATGGTCGCAGGGGGTAACATAATTGTGACAAATTTGGGATAAATTTTCCTAAATGGTGTACTGAACCCATAAAAGATCGAAGTTTTTTAAGATTAGTAGGTGCCGATAATTTTCCAATTGCATCCGTTTTACTTGAAAGTGGGGTTACACCTGATTGTGTAATGTTATGACCGAGCCATTCAATCGTTTCTTTCGCGAAATGACCATTGTGATCGGTTTTTTCTCCGATCATTGTGATCGCGCACAGTTGAGCATTATTTCTCTTGCAAGTGACATATTAATAATGGTACAACCGCTACCGGAGTCGAGAAGTAAATCACAGTTTGTGTTTCCAATCGTTAATGACAAATTTTTCAGTGCTAAATTTGGTGAACTAATATTTTCGACTGTTGCAACGTAATTATCATCCGAAGAATCATAGTCTGAGTTGATTTGTTCATTATAATCGATATAATTGACGTTCTGATTTTCCTGACTAGAATTTTGATTAGATGTTTCAGCAGTTTCTACAGTGTTAATGCGATTGGTTTGTTGAGTGTTTCGTGTGTTGTTAAGTCTTCGACGACATACCTTAGCAAAATGGTTTTGCAAACCACAGTGGTTACATTTCTTACCCATTGCAGGGCAAACCTGACGAGGTGTTGGTGTCCAGATTTGACCACAACCACGACATTGTCCAACAGATGCGCGGTTGGTGACTGCTCTGCTTGATTGATTTCCACGTACACCTGCGCCGCGAAATCGATTGAATTGTTGTATTGCGTTCACAGTACTGCAAGTTGCTCCGTTATTAGATGAAATTCGTTGCTGATTCTGATTACCCATTTCCATGTTGACTGCAATGCTGAGTGCCCTCTCTGGTTCAACTGTATCCCGTAGAAGCTCCCGCTGAATGTCATCATCCAACATGTTCGTGATGAAAATGTCCCTGATGATTGCTTCTTTACGGTTTTCAAAGTCGCAATTTTCAGCCAATTCTTTCAAAATGCTGTAGAATAACTCTACCGTTTCGCCCTTCTTCTGCTTCCGAGAGAAGAACACATATCGATCAAATAGAATGTTTCTTGGGCGGATAAATGCAATCTCCATCATTTCCCAGAGTTTGAGGGTAGTCAAATCGTAAATATTATCGTGCGGAAATTTTTGTGTCAATAGTCGTCTTCCTTCAGTGCCAATACTTAGATACGACAGAGATATGCATTTTTGGTCACACAAACTCCATGGACGTTCCCCGCATAGTATTCCCGCTTCTGTTATCTTTTGACATTTTAGTTCCCATTGCAACTTCAACTGGTTGTTTCTAGTTCGACGCTCTCTCTCTCTGCTTCCTCGGTTGTATCTTCAATTGGCATCTCGTACTTCGGTTCCGCAGGCAAGTGAACTGTCGTTGGTTTGGGTTGTAGCAATGTGTCTATAGTGATATTCTCTCGAGCGAGAATCGCTAGTTTTACTTGAATTCTCCATTTCTCCCTTCTGATTGGTGGGTCTGAAGTTGGTCGTTCCCAAAATGGCTCTATCGACAACGGTGTTTTTCTAGGTTCTCGATCTGGCTGCGCCATGTCGTACACATTTACAATCTGTAGGAATGAGTTGATTCGTGGCACCGATTAGCTTATTCTACAGCGGCTAATTAGTGGTGATTTTGCGGTGCGATTTAACGCTATTGTTTGTTGCTTGTGGATTAAATATTCTAGTTACAGAATTTAGGTCGATTTGGCGTAGCGAAATCGCTTTCAATTATTTGTAGAGTATTTCGCTTAGCGAAAGATACTAAACTTTTGATACGTCTGAATTAAGACTTTGGCGAATCGGATTCTAGTTAAAGAGAGAGACAACTAAAATGAAGAGAACGAATTTAGACAAAATTAACAAAACTGATTAACAATTTGTTCATAAGATTACATTTCTAAATGCGGCAACTTACAATTACGAGACAATGTGAAGAGACAAAAGATCATGCACAGGATGTAAACAAATTTACAAGTATGAAAACGTAAGATTAGATCTTCAAAACCAGAACTAAATGAATGAACAAAATAAAGGTAGATGAAATGAACTAAATTAAATTAAACATAAAATAAACCAATTTAGCTACACCAAACAATAGCCCCAAACTAAAAATGTACTATTGTACCACACTACTCTGTGATATAACCAGCGAACCCAAATAGGCGCCTTTCTTTAACAGAGAATCTCATTAGCAAGACAGGCCCCAAACAAGGCGTGCGTGTTGGGAGCCGTAAATGACGAAACAATACTTTACCTTTCTATTGGTAGCTTATTATTTTTCTGTACCAAGTTGCTAGGCACCTTCGGTAGCCCGGGGGGAGGATTTTCCCGGAAAATAACGGGGAAAAGAGTGGAAAAAAATACCCCCCTATTTCTCCGCTTAATTAGCGGTGTAAGAGTGTAATTTTAAATAATAAGAGTGTAAAATCCAATAATAATTCCACTTTCAATTTTCTTTTACACTTTTAGTTTTACACCTTAAAATTATTTTTACACTCTTTATATTCCACCTTTAAATTATTTTTACACTCTTATATTTCACCTTTAAATTATTTTTACACTCTTCCACTCTTAATTTCAAAATTACACTCTTGATAATTACACTCTTACACCGCTAATTGAGAGGAGAAATAGGGGTGTAATTTTTTTATTTTTACACTCTTTACACTCTTTTCCCCGGTCCTTATAATTGGAATAAAAGTGTATTTATTTTATTTTTACACTCTTCCACTCTCATTTTTTAATTACACTTTTAATAATTACACTCTTATACCACTATTACACTCTTTACACTCTTTTCCCCGTTATTATCCGGGAAGATCTTCCTACAGCTGAAAATTAACATTTTTAATAAATTTTGAGTGCTGAATTAGGTTAAATACTGTCGGAAAAAATCTACAGTTGAATTAACAAACAACTATTTGAGATTTTCCAGTATGTTCTGGGTGTGTTTCCCTCCTCCTTCTCTCAACCGGGCTGGGGACCGGCTACGGCGGAGTTACAAACAAACAACTATAGGAGATTTTGAGCAGAGCATTCGGTAAAAAAAACCGGGCTCAAAGTCCATCTCCAAACAAAATAATACAAATTAAATAAAAAAACAGCAGAAATATAAACACTATACATAAATCATCAAATAGATACATTGAAATGCATACAGATCCGATAAAATTTAAATATTTTTTTAAAATAAAGTCAGCGAAAAAGTCAAAATTTCCGTGTGAGATATCTACTTTTTTGTAGGGCAGTTAGGCGAACCATTCTTTTCGCACTACAACCTACATACTACTGGTAGTGTGGGATATCAATTTGGTTCGCTTAGAACAACTCCTTGACCTGATGAAAAAGACCTATTTTTAAAGTTCGTTATTTGCGAAATTCGCAAATTTCAGTATGAAAAACTAACTTTTTTCCTAGGCAAGCTATACCAAAAATTCTTTTCGTTTTACATTCTAGTTACCCATGGGATACTACATACCGGGTTTGGATTGATTTGGACAACTCCTTGACCCAACGAAAAAGACCTATTTTTAAAATTCGTTACTTGCGAAATTCGCAAATTTCCGTATGAAAAACTAACTTTTTCCTAGGCAGGCTATACCAAAAATTCTTTTTGTTTTACAATCTAGTTACCCATGGGATACTCGGTACCGAGTTTGGTTAGATTTGGACAAGTCCTTGACCCAATGAAAAAGACCTATTTTTAAAATTTGTTATTTGCGAAATTCGCAAATTTCCGTATGAAAAACTAACTTTTTTCCCAGGCAAGCTATACCAAAAATTCTTTTTGTTTTACAATTTAGTTACCAATGGGATACTCGGTACCAAGTTTGGTTAGATTTGGACAACTCCTTGACCCGACGAAAAAGACCTATTTTTAAAATTCGTTACTTGCGAAATTCGCAAATTTCCGTATGAAAAACTAACTTTTTTCCTAGGCAGGCTATATCAAAAATTCTTTTTGTTTTACAATCTAGTTACCCATGGGATACTCGGTACCGAGTTTGGTTAGATTTGGACAAGTCCTTGACCCAATGAAAAAGACCTATTTTTAAAATTTGTTATTTGCGAAATTCGCAAATTTCCGTATGAAAAATTAACTTTTTTCCTAGGCAGGCTATACCAAAAATTCTTTTTGTTTTACAATCTAATTACCCATGGGATACTCGGTACCGAGTTTGGTTAGATTTGGACAAGTCCTTGACCCAATGAAAAAGACCTATTTTTAAAATTCGTTATTTGCGAAATTCGCAAATTTCCGTATGAAAAACTAACTTTTTTCCTAGTCAGGCTATACCAAAAACTCTTTTCGTTTTACAATCCAGTTACCAGGGGATACTCGATACCGAGTTTAGTTAGATTTGGACAAGTCCTTGACCCGATAAAATTTAACTATTTTTTAAAATAAAGTCAGCGAAAACGTCGAAATTTCCGTGTGAGACATCTACTTTTTTTGTAGGGCAGTTAGGTGAACCATTCTTTTTGCACTACAACCTACAAACTACTGGTAGTCTGGAATATCAATTTGGTTCGCTTTCAACAACTCCTTGACCCAATGAAAAAGACATATTTTTAAAAATTATTTAAAATTAATTATTCGAATTAATCGGAAATTAACGTACGAAAATCAAACTTTTTTCCTAGACAAGCTATACCAAAATTACTTTTTGTTTTACAATCAAGTTACCCATGGGATACTCGATGCCGAGTTTGGTTAGATTTGGACAACTCCTTGACCCGACAAAATTTAACTTTTTTTTAAAATAAAGTCAGCGAAAACGTAGAAATTTCCGTGTGAGACATCTACTTTTTTTGTAGGGCAGTTAGGCGAACCATTCTTTTTGCACTACAACCTACATACTACTGGTAGTCTGGGATAACAATTTGGTTCACTTTCAACAACTCCTTGACCCAATGAAAAAGACATATTTTTAAAAATTATTTAAAATTAATTATTCGAATTAATCGGAAATTAACGTACGAAAATCAAACTTTTTTCCTAGACAAGCTATACCAAAATTACTTTTTGTTTTACAATCAAGTTACCCATGGGATACTCGATGCCGAGTTTGGTTAGATTTGGACAACTCCTTGACCCGACAAAATTTAACTATTTTCTAAAATTTAATAAGCGAAAACGTCGAAGTTTCCGTGTGAGATATCTACTTTTTTTGTAGGGCAGTTAGACAAACCATTCTTTTTGCAATACAACCTACATACTACTGGTAGTCTGGGATAACAATTTGGTTCACTTTCAACAACTCCTTGACCCAATGAAAAAGACATATTTTTAAAAATTATTTAAAATTAATTATTCGAATTAATCGGAAATTAACGTACGAAAATCAAACTTTTTTCCTAGACCAGCTATACCAAAATTACTTTTTGTTTTACAATCAAATTACCCATGGGATACTCGATGCCGAGTTTGGTTAGATTTGGACAACTCCTTGACCCGACAAAATTTAACTTTTTTTTAAAATAAAGTCAGCGAAAACGTAGAAATTTCCGTGTGAGACATCTTCTTTTTTTGTAGGGCAGTTAGGCGAACCATTTTTTTGGCACTACAACCTACATAATACTGGTAGTCTGGAATATCAATTTGGTTCGCTTTCAACAACTCTAAGATCCGACCAAAATTAACTATTTTCTAAAATTTAATAAGCGAAAACGTCGAAATTTCCGTGTCAGATATCTACTTTTTTTGTAGGGCAGTTAGGCAAACCATTCTTTTTGCACTACAGTCTACATACTACTGGTAGTCTGGGATAACAATTTGGTTCGCTTTCAACAATTCCTTGACCCAATGAAAAAGACCTATTTTTAAAATTCGTTATTTGCGAAATTCGCAAATTTCCCTATGAAATACTAACTTTTTCCTAGGCATGCTATACCAAAAATTCTTTTTGTTTTACAATCTAGTTACCCATGGGATACTCGATACCGAGTTTGGTTAGATTTGGACAACTCCTTGACCCGATAAAATTTAACTATTTTTTAAAATAAAGTCAGCGAAAACGTCGAAATTTCCGTGTGAGATATCTACTTTTTTTGTAGGGCAGTTAGGCGAACCATTCTTTTTGCACTACAACCTACATACTACTGGTAGTCTGGAATATTAATTTGGTTCGCTTTCAACAACTCTAAGATCCGACCAAATTTAACTATTTTCTAAAATTTAATAAGCGAAAACGTCGAAATTTCCGTGAGATATCTACTTTTTTTGTAGCGTAGTTAGGCAAACCATTCTTTTTGCACTACAACCAACATACTACTGGTAGTCTGGGATAACAATTTGGTTCGCTTTCAACAACTCCTTGACCCAATGAAAAAGACCTATTTTTAAAATTCGTTATTTGCGAAATTCGCAAATTTCCGTATGAAATACTAACTTTTTTCCTAGGCAAGCTATACCAAAAATTCTTTTTGTTTTACAATCTAATTACCCATGGGATACTCGATACCGAGTTTGGTTAGATTTGGACAACTCCTTGACCCGACGAAAAAGACCTATTTTTAAAATTATAATCGCAAAATTATTCGAAATAATAGCAAATTTCCGTATGAACTACTAACTTTTTTCCTAGGCAAGCTATACCAAAAATTCTTTTTGTTTTACAATCTAGTTACCCATGTGATACTCGATACCGAGTTTGGTTAGATTTGGACAACTCCTTGACCCGACGAAAAAGACCTATTTTTAAAATTCGTTATTTGCGAAATTCGCAAATTTCCGTATGAAATACTAACTTTTTCCTAGGCAAGCTATACCAAAAAATCTTTTTGTTTTACAATCTAATTACCCATGGGATACTCGATACCGAGTTTGGTTAGATTTGGACAACTCCTTGACCCGACGAAAAAGACCTATTTTTAAAATTATAATCGCAAAATTATTCGAAATAATAGCAAATTTCCGTATGAACTACTAACTTTTTTCCTAGGCAAGCTATACCAAAAATTCTTTTTGTTTTACAATTTAGTTACCCATGGGATACTACATATCGGGTTTGGATTGATTTGGACAACTCCTTGACCCGACGAAAAAAAACCTATTTTTAAAATTCGTTACTTGCGAAAGTCGCAAAATTTCGTATGAAAAACTAATTTTTTTCCTAGGCAAACTATACCAAAAATTCTTTTTGTTTTACAATCTAGTTACCCATGGGATACTTGATACCGAGTTTGGTTAGATTTGGACAACTCCTTGACCCGACGAAAAAGACCTATTTTTAAAATTCGTTATTTGCGAAATTCGCAAATTTCCGTATGAAATACTAACTTTTTCCTAGGCAAGCTATACCAAAAGTTCTTTTTGTTTTACAATCTAAATACCCATGGGATACTCGATGCCGAGTTTGGTTAGATTTGGACAACTCCTTGACCCGACGAAAAAGACCTATTTTTAAAATTATAATCGCAAAATTATTCGAAATAATAGCAAATTTCCTTATGAACTACTAACTTTTTTCCTAGGCAAGCTATACCAAAAATTCTTTTTGTTTTACAATCTAGTTACCCATGAGATACTTGATACCGAGTTTGGTTAGATTTGGACAACTCCCTGACCCGACGAAAAAGACCTATTTTTAAAATTCGTTACTTGCGAAAGTCGCAAATTTCCGTATGAAAAACTAACTTTTTTCCTAGGCAAGCTATACCAAAAATTCTTTTTGTTTTACAATCTAATTACCCATGGGATACTCGATACCGAGTTTGGTTAGATTTGGACAACTCCTTGACCCGACGAAAAAGACCTATTTTTAAAATTCGTTACTTGCGAAAGTCGCAAATTTCCGTATGAAAAAATAACTTTTTTCCTAGGCAAGCTATACCAAAAATTCTTTTTGTTTTACAATCTAATTACCCATGGGATAATCGATACCGAGTTTGGTTAGATTTGGACAACTCCTTGACCCGATGAAAGGACCTACTTTTAAAATTCGTCATTCGCGAAATTCGCAAGTTTACAATCCGACCGAAGATTTTGAACCAGACCGAAGAGAACCCAAAAATCGAACGCACGCCAACTACGTCCCCAACATGAGGTGCACAAAAAAATCCCAGCGGGGGGGAACCGACTAACCGGCGTCTCAACGGGGCAGGGGGGGTGCACCTCATGCGGGCCCGAGGCCCTCACCTTAGAATAATAGTAAGACTGAAATAGACTTTTTTCCTAGGCAAATTATAGCAAAAACTCTTTTTGTTTTACAATTTAGGTACCCATGGAATACTCAATACCGAGTGTGGTTCGATTTGGACAACTCCTGATTGACCCGATAAAATTTAACTATTTCTTAAATTAAAGTCAGCGAAAAAGTCGAAATTTCCGTGTGAGATATCTACTTTTTTGTACGGCAGTTAGGCGAACCATTCTTTTCGCACTACAACCTACATACTACTGGTAGTCTGGGATATCCATTTGGTTCACTTTGAACAGTTCCTTGAACCATTAAAAACTTTTTAAAGTCTAAGTTTTAACAAAATAATGATCGAAGTCTAGATTCAATAACGTCTAATTCAATATCAATCTGACATAACGGAGGAATACTTTTGCACTAAATGGCAACTAAACCATTAATATCGATTCAATCTATAAAGAAATTAAACAATTTGCTCTAGCAGAGTTTTACGAAAAATATTGAAAGAGAATTTTAGGAAAATTACAGAGTTTTAGGAAAACTACAAAGAAGTCTGGATTGCTTCAAGTCTAATTCAACCTTAATCGTGCTCGAAATGGGTGAGCACATTAATAAAGTAAAGGTTGTTGAAAAAAGGGAAGAGAATAAGTTTGTTGTTTATTGAACAGCACTTGAAAACTCGAACTTCGGTCGACTTTTCTACACGATAGCCAAGAGGCTTAAGTTTGTTGTCTTGTCCGTGACACTCAGTTGACGACAGATCTAACGCAAGCTTGTCAAGAATGTTGTAGAGCTGAACAGCACACAAAATCACCGACTCTTTCTCAGTGAACAACAAAATCTGGCCGACAAAAATTTCGTTCTCCTCAGAAAGTGAAACAAAACTGTTTGCTTCAGATCTTGTATACAATCGGCTGTCCAGGTAGAATTTTCCTCGGTGTCTGCAAAACAAACGAGCCTCGGGAAATTGCTTTTGAAAATTTGAGAGCACATTGTTTCGCTTCATTGAGAAATCGTCTTTAAAGCCGCTTGATTTACCCCTCAAAGCTTCAAGAAATCCGGTAAGATTATCGTTCTTCACCTCCATGCTATCGAACTGTCTATTGCGAATATATCGCTTTACTATAAGAATGCAGGTATTAACAGTGCCAGTTAAAGTCTTTATGAGGTGATTGTTGGTACTTTCAAACATAGTTGCAGACGTAGTCCACAAGGGCCCGAAGAATTTGCACTGCCATGCTAGATGTCGGAGCAGATGGAAATTAATTGAGTCAAATTTCTTTAAAGGATAGCGGATGGACATGTTGTAGCAGAAAGCTTCTAACAGGTAACCACAAAGCTTGGCCTCGTCAACACTTTCGTACATGGAGCGGAGTGCGAAGATTAAGTATTTGAGATTTTGTAAATTGGATTCATGCACCAAAGAGTTTTCTGGAAAATTTTGGAACACTATTGGGGCAAAACACAGCAAAAAAGTTTTGAGTTCGTTGGCTTTGAAGTGCTCACGGGATCGCAAAGACCTGACTGATCGCTTGAATTCGGTGGGAAAAATAACTTGTTTTGTTGCGTCATAAATTTTCTGTACCTCATCGTTGTCAGTTGCTCAGCAAAAAAGTTGATAATGTCATTTGCAACTCCTTTAAGACACTGGTGCATTGTGTCAACGGGACAGGTTAATGGAAGATTAGGAATAACTTTAAATAAATATGATCGCCCCTTAACGCGAAGTGTATCAATCTCTGGGTCCTTCTCCTTTCTAGCTTTTCTTTCTTCAACACTCCCACTCTCAAACTGCCTTACTAGGTACTCGTGCATCCCAGGATCACGCATTGTGAACGATTGATTATTTGGATACGATCGATCGCCTGGATATCTTTGAACACCTCGCATGGTACACAAGCCGCATCCATAATATCTATTAAATTTCTTCATTTGCAGGACATCGTGCTTGCACACAAGATCTAGTATTACAAAAACAGTTTGAAATTTCAGCTCGTAGTCAACCCCATTCACTTTAATTTTCCTGACTTTTGATACTTCAGACAGATAGTGCTCAAATATGGAATCCCAATCTATACTTCCTTTGCCATACCACAACGAACATAGATGGATGTTATCAAAGGAAGAACGCAATTTCGGTGGCAAGTCAGCCAGAGCTACCCAAGCAGGATAGGCTGAGCAATCACTAGACTCTTGCACCCTAACTCTATCCGTATTGAGGATAAGTTTCACATTAAGCGCATTTCCATCAAAAAGGGCTGTGAGCTTTAGATCTGTTTTCGTATCAGGATTAGCATAAGCTAAAGTTTCTGTTATGTTTTTTTCAACATTTTCTTGAAGTTTATCAGCAAAACTCAAGAAAATTACTTCTCCCGTGCCGTTAGTTTCTGTCCCTGCAATGTATCGCTCTGTTGATTTGTTCGTTTCATTTTTAATGTAATTTGGGGCTGGTAAAATGTCTCGCGGGTGAACAATTTTATGCCATGTCAGGAGGTCAAATAAGGCTTTATCAGGCAAACAATGTCGCGCAGCAATTCCATACAATCCCATTGATGCGTTATGAGCAGTAACATTCGGGTTACAACTCAAGGGGTCTTGCGAGAACACAAACTGGTCTTCCTCAGTTTCAGATTCTTTGCTTGAGTCTTCGTCGGACTCCGATTTAGAAACTGAAGATGCATCTTCACAAGAAGCATCTTCAGGCTCATTTTCAATGCTATCTGGAGTTGCATGATCTGTGGTATTCATCTCATGTTCGTCAAGCACACTTTCCAACTCCGAGGACTGACTGGAATCTACCTGATGGATAAATGTCCGTATTTGTCGACTCGCTGTATCGACTAATCGTCTTTTCACGTTCCTTTTTCTCTGAGTTAAAATTCCTCTTTTTCTCTCCACTTCCAGCAGGTTAGGGGTTCCAGCACTTGATTGACTTGCTGAATATTGTGTCTGGAAATTTTCGTTTTGAGTTGAACTTTGAAACAAATTAATTGGTGTAGCCGGTAACTCGGTGCATTTTGGAGAAGGGCTTGCAACTGGGGGCGTAAAAGACTCCTGAGGATTTCCCGGGGAATCAATATGTTTATCTTTATGTGGACATCTACACTTCTGTCGACCGTCTTTGAAGTAGTTTGAACCATAACTTACAGTGATTTCTTCAAAGGGCTGTATCGAGCTAATTACTTTAAAAAAAACACATTTATTATGGTGAAGCAAGGGGCTGGTGTAACCGAGGAAGAATTGAGTATTAGGCGAGCATGAGTGATTGGCGAAACGAATTGGGCCAAGCAAAACCAACTCATCGGTATCCAACTCACCACGCATAACCGAGAGATCTGACATTTCATCTTGAAGCTCGCAAGGGACGTTTTTGACCAGACCCACAGGAAAAGGTCTAAGGGGTTCGATCGATGGCTTGAGAACTCTCCCTGTGTGATTAAATAACCCGAAGCCACCAAAATTGTCTGGTAGGATCTTAAAACCGGCTGCAACAGACTGCTGATAAAGTTCTTTCAAATTACCATAGGTTTTCGCAAGGTTTTTGTCATACTGAAGACGCTTTTCAAACTTATCGAAACTATTCAAAGGCAGCATTGACTCGGGAGATACATTGAAGTCTTTAAGGAGCTGACGAACAACTTGACCATCCGCAATCACTAACTCTTCGCAACTTATCATCACACTGGAAAAGCTTGGACAAGATTTGAAAACGAGTTGCTTTAAAAAAAACTTAAGCTCAAAATTGAGTCAGATAAAAAACCTCTCATTAATCGAACATTGCCTCACATAAAGTGCCTCACCAAGTCTAATTTAATCTTGTCAGCGTAAAGCTCTTTGGGAAAGGTGAAGACGATCTAAATGAACTTGGAGAAAAATGAACTGCAAGGGTAAATTTCTTAGTCTGCAATTATGCAATGAAACAAAGTTCGCAAATCTCAAAATCAATTTTAAAATTACTGCATTAGCTGTAAATTAACGTACAAAGTTGTATAAGAAAACGTGAATAAAGACTGAGACCGAGCGAGAATTAATCAGTTTATCTTATCGAAACAGAACGAATGAACTCAAAGGGTAATTTTCTAAGTTCAATCTGGAATTTCTGCAGTTAATCAATGAATCAAAATCAAAATAAAATGTTTAGTTGTTTGCGCTGGCATTCTTTTTGCGACAGTCTTTGCCGTACTGATTCGCAGCCTTCCTTGCTTCTTCATATGCTAGCTTTGGGGTGTCAGGATACTTCTGCCTCACCACTTCTGAACGAAAAAAAACTGCTGAATGAACTTTATTAATCATGCTTTTTCAAAACTTTTCAAATAGTTACGTGGCTTTTTTCAATTTCAAAATTTAGCGACTTATAATGAAGGTTCAGGGGAAATCTTAAGAAAGGAAAAAACAAGTTGTCTACAAGAACTAATTAATTACAAAAAGTCTTACTGTGAAATTTTTCAAGAAGGTTTTCCGGAGCATCTGTTCGGCCGTCAGCTTCTTTTCGTCTGGGTGCAAGGATGAAGTTACCACGATCGCTTTCCTCAAATAACTTATCGAACAGTGCTCTGGCAAGTTTCCCGACATCGGTTCCCGCGTAAATGGACATTAAATCCTCTTCCTCATGCAGAACTACTTCAGTGCCTCTGGCTCGCGAAGGATGTTCGTCCACACTCCGGAAACCGTGGACGTCCAACAAACGCAGTTCTTTCAACTCGATAGTCTGAACAAAAACGATGTTAACTAGGTTAATGCAAGGTCTATTGTCAAAGCACGATAAATCTACTAGATAGGGTGAAGTGAAATAAAACAATCCATCGCATGGAGTAAACTTGCATAGACCAAACTTACTTTCTGCTCAATTCGGGAGCACAGGTTTGTTCGTCTCGTCTCATCTCTCTTTTTCTGTTCTTCGAAGGCCTTTCTCAGCTCATTCATTTCTAGAGCATGCTGATCTAGAAATTCTGCGAGGAGCGGGCAATCTGGTCCACAGTCATTCTCTTCTGCAATACTGCCTGCACTGTTACCAGGGAGAGCGGCAGATGGGCAGGGTTGAGACAAAGCAACTACTTCTTGTTCCTAAAGGCAAAGTCATCAGATCGGACAATTCCTTAATTGAACTAGGATAGTTAGCCAGTACACCGCGCAAAATGTTAAGTATTTTTTGTCCTAAAACGTTTGTTTTTCTCCATTGAAAAAATTACCTGGTCACAAGTGTTGCTTTGTACGACAGCTGGTTGCTGACTGGCACTCGACTTCGATTTCTTTGAAGTCTGTCCACTGTCTTTTCCGAGACTTAACTCCGCGCTCGTCATTATTGGAGGACGAGAAGAACTCAGGAAGTCAACTTCAACCGTTGGAGCTTTCGATGATGTGAGCACTTTCTTTCTCAAGTCCGATGGCCGTTTTCCTTCTTCAAGCTCCGCCTTGTAATGTGCCATCTCCTGTTCCACTTTCTTCGCAGGATCTTTTGTGAGCAAGCGACAGGGGTACTCGTTATCCTTTATCTTCAGATCGTAGCACTCTCCCTCAATCATGCTTAGCTTTTGAGATGCCTTGAGTTTTGAGGGCCACTTTGTACTACTTAAACTCAAAAGCATGAGTTCCTTGTCAATAAACAACCAGGCCATATTGCTCGACACGAGGTGGGCTTTGACCGCGTTTTCACTTTCAGCCTCAGAATCCGTATTGAAGCTTTTTTTCGCTTGATCATGACGAGATCTTTTCATTTTCAACAATCTGAAAAACCTCAGCTAAATTAAGAGACTGAAAATAAACTTCTCGAAATAATAACAAGCTCTAACAATTCTCTAACCTTTTCATGAAAACTAAGTACTGAAAATCTAGACTAAATAAGTCAATGTAATTGTAATAAATTGAAACAAATTGGAAAAAGAGCACCTTGTAAAGAAAGCTGAGTTAAACAAATCTTGACAAAACAAATCATTTTCAGAAAACAACTGTCACTGCAAAAAGCACCTTTCAAAGGAAAATCAGTATTCTAAATCTAAAATCTTTCCAACAAATCTTCCAAACAAGCTCGTTACTCATTCATCGCAGTTGCAGAACCTTCATGGTCATCACTATTTTCCTCATCCTGACTCTCCCTGTTGGTGTCTTCAGTATTTGGTGATACTTCGTCAGAGGCGCCTTGATTTTTCTTTAACTTCTTAGCTGCCTTCTTTTTCTGTTGATCACACCAAAAAGGATCGCTCTTCCTCTTTCTATGCCTCAAGGAGTCCATGCCTGATCGGTTTGCTGATGTCCGAGTTTCTGAGTATGCGTCTGGCCAAATACGAGCGGGATAGTTTTTCTTCACCAGGCCTAAAAAATTTCAAGTGAGGTTTGTAATACATATTACACTACATATTAAAAGCAAAAAATTGTTAATTTTAACAGTTCATTGTTCCATCAAATTTTTCAATAAGATCCGCCCCATTATTATCTCTTTTAAGTCAAGATTTTAAGACAAACTCAACCTTTGAAAATTTTTGTTCTCTTTGGCGAGGTAGGCTTTCTCACTTCATTGTCTCGCGTGGGTGAAATAATTTCTCTCTGCAGGCCCTTTTTACCCCACAGTGCCACTCGCAAGATTCTACCATACTGCTCAGGTCTGTCAGCCTTTGGTAAACTCTCAAGATCAATGTCGTTGTAAAAGCTCGGAAGGTCTTCTGTCTGATCATCCCTTGCGTCATACTGAATCTTTTCTCTATGCACGTCTATCTAAAAAAATTGACAACCTCAACTATTCTCAATCACGTAACATACTCTATCGATAGGTCTTGAGATTTAAGTGACTACAATCTATTAATGAACATTCCTAAATCGTGTTTATAACAAGATTATTTTAAAGATTCGAAAATACTCACAATCACTTTCAAACTCTGCAGCTGTTGCTCCAATTTCTTGTTGCAATCAGCGACAGCCTTCCGGTTACTCTGTATCAAATCAGAGATCAATTGTTTGTCCTCCTTCAGAATTGCTTCAATTTTGGCATGGTTACTGCATTTCTAAACAACCAATTAATGCATTGACAGCTTCTATTAAAGTTACACTATAAGTTTAAAAAAACTATGGACAAAAAGTTTTGCAAGCTCTCCGAGCAAAAATGCATTTAATCAATTACGTTTTCTCCGCCTTTACTACTCTCAGCAACCCATCATACATAATCTGACTACTCTAAATAAGTAGAAACATTATTCTAACCAAATTCTCCGGCGTTTGAGACACGCTGTTTGGAGTCGGAGTTCCAGTTGCATTGTGTGTCCACTTCGCACTCCTCTTTGGCGTTGCAACCAAGTCTCTCTCACACTGATTGGAAAATGACGAATAGAGCTCTCTCAACGACTCGTATTCAACCGCCATTGCAGCTGGTGTTCCATGCTTCAAAATGACGCATTCTGTGTCCACATTATCAATCTTCAGGGTTACTTTCTCATCTATTTCCAACTGCATTCGCTGGCTCACTTGAAATTCCTTCCGCCATCGAGGGTCAAATAATGATAACTTCAAGACCTGGCACGCTTCAGTAAGAAAAACAAATTCAACTTTGAAAGGCATCTTGTACCTGAAAATAAGAGAATTATTGAGAACCTTTTAAACTACTACAGCCAAACTGATATCAAGATTAGAGGGCCAGATAAGAACACATATAGCATTGCCAAAACTTTTTGAATGTGAAAGTATGTATCAATAAACTGAACCTAAACGTAGCAACATAAAAACACAAGTTTCTGCTAGCATGAGACCGATTAACAATTGCCATTCAAACTAAACCTCAGTCTATCAATGTCTATGGCCGCTTTAAATGCCATTTGGAATTTCTTCGCTCATGTCACTTGAATGAACGGACACCGTCGAATCAAAACTCACATCTCCGGTTAGATCAACAACTTCCGAATTAGCTCTCTCTAAATTTTGTACTCTTTCTTCGAGTTGTCTGATCTTTTCCTTAAGCGCATTTATCTCATTGAGCAAGCTGCGGAGAGTAACCGTGAAAGTAGGAACATTTGGAACAGAAGACGAGCGACGCCTTTCATAAATAAGTCCAGTTTCATTCAAAACGAGACCTGTTTGTTCCATTGTCAAAGCTGAAAAACTAACCCTATTTTTAATATAATAAGCGAAAAAGCCGAAATTTCCGTGTGAAATATCAACTTTTTTGTTAGGGCAGTTAGGCAAACCATTCTTTTTGCACTACAATCTACATACTACTGGTAGTCTGAGATATCAAATTGGTTTGATTTGGACAACTCTAAGACTTAATTCAAAAGACCTATTTTTTAAGTTACTTATTTGAAATAATCGCAAATTTCCGTATGAAAAACTAACTCTTTTCCTAGGCAAACTATACCAAAAACTCTTTTTACTTTACACTCTCATTGCACTGGTTATACTCCATACCAAGTTTAGTTCACTTTGAACAACTCTATGATCTAATCAAAAAGACCTATTTTTAAAAAATTATTCAAAATTATTTATTCGAATTAATCAAAATTTCCGTACGAAACACTAACTTTTTTCTACGCAAGCTTTAGCAAAAATTCTTTTTGTTTTAAAATCTAGTTACCCATGGGATACTCGATACCGAGTTTGGTTAGATTTGGACAACTCCTTGACCCGACGAAAAAGACCTATTTTTAAAATTATAATCGCAAAATTATTCGAAATAATAGCAAATTTCCGTATGAAATACTAATTTTTTTCCTAGGCAAGCTATACCAAAAATTCCTTTTGTTTTACAATCTAATTACCTATGGGATACTACATACCGGGTTTGGATTGATTTGGACAACTCCTTGACCCGACGAAAAAGACCTATTTTTAAAATTCGTTACTTGCGAAAGTCGCAAAATTCCGTATGAAAAACGAACTTTTTTCCTAGGCAAGCTATACCAAAAATTCTTTTTGTTTTACATTCTAGTTACCCATGGGATACTACATACCGGGTTTGGATTGATTTGGACAACTCCTTGACCCAACGAAAAAGACCTATTTTTAAAATTCGTAACTTGCGAAAGTCGCAAACTTCCGTATGAAAAACTAACTTTTTTCCTAGGCAAGCTATACCAAAAATTCTTTTTGTTTTACAATCTAGTTACCCATGGGATACTACATACCGGGTTTCGATTGATTTGGACAACTCCTTGACCCGACGAAAAAGACCTATTTTTAAAATTCGTTACTTGCGAAAGTCACAAATTTCCGTATGAAAAAGTAACTTTTTTCCTAGGCGAGCGATACCAAAAATTCTTTTTGTTTTACAATCTAATTACCCATGGGATACTACATACCGGGTTTGGATTGATTTGGACAACTCCTTGACCCGACGAAAAAGACCTATTTGTAAAATTCGTTACTTGCGAAAGTCGCAAATTTCCGTATGAAAAACTAACTTTTTTCCCAGGCAAGCTATACCAAAAATTCTTTTTGTTTTACAATTTAGTTACCAATGGGATACTTGATACCGAGTTTGGTTAGATTTGGACAACTCCTTGACCCGACGAAAAAGACCTATTTTTAAAATTCGTTACTTGCGAAAGTCGCAAATTTCCGTATGAAAAACTAACTTTTTTCCCAGGCAAGCTATACCAAAAATTTTTTTTGTTTTACAATTTAGTTACCAATGGGATACTTGATACCGAGTTTGGTTAGATTTGGACAACTCCTTGACCCGACGAAAAAGACCTATTTTTAAAATTCGTTATTTGCGAAATTCGCAAATTTCCGTATGAAATACTAACTTTTTTCCCAGGCAAGCTATACCAAAAATTCTTTTTGTTTTACAATCTAGTTACCCATGGGATACTCGATACCGAGTTTGGTTAGATTTGGACAACTCCTTGACCCGACGAAAAAGACCTATTTTTAAATTTATAATCGCAAAATTATTCGAAATAATAGCAAATTTCCGTATGAAATACTAACTTTTTTCCTAGGCAAGCTATACCAAAAATTCTTTTTGTTTTACAATCTAATTACCCATGGGATACTCGATACCGAGTTTGGTTAGATTTGGACAACTCCTTGACCCGACGAAAAAGACCTATTTTTAAAATTATAATCGCAAAATTATTCGAAATAATAGCAAATTTCCGTATGAAATACTAACTTTTTTCCTAAGCAAGCTATAGTAAAAATTCTTTTTGTTTTACAATCTAGTTACCCATGGGATACTCGATGCCAAGTTTGGTTAGATTTGGACAACTCCTTGACCCGACGAAAAAGACCTATTTTTAAAATTCGTTACTTGCGAAATTCGCAAATTTCCGTATGAAAAACTAATTTTTTTCCCAGGCAAGCTATACCAAAAATTCTTTTTGTTTTACAATCTAGTTACCCATGGGATACTCGATACCGAGTTTGGTTAGATTTGGACAACTCCTTGACCCGACGAAAAAGACCTATTTTTAAAATTATAATCGCAAAATTATTCGAAATAATAGCAAATTTCCGTATGAAATACTAACTTTTTTCCTAAGCAAGCTATAGTAAAAATTCTTTTTGTTTTACAATCTAGTTACCCATGGGATACTCGATGCCAAGTTTGGTTAGATTTGGACAACTCCTTGACCCGACGAAAAAGACCTATTTTTAAAATTCGTTACTTGCGAAATTCGCAAATTTCCGTATGAAAAACTAATTTTTTTCCCAGGCAAGCTATACCAAAAATTCTTTTTGTTTTACAATCTAGTTACCCATGGGATACTTGATACCGAGTTTGGTTAGATTTGGACAACTCCGTGACCCGACGAAAAAGACCTAATTTTAAAATTCGTTATTTGCGAAATTCGCAAATTTCCGTATGAAATACTAACTTTTTTCCTAGGCAAGCTATACCAACAATTCTTTTTGTTTTACACTCTAATTACCCATGGGATACTCGATACCGAGTTTGGTTGGATTTGGACAACTCCTTGACCCGACGAAAAAGACCTATTTTTAAAATTATAATCGCAAAATTATTCGAAATAATAGCAAATTTCCGTATGAACTACTAACTTTTTTCCTAGGCAAGCTATACCAAAAATTCTTTTTGTTTTACACTCTAATTACCCATGGGATACTCGATACCGAGTTTGGTTAGATTTGGACAACTCCTTGACCCGACGAAAAAGACCTATTTTCAAAATTCGTTATTTGCGAAAGTCGCAAATTTCCGTATGAAAAACTAACTTTTTTCCTAGGCAAGCTATACCAAAAATTCTTTTTGTTTTACAATCTAATTACCCATGGGATACTCGATACCGAGTTTGGTTAGATTTGGACAACTCCTTGACCCGACGAAAAAGACCTATTTTTAAAATTATAATCGCAAAATTATTCGAAATAATAGCAAATTTCCGTATGAAATACTAATTTTTTTCCTAAGCAAGCTATAGTAAAAATTCTTTTTGTTTTACAATCTAGTTACCCATGGGATACTCGATGCCAAGTTTGGTTAGATTTGGACAACTCCTTGACCCGACGAAAAAGACCTATTTTTAAAGTTATAATCGCAAAATTATTCGAAATAATAGCAAATTTCCGTATGAAATACTAACTTTTTTCCTAAGCAAGCTATAGTAAAAATTCTTTTTGTTTTACAATCTAGTTACCCATGGGATACTCGATGCCAAGTTTGGTTAGATTTGGACAACTCCTTGACCCGACGAAAAAGACCTATTTTTAAAATTCGTTACTTGCGAAATTCGCAAATTTCCGTATGAAAAACTAACTTTTTTCCCAGGCAAGCTATACCAAAAATTCTTTTTGTTTTACAATCTAGTTACCCATAGGATACTTGATACCGAGTTTGGTTAGATTTGGACAACTCCGTGACCCGACGAAAAAGACCTAATTTTAAAATTCGTTATTTGCGAAATTCGCAAATTTCCGTATGAAATACTAACTTTTTTCCTAGGCAAGCTATACCAACAATTCTTTTTGTTTTACACTCTAATTACCCATGGGATACTCGATACCGAGTTTGGTTGGATTTGGACAACTCCTTGACCCGACGAAAAAGACCTATTTTTAAAATTATAATAGCAAAATTATTCGAAATAATAGCAAATTTCCGTATGAACTACTAACTTTTTTCCTAGGCAAGCTATACCAAAAATTCTTTTTGTTTTACACTCTAATTACCCATGGAATACTCGATACCGAGTTTGGTTAGATTTGGACAACTCCTTGACCCGACGAAAAAGACCTATTTTCAAAATTCGTTATTTGCGAAATTCGCAAATTTCCGTATGAAATAATAACTTTTTTTCTACGCAAGCTATAGTAAAAGTTCTTTTTGTTTTACAATCTAATTACCCATGGGATACTCGATTACGAGTTTGGTTAGATTTGGACAACTCCTTGACCCGACGAAAAAGACCTATTTTCAAAATTCGTTATTTGCGAAATTCGCAAATTTCCGTATGAAATACTAACTTTTTTCTACCCAAGCTATACCAAAAATTCTTGTTGTTTTACAATCTAGTTACCCATGGGATACTCGATACGGAGTTTGGTTAGATTTGGACAACTCCTTGACCCGACGAAAAAGACCTATTTTCAAAATTCGTTATTTGCGAAAGTCGCAAATTTCCGTATGAAAAACTAACTTTTTTCCTAGGCAAGCTATACCAAAAATTCTGTTTGTTTTACAATCTAATTACCCATGGGATACTCGATACCGAGTTTGGTTAGATTTGGACAACTCCTTGACCCGACGAAAAAGACCTATTTTTAAAATTATAATCGCAAAATTATTCGAAATAATAGCAAATTTCCGTATGAAATACTAACTTTTTTCCTAAGCAAGCTATAGTAAAAATTCTTTTTGTTTTACAATCTAGTTACCCATGGGATACTCGATGCCAAGTTTGGTTAGATTTGGACAACTCCTTGACCCGACGAAAAAGACCTATTTTTAAAGTTATAATCGCAAAATTATTCGAAATAATAGCAAATTTCCGTATGAAATACTAACTTTTTTCCTAGGCAAGCTATACCAAAAATTCTTTTTGTTTTACAATCTAATTACCCATGGGATACTCGATACCGAGTTTGGTTAGATTTGGACAACTCCTTGACCCGACGAAAAAGACCTATTTTTAAAATTATAATCGCAAAATTATTCGAAATAATAGCAAATTTCCGTATGAAATACTAACTTTTTTCCTAAGCAAGCTATAGTAAAAATTTTTTTTGTTTTACAATCTAGTTACCCATGGGATACTCGATGCCAAGTTTGGTTAGATTTGGACAACTCCTTGACCCGACGAAAAAGACCTATTTTTAAAATTCGTTACTTGCGAAATTCGCAAATTTCCGTATGAAAAACTAACTTTTTTCCCAGGCAAGCTATACCAAAAATTCTTTTTGTTTTACAATCTAGTTACCCATAGGATACTTGATACCGAGTTTGGTTAGATTTGGACAACTCCGTGACCCGACGAAAAAGACCTAATTTTAAAATTCGTTATTTGCGAAATTCGCAAATTTCCGTATGAAATACTAACTTTTTTCCTAGGCAAGCTATACCAACAATTCTTTTTGTTTTACACTCTAATTACCCATGGGATACTCGATACCGAGTTTGGTTGGATTTGGACAACTCCTTGACCCGACGAAAAAGACCTATTTTTAAAATTATAATAGCAAAATTATTCGAAATAATAGCAAATTTCCGTATGAACTACTAACTTTTTTCCTAGGCAAGCTATACCAAAAATTCTTTTTGTTTTACACTCTAATTACCCATGGGATACTCGATACCGAGTTTGGTTAGATTTGGACAACTCCTTGACCCGACGAAAAAGACCTATTTTCAAAATTCGTTATTTGCGAAATTCGCAAATTTCCGTATGAAATAATAACTTTTTTTCTACGCAAGCTATAGTAAAAGTTCTTTTTGTTTTACAATCTAATTACCCATGGGATACTCGATTACGAGTTTGGTTAGATTTGGACAACTCCTTGACCCGACGAAAAAGACCTATTTTCAAAATTCGTTATTTGCGAAATTCGCAAATTTCCGTATGAAATACTAACTTTTTTCTACCCAAGCTATACCAAAAATTCTTGTTGTTTTACAATCTAGTTACCCATGGGATACTCGATACGGAGTTTGGTTAGATTTGGACAACTCCTTGACCCGACGAAAAAGACCTATTTTCAAAATTCGTTATTTGCGAAATTCGCAAATTTCCGTATGAAATACTAACTTTTTTTCTACGCAAGCTATAGTAAAAATTCTTTTTGTTTTACAATCTAGTTACCCATGGGATACTCGATACCGAGTTTGGTTAGATTTGGACGGCTCCTTGACCCGACGAAAAAGACCTATTTTCAAAATTCGTTATTTGCGAAATTCGCAAATTTCCGTATGAAATACTTACTTTTTTTCTACGCAAGCTATACCAAAAATTCTTTTTGTTTTAGACTCTATAAAGACTGGTGATACTCCATACTAAGTTTGGTTTGCTTTGAACAACTCCTTGGTCCGATAAAAATTAACTATTCTTTATAATAAGCGAAAAAAATGAGATTGAAAACACAGCTAATTTTTAGTCGCTTGTTGGTAATCTAGGGTTTCCCCTGCAAGCAGCTAAAAAAAGCCATGTGTTGGATGATTATAAATGTATAAATGCATACATCATAAAGGAGAAAGAGAAAAAAAACGCGAAACAAAGTCAATTAATGACGCGAATTGATCAAATAAAGTAAACTAAGCAATTGATGAAATAAACAAACTATACAAAGTTCAAAGCATGAAAACCATCAAACAAGTCAAATCATCGGCAAACAATTCAAAACTTCAGAATCATAAAATCATCATTGGCGAATTTCCTGTAATTAGGCAGTAATTTTTGCCCCCAACATGTAAGGTGTGTTCGCCTCTTTGGAGGCTTCTTTATCTTGAATTTCATCGGCGCACAAGCTAATTCTTTGGTTCGCCCAATCTTCACAACCTTCATGCTGCCAAACTTTCCTTCTTGTACGGCTCGAATTGCTTTCTTGCAATGGCCTACACCGAGAAAGTTGACCCAGCCATTGTACACTGGGTTTTTCTTCTGATTGGGTCGAAGTTTGCCAAGTGCAACGCTTTCAACTCCAAAAAACAATTGCTTTACATGCCCCATCACCTCATCAACTGGGATTCCATTGGCATTGAACACAACAAACTTGAAGGACAAGGGCAGCAGATCCTCGACCTTCCGTTTGGGTGGCCTGTAAAACGATCGATTGTACTCATCTGTCTCTCGATCTGCTTTGATCTTCAAGCAATGCTCTTTCTTCGCCTTCTTCGCCTCTCCGCCTGGGACCGCAATTTCACTAATACAAACGCCTTCGCACAAGAATATCATCATCATCGAAATGCTCCGTCATCATAAATCTGAAATAGGCGGTCATATAATGACGAAACTAGCTTTAACAACCTTTATATCGAACAGCGCGGACCCTGCGGCCATCACTGCGGCCAGCACTCTGCAGCCACAGCCACCACTGGCACTGCTCTCTGCTGCAGTCACTTTACTTCTGTCCCGTAGTCACTCTACTGCAGTCACTCTGCACTCGATCTGCAGCCGCCATACGGGCGCTTACAACTCATTGTAACGAGTGCAACGCATTCACATTCTACTTTCGTTGCCGTCTGTGTGAGCTTTCGGAAATTTCTATTTCATTCCACCTTCATCTTCATACATGCTTACCTCGGGGAAGTGGATGGCAAGTCATTGAGCCTCTATCTGCTGTCACTTGACGGACAGCACACCGAATAAGCATGTCACGTGACCCGCTGGACGCGGTGAACGAAAGTTTCACTTTGTCATCTGTGTAAGAAGTTATGAAGATGAAGTAACAACGAAATAGTAAAAGTAACATATTCGAGAAGCTCT
The DNA here is from genome assembly GCF_964194025.1 of Convolutriloba macropyga. Taxonomy (NCBI): domain Eukaryota; kingdom Metazoa; phylum Xenacoelomorpha; order Acoela; family Convolutidae; genus Convolutriloba; species Convolutriloba macropyga. Next base: position 34,968,645 of record NC_134474.1, on the reverse strand, counting down.
GGAGAGTGCGATTATGATGGAAGTTTTAAAATCGAATGAGAAAAAAAAGAATTGATCGGGGGGGGGTTGGAGCTAGGTGGTCATATGGGACCGACGTATGCGTCCGAAAAAGGCTTATATCTCGAAAACTACTGAACCGATTTTGAAAAATGAATATGTTTTGTAATCAGCATGAACTGGGGCTTCAACCTAGTGTAAAAAATGTTCAAAAAACAAATGAATCAAAACTCGATTTTTGCCGTTCTGGCTGACCTTGGCTCATTTTGAGTGAAACTTGGAAAATCAAAAGATTGAGCCATGTAACAGTATCGCAACTTTTTGATCCTTATATATTCGTAAAGGGTATTAAATGAGCAAGAAAATGATATAACATACGTTTAAAATCGATCACTAAGAAAAAAGTTATTAAACTAAACAACTTTGAAAAACAGAAAATTTTACGAAAATCGACTCTGATATCGGTCTCTACATTGCTCTCGCATTCTCTTGTTTGGCAATGCTTTAGAAAAAAAATTATATGGCCGTTGGAACCGTGAGTTCTAGATTATTATGATACCAAAAACTTGTATGTTGTGTTTCAAAAAATAGGGAAATTTAGTCAAAGTACCACAAAAATGCCCAATTTTTTGCCCCTAAATCGCTAATTTTTGAAAATTTTAAATACAAACAAACAAAATCGAAAAGAATCTATATACATTCTAAAAGCACATTAGCACGACAACAAAATGGGCTATCATAGATTTTCGAACTCGACTTCTACAAAAAGTTATTAACAAACGTTTTTCATGAAGTTTGATTTTTTCTTCACTATTTTCGAAAGTTCTCTGAAAATTTTGTATAAAATCCAACAATTGGCATATATTTCTACACAAACCTAAAATTTACATTATCATGGCACCAAAATGGGCTATCATAAACTTTGTAACTCGTCTTCTTCAAAAAGTTATTAACAAACGGTTTTCAAGAAGTTCGATTTTTTCTTCACTCTTTTCGAAAGTTCTCTAAAAATTTTGTATAAAATCCAACAATTGGCATTTATTTCTATACAAACCTAAAAGGTACACTATCACGGCACCAAAATGGGCTATCATAGACTTTCGAACTCGTCTTCTTCAAAAAGTTATTAACAAACGTTTTTCATGAAGTTCGATTTTTTCTTCACTCTCTTCGAAAATTCTCTAAAAATTTTGCATAAAATCCAACAATTGGCATTTATTTCTACACAGACCTAAAATGTATATTATCATGGCACCAAAATGGGCTATCATAAACTTTGTAACTCGTCTTCTTCAAAAAGTTATTAACAAACGTTTTTCATGAAGTTCGATTTTTTCTTCATTCTTTTCGAAAGTTCTCTAAAACTTTTGCATAAAATCCAACAATTGGCATTTTTTTCTACACAAACCCAAAATGTACATTATCATGGCACCAAAATGGGCTATCATAAACTTTCTAACTCGTCTTCTTCAAAAAGTTATTAACAAACGTTTTTCATGAAGTTCGATTTTTTCTTCACTCTCTTCGAAAATTCTCTAAAAATTTTGCATAAAATCCAACAATTGGCGTTTATTTCTACACAAACATAAAATATACATTATCATGGCACCAAAATGGCCTATCATAAACTTTCTAACTCGTATTCTTCAAAAAGTTATTAACAAACGTTTTTCATGAAGTTCGATATTTTCTTCACTCTCTTCGAAAATTCTCTAAAAACTTTGCATAAAATCCAACAATTGGCACTTATTTATACACAAACCTAAAATGTACATTATCATGGCACCAAAATGGGCTATCATAAACTTTCTAACTTGTCTTCTTCAAAAAGTTATTTACAAACGTTTTTCATGAAGTTCGATTTTTTCTTCACTCTCTTCGAAAATGCTCTAAAAATTTTGTATAAAGTCCATCAATTGGCATTTATTTCTACACAAACCTAAAATGTACACTATCACGGCACCAAAATGGGCTATCATAGACTTTCGAACTCGTCTTCTTCAAAAAGTTATTAACAAACGTTTTTCATGAAGTTCGATTTTTTCTTCACTCTCTTCGAAATTTCTCTAAAAATTTTGCATAAAATCCAACAATTGGCATTTTTTTCTACACAATCCTAAAATGCACATTATCATGGCACCAAAATGGGCTATCATAAACTTTGTAACTCGTCTTCTTCAAAAAGCTATTAACAAACGTTTTTCATGAAGTTCGATTTTTTCTTCACTCTCTTCGAAAATTCTCTAAAAAGTTTGCATAAAATCCAACAATTGGCATTTATTTCTACACAAACCTAAAATGTACATTATCATGGCACCAAAATGGGCTATCATAAACTTTGTAACTCGTCTTCTTCAAAAAGTTATTAACAAACGTTTTTCATGAAGTTCGATTTTTTCTTCATTCTTTTCGAAAGTTCTCTAAAACTTTTGCATCAAATCCAACAATTGGCATTTTTTGCTACACAAATCTAAAATGTACATTATCATGGCACCAAAATGGGCTATCATAAACTTTCTAACTCGTCTTCTTCAAAAAGTTATTAACAAACGTTTTTCATGAAGTTCGATTTTTTCTTCACTCTCTTCGAAAATTCTCTAAAAATTTTGCATAAAATCCAACAATTGGCGTTTATTTCTACACAAACATAAAATGTACATTATCATGGCACCAAAATGGGCTATCATAAACTTTCTAACTCGTATTCTTCAAAAAGTTATTAACAAACGTTTTTCATGAAGTTCGATTTTTTCTTCACTCTCTTCGAAAATTCTCTAAAAACTTTGCATAAAATCCAACAATTGGCGTTTATTTCTACACAAACATAAAATGTACATTATCATGGCACCAAAATGGGCTATCATAAACTTTCTAACTCGTCTTCTTCAAAAAGTTATTAACAAACGTTTTTCATGAAGTTCGATTTTTTCTTCACTCTCTTCGAAAATTCTCTAAAAATTTTGCATAAAATCCAACAATTGGCGTTTATTTCTACACAAACATAAAATATACATTATCATGGCACCAAAATGGCCTATCATAAACTTTCTAACTCGTATTCTTCAAAAAGTTATTAACAAACGTTTTTCATGAAGTTCGATATTTTCTTCACTCTCTTCGAAAATTCTCTAAAAACTTTGCATAAAATCCAACAATTGGCACTTATTTATACACAAACCTAAAATGTACATTATCATGGCACCAAAATGGGCTATCATAAACTTTCTAACTTGTCTTCTTCAAAAAGTTATTTACAAACGTTTTTCATGAAGTTCGATTTTTTCTTCACTCTCTTCGAAAATGCTCTAAAAATTTTGTATAAAGTCCATCAATTGGCATTTATTTCTACACAAACCTAAAATGTACACTATCACGGCACCAAAATGGGCTATCATAGACTTTCGAACTCGTCTTCTTCAAAAAGTTATTAACAAACGTTTTTCATGAAGTTCGATTTTTTCTTCACTCTCTTCGAAATTTCTCTAAAAATTTTGCATAAAATCCAACAATTGGCATTTTTTTCTACACAATCCTAAAATGCACATTATCATGGCACCAAAATGGGCTATCATAAACTTTGTAACTCGTCTTCTTCAAAAAGCTATTAACAAACGTTTTTCATGAAGTTCGATTTTTTCTTCACTCTCTTCGAAAATTCTCTAAAAAGTTTGCATAAAATCCAACAATTGGCATTTATTTCTACACAAACCTAAAATGTACATTATCATGGCACCAAAATGGGCTATCATAAACTTTGTAACTCGTCTTCTTCAAAAAGTTATTAACAAACGTTTTTCATGAAGTTCGATTTTTTCTTCATTCTTTTCGAAAGTTCTCTAAAACTTTTGCATCAAATCCAACAATTGGCATTTTTTGCTACACAAATCTAAAATGTACATTATCATGGCACCAAAATGGGCTATCATAAACTTTCTAACTCGTCTTCTTCAAAAAGTTATTAACAAACGTTTTTCATGAAGTTCGATTTTTTCTTCACTCTCTTCGAAAATTCTCTAAAAATTTTGCATAAAATCCAACAATTGGCGTTTATTTCTACACAAACATAAAATGTACATTATCATGGCACCAAAATGGGCTATCATAAACTTTCTAACTCGTATTCTTCAAAAAGTTATTAACAAACGTTTTTCATGAAGTTCGATTTTTTCTTCACTCTCTTCGAAAATTCTCTAAAAACTTTGCATAAAATCCAACAATTGGCGTTTATTTCTACACAAACATAAAATGTACATTATCATGGCACCAAAATGGGCTATCATAAACTTTCTAACTCGTCTTCTTCAAAAAGTTATTAACAAACGTTTTTCATGAAGTTCGATTTTTTCTTCACTCTCTTCGAAATTTCTCTAAAAATTTTGCATAAAATCCAACAATTGGCATTTTTTTCTACACAATCCTAAAATGCACATTATCATGGCACCAAAATGGGCTATCATAAACTTTGTAACTCGTCTTCTTCAAAAAGTTATTAACAAACGTTTTTCATGAAGTTCGATTTTTTCTTCATTCTTTTCGAAAGTTCTCTAAAACTTTTGCATCAAATCCAACAATTGGCATTTTTTGCTACACAAATCTAAAATGTACATTATCATGGCACCAAAATGGGCTATCATAAACTTTCTAACTCGTCTTCTTCAAAAAGTTATTAACAAACGTTTTTCATGAAGTTCGATTTTTTCTTCACTCTCTTCGAAAATTCTCTAAAAATTTTGCATAAAATCCAACAATTGGCGTTTATTTCTACACAAACATAAAATGTACATTATCATGGCACCAAAATGGGCTATCATAAACTTTCTAACTCGTATTCTTCAAAAAGTTATTAACAAACGTTTTTCATGAAGTTCGATTTTTTCTTCACTCTCTTCGAAAATTCTCTAAAAACTTTGCATAAAATCCAACAATTGGCGTTTATTTCTACACAAACATAAAATGTACATTATCATGGCACCAAAATGGGCTATCATAAACTTTCTAACTTGTCTTCTTCAAAAAGTTATTTACAAACGTTTTTCATGAAGTTCGATTTTTTCTTCACTCTCTTCGAAAATGCTCTAAAAATTTTGTATAAAGTCCATCAATTGGCATTTATTTCTACACAAACCTAAAATGTACACTATCACGGCACCAAAATGGGCTATCATAGACTTTCGAACTCGTCTTCTTCAAAAAGTTATTAACAAACGTTTTTCATGAAGTTCGATTTTTTCTTCACTCTCTTCGAAATTTCTCTAAAAATTTTGCATAAAATCCAACAATTGGCATTTTTTTCTACACAATCCTAAAATGCACATTATCATGGCACCAAAATGGGCTATCATAAACTTTGTAACTCGTCTTCTTCAAAAAGCTATTAACAAACGTTTTTCATGAAGTTCGATTTTTTCTTCACTCTCTTCGAAAATTCTCTAAAAAGTTTGCATAAAATCCAACAATTGGCATTTATTTCTACACAAACCTAAAATGTACATTATCATGGCACCAAAATGGGCTATCATAAACTTTGTAACTCGTCTTCTTCAAAAAGTTATTAACAAACGTTTTTCATGAAGTTCGATTTTTTCTTCATTCTTTTCGAAAGTTCTCTAAAACTTTTGCATCAAATCCAACAATTGGCATTTTTTGCTACACAAATCTAAAATGTACATTATCATGGCACCAAAATGGGCTATCATAAACTTTCTAACTCGTCTTCTTCAAAAAGTTATTAACAAACGTTTTTCATGAAGTTCGATTTTTTCTTCACTCTCTTCGAAAATTCTCTAAAAATTTTGCATAAAATCCAACAATTGGCGTTTATTTCTACACAAACATAAAATGTACATTATCATGGCACCAAAATGGGCTATCATAAACTTTCTAACTCGTATTCTTCAAAAAGTTATTAACAAACGTTTTTCATGAAGTTCGATTTTTTCTTCACTCTCTTCGAAAATTCTCTAAAAACTTTGCATAAAATCCAACAATTGGCGTTTATTTCTACACAAACATAAAATGTACATTATCATGGCACCAAAATGGGCTATCATAAACTTTCTAACTCGTCTTCTTCAAAAAGTTATTAACAAACGTTTTTCATGAAGTTCGATTTTTTCTTCACTCTCTTCGAAAATTCTCTAAAAATTTTGCATAAAATCCAACAATTGGCGTTTATTTCTACACAAACATAAAATGTACATTATCATGGCACCAAAATGGGCTATCATAAACTTTCTAACTCGTATTCTTCAAAAAGTTATTAACAAACGTTTTTCATGAAGTTCGATTTTTTCTTCACTCTCTTCGAAAATTCTCTAAAAACTTTGCATAAAATCCATCAATTGGCATTTATTTCTACACAAACCTAAAATGTACACTATCACGGCACCAAAATGGGCTATCATAGACTTTCGAACTCGTCTTCTTCAAAAAGTTTTTAACAAACGTTTTTCATGAAGTTCGATTTTTTCTTCACTCTCTTCGAAAGTTCTCTAAAAATTTTGCATAAAATCCAACAATTGGCATTTTTTTCTACACAACCCTAAAATGCACATTATCATGGCACCAAAATGGGCTATCATAAACTTTGTAACTCGTCTTCTTCAAAAAGCTATTAACAAACGTTTTTCATGAAGTTCGGTTTTTTCTTCACTCTCTTCGAAAATTCTCTAAAAAGTTTGCATAAAATCCAACAATTGGCATTTATTTCTACACAAACCTAAAATGTACATTATCATGGTACCAAAATGGGCTATCATAAACTTTGTAACTCCACCCTTACTTACACTCTTTCTAGAGTGTAAAAATAAGAGTGTAAAAATAATTGATTCTTTTAATAAGAGTGGAAAAAAGGGTGTAATGTTTTATCATTCCACCCTTAATTACGCTCTTTCTAGATTGTAAAAATAAGAGTGTAAAAATAATTGATTCTTTTAATAAGAGTGGAAAAAAGAGTGTAATGTTTTATCATTCCACCCTTAATTACACTCTTTCTAGAGTGTAAAAATAAGAGTGTAAAAATAATTGATTCTTTTAATAAGAGTGGAAAAAAAGCGTGTAATCTTTTATCATTCCACCCTTAATTACACTCTTTCTAAAAGTGTAAAAAGAGTGTACAGAAGAGTGTAATAACAGTGTATTTTTTTAAAATTCCACTCTTACACTCTTTTCCCCGGTAAATAAGAGTGGAAAACGGATTACACCCTAATCCCCGCTAATTAGGGGTGAAATAGGGGTGAAACCTCCTCCCGGGAGGTCATTATCTCTATTTTTGTTGGTGAAGTCTTTTTAAAGACAGCTGTGATTCCCGGAGGGTACGTTAGAAATCCAGATCTTTTGTGCCCCCTCAGCTTAGTGGTTGCATATTTTTTGCTAGAAGAACGTGCCATATTTCTACACCCAGATTTACCATGCAATGATACGAGCTCTGTATCTGGGACATGCTTTGCGTACTGGGGGCACAAACGGAAAACATTGAAAAATCATTATGGAACAAGAACGTAGACTATCACCGCGTATCGTATCCCTTCTGAACTACTATCAAAACAATTGTTTCTTAATTATATGTTTTGTTCGTCTCCCAGGTTGAGGTCCAGACCCAAATTGAGTTATGATCAGACTCAGTCGAGCGCACACCCGTGTGTTCCCAGACCTAAATTACAGGGTTTTTCGGAAGTTCGAGCGCACTACGGTCTGGACCATGGTCTGGATATGGTCTGATCAGAGGTCATTTTGGTCTGAAAAGTCTGATCATAGGCGGATTCGAGCGCACTTGGGTCTGATCAGAGGCGACTTTGAGCGCAATTGGGTCTGATCATAACCTCTTCGAGCGCACTTTTGTCTGATCAGAGGCGACTTTGAGCGCAATTGGGTCTGATCATAACCTCTTCGAGCGCACTTTTGTCTGATCAGAGGCGACTTCGAGCGCAATTGGGTCTGATCATAACATCATCGAGCGCACTTGGGTCTGACCAGAAATGCTTTTGAACGCAATTGGGTCTGATCAGGGACCATTTCGAGCGCATTTTTTTCCATTTTTGTTTTTTTTAATGAGAGATGTTGGCTCTGCCAAGAGGCAGCCATAAAGCAGCGTTCTGATCAGAGACTCATCTAAAGTCCGATGGCTCTGATCAGAAAACAGGAGTCCAGCCGATAACAGAGGCCGGTCCCCTTCAGAGAAAACTTTGATCAACTGGAGACCACGATGTTTCTTGTGGAAAGCTGTCTAAACTCATCCATTGAGTCAGAAATATACACTAAAAGGTACACTAAATAAAATTTGTTCTCAACAGTTGGGTTTCGTTTTCTTTAGCAATACTTTTATAATTGATTTTTCCTTAGATGGATTAAATACTGCAAACATCAGTTTTTTTGAAATAAATATATTATAGCAAATTTAGAAGATTTTTTCATAAGTAAAATCTTTCTCTGATCAGACTATTTCGAGCGCACTTGGGTCTGATCAGAGGCCATTTCGAGCGCAATTGGGTCTGATCATAGGCGGATTCGAGCGCAATTGGGTCTGATCATAACCTCTTCGAGAGCACTTGGGTCTGATCAGAGGCAACTTCGAGCGCAATTGGGTCTGATCATAATATTTTCGAGCGCACTTGGGTCTGATCAGAGGAGACTTCGAGCGCACTTGGGTCTGATCAGAGGTCTAATATTTTTATTCAAATTCATCTCAAACTTTTTATTCTATAGCTAATTTTGCTGTAAAATCTCAACCAACGTGTGTGTAAGTTTTGTGTGGGCGTTTATGGGGTAACCGGTTTGTCTGTGTCTGTTTGTCTTTGTCTGTCTGTGTGTGTGTGAGTGTGTGTGTGTGTGTGTTGTGGGTGGGGGTCAAGCGATGGGCTTATGGTTGAGAAGAAGGCTGATGAGAGGGGAGTTCAACTCGATAGGGGGAGGAGAGTGGACAATTTAAGTGTTGTGGTTAAAGGACGGGAGGGCTGACGATGGCGATTTTGATTGTTTTTGATCAGAGTGGTCAGCTGGGGAGATGGTCTCGACTGATTCTGATCAGAGGCTACTTGGGTCTGAAATTGGGTCTGATCATAGTCTGATTAAGGTCTGGGCAATGGTCTGAATTTGAGTCTGGTCCATGGTCTAGAGATGGTCTGATCAGAGCTCCTTTGGTCTGGAAAGTCTGATCAGAACTCATTCAGTCTAGAAAGTCTGATCAGAGATTATTTTGGTCTGGAATGTCTGATCAGAGATAATTTCGGACTGGAAAGTCTGATCAGAGACAATTTTGGTCTGGAAATTCTGATCAGAAGCAAACTTGGGTCTGGAACTCAACCTGGGCTATTTCATTACCCGTCCGTCCGAGCCATATGATGGCTGGAACCATTGGATCTATTCTCTTTCAGCTACCCCAGCTTTTATGAACCCCCGGCACACGTGCTTTTTTCTTACATAGTTACGTGCTATATAAAAACATATAATTTGTAACTGGGGGTCATAAAAAACACTCGACCCGAAACAGAATAGATCCAGACCATTTCCTGGCTGGAATCTAACGGACATTTTCATCATTTTATCTATTTTTGCATAAATGTTGGCTGATCTTGAATAAATTTTGAGCTATCTATTTGTTGACAGATCAAAGACTAGTAATAACATCCTCGTTTGCCCATACTATGTTTAACTAAATACCATAAAAGACGCCATGCTATGGCAGTTAGCCGAATTGGAGTACTGTAGTGACCCTAAAAAATTCCCTAAACCTGCTCACGAGTTTTTTTTAAAGCAGCGGCGTTCAAAAATTAAATTTTAACAAGAAAAACACATAAAAGTGACAGCTAAACTCGCTGATCTTTGGCCTAATTTTTCTGAGACAGTATACTTAACCACTGATCATAAACAATTATGGATCAAACATCAGATCTGAGATTAAATCAGAGAATAATGATGATATATAAACATTAGAACATGTGTTTGGAAAAGACAAACCGAGCAAGGCCTCTGGGACCAAGCTGTCTTGGTAAATGCAAAAAGAGATAAAACCGGGGGCTAAACCGTTAAAAATTGAGAATCACAGGTCATATTAACTTTTAAAGCCATTTCAGAGGCTGCCTTACCTACATTTCACTTTTGCTAAAATTATTTTGTTATAATCTTTCTTCGAGCTGAGTTTTACTCGTATTTTTTGAACTCAAATCGTTGAAAGCTTTCAAATTTTTCAAAAAGGATTTGTTATAGATTTTAGAAAACCGGTTAGTTTTACGGGATTCTATATTGGCGACAGAGATTGTTTACCTTAAGCAAAACGAAAAAATGGCAACAGAATCCAGTGTTTGACAGAATATAGTGTTTGTTCCAGAGTATCAGCAAGCGTGGGGAGTGTCGGTGTTCAGTGCAGAGAGTTGTTTCAGCAGTCAGAGATTGTGTGGTGCTTCTTTTGGCTGAGAGATCATTCTAAAAGAAATGATTTAGGAATTGTTAGTTGAGAAGAACTATGACGCATTGGAACATCACAAGTGTCAGTTTAGGTCAAAACAAAGGTGCTCTTTATGTTATTTCTGCATAATTAATGAAAAACCCGAAACTGGGCAAAATTTTGCAATTTTTAACAGAGCAATATAAGTATCAAAACTTAAAACAGTTTCCGGATCAATAAATCTAGGAACCCATTAGGTTGTATTTAATGCAATTCAGTAAGCTTTAGATTGTTTTGAACCACTACTTCAATCATTAATCGACAATTTCCTTCGCTAAAGAGCAATAGTCGCACTATCTCTCTACTTTGTAAAAAAATGCATTGAATAAAAAAACCAGGTAAAAGTAAGTTTTAAATCAGTATTAAAAAATCTTAAAATCAATTTAGACAAGGTGCAAAATTAGTTTTTTATGATGGCAGCGGGTTCCGTATCTAAAATGTTATTACCGGAGGCTTTCACCGGTTTCAATGATTTTGAGAGTTACTTAACACATTTTGAGCTATTGGCGGAGCTGCAAAAATGGACCCTAAACAAACTTGCAAGCTCTGGAGGAGCGGCTCGCGAAATAGATGAACGGCCGCACTATTTTGCGCTCCGCTTACAAATGTCAGCAATCGAGTTTTATCGAACATTACCGAAGAACGTGAAAGATAGCTACGATGATAGTTAATGGCTTTTTGAAATCATTACAGCGAAAAATAGGTTGTTTTCCGCTGACGGCAAGCGCGTCGTGTTCAACACAGGGTTAAAAAAAATAGCGGTTTTTCCGTGGTATTTGAAACATTTATCACACAAAGCAAACCCAGAGGAGTCACAAGATGTCCGGGACATCCTTTTTCCCCGTTGTTTTCTGGAGGGAAGACATCACAATCAGGATAGGTTATACATTAGAAGAAAAGCATTAGAGTTTAAAGATATGACTGGGGATAGAGCGCTAGAAAGAGCGTTACATCTGGAAGCCGTGAAAATAAAAGAGGAAGAGGAACAATTGCCTCAAATTGCTGTCCTTAAACACGATGACCCAAACAAGTCTCTAGTTGGAGCGGTTAATCGTTTGGTTCAGAAGTTTTCGATTGCAATTTCAAGGAAAATGGAGATATCAGCCCATGCTGGCATAAATAATTTCATCCAAAACCAAGGTAGACCCAATCTTGTAGAAATGGAAAAAATGGATTGAACAAAAATGTCAAAAATTTATTAGAAGATCCAACGATACATGTAATAGAGGCGTCAAAATGTGCACGGAATAAAACAGTGTCAAAATTGTTCTCACTGCGGAATTTCTCGACAAAAAAAACGCTACTGTCCTAACAAAAATACCAAACGAACCACTGAAACAACAATTTTTATCAAGGTTTGTTCAACCAGCACGACAAAATGCCTTGAAAATGTGGCTAGTTGGTAGTGGCAGTAGTGTATCCCTTATCAGTTGTAAAATGTTGAAAGAAATAGGAATCACAAAACAAATAGTCCAATACAACAACAGAGTTCTATCTGCTAATAAAACATCAGTTGCAATCTTAGGAAAATTTGAACTTTTAGTTCAAATGAAACCCAAACAGCCCGAATGGCTCTAACAAGTTTTAGCCACTCAAGAAAACTATATCTCACTTTTATTGCCTAGATAGAGATAATTGTGAAAACTGGGAGGCGACGAAGAAAACTCAAGACTTAGGTAAAGGGCTGAAAGAATTTGAAAGCCACAATATTATATTAGTGGCTGACAATTTGGTTTATCTGAACGATTCAAGCAGCCAAGTGTATTTGCTAATGAGTAGACAATGAAATCAAGTTGCTAAAAAATACCAAAATAGAAGAGTTCTTCAGCAATGATGACAGCATACAGGTAAATTGTTTGTTCACAAGTAAGGACAAATCAAAACATCCGAAATTTTTCCGGATGGGGATTCATGCAACATTAGACGGGACATACTTGAGTAGAAATCAGTCAGACCAAGTGGTTTCTATGTTCATGAAGCACAATCAAGTATATTTCAGAACCTTCAACGACTTGGGGTTCTGATATAAACTAAAGCACAAAATAGCGCTCAATATGCAAAACGATTCAGACGGTCATATGGCTGTATGAGCTCTGAAAATCGGAAAACATTTAAGAAATTGTTGAAGACCTGGAAAAAACCGATTTGGTGGAACCAACTCATTTATACTGGGTTGCACCGTTCATTTTAAACAAAAAGAAGGACGGAACATTTCGACTGATAGTAGACTACAGGGGTTAAAGCAAGCGAATAGAAAATAACAAGCTGGCCGTTGCCAAGAGTAAATGATGTAAGAGACTCGTTGGAGGGGAAGGTTTACTTTGTCAAATACTGACTTAACGTGAGGCTCCTTTCAAATCGCCTTAAAGTAGGAGTCACAAAACTTGCAGCGTTCATCACTCTTTTGGTTTTTATAAATGGAAGAGGTTGCCAGTGGGTTTAACCTCAGCCCCGGGAACATTATAAAATATGATGGAACTGAGCAAAGAAAGACTTTTATACGAGTTAGCTTTAATATATTTTGACGCGTAATCATTTTCGGGAGGTCGCGTAATCATAATGAAGTATTTGGCCATTTATGAGTGAGACTAGGTAGCAAGTAGACAAAAAAGAGAAAAGGGCAAAAGTATGTAATAATTTTGATTTTTTTTCGAAACAAAATTATATCCAAAGTCATGAAAAACATTAATTACAAAATGAAATTTTTAAATGGTCGTTTATTCATCCAGAGTAAATCATCCAAAGTTTTTCGAAGAACATATATTACGACTTGAACTTGTGCTTTGTCGTATAAAAGAAGCCCGTCTGAAAATCAAAGGTTCAAATTGCCCCTTCCTTCAAAAACGGATTCATTTCCTAGGAAGTTGATCCGCAAAGGTAGCTGCAGTAGCTAAATTGAAACCTCCAGCTAATTTGAAAGAACTCCACGCAATTCTTTTACTGGTCGGGTTTTTTGGCAATCCATAGCAGATTTTGTTAAAATTGCGGAACCACTGCACCGTTTGTCGAACAAATCTAAAAAATTTGTTTAGTCTAGAGCATGCGGTGAAGTTAAAACTGCAGGAAGCAACCATTTTGGGTTTTCCAAAAGATATAGGCCCTTACACGTTGACAACAGATGCTTCCCTAATTGAAATTACAGCAATCATTACCCAGAAGCGGAACTGGGATGACAGAGTATTTGCTTATGCCAATAAAACTATGCATAAGTGTCAACGAAACTACTCAACATTTAAGAGACAATTGTATGCCATTGTTCATTTCACACACTACTTCCGGAAATATTTATTGGGAAGAAAATAAACCATTGATACAAATCATCGTGCTCTTACGTGGTTTTACAGCTTGGGACAAAACTGGGACAATTTCATTTCGAATTCCATCATCAGTCTGGGAAGAAAATACCTCATGCGGATTGTCTAACAAGAGTGCCAGCGGTTGAGGGTTCATCTAATGTGGAGGAAAATTTTCACCTACCAGTCGAACAGCCCACACAAAACAGCTAGTCCGATGTTGTTGAAAATCAGAGAGAGGAGCATCGAAATCTTCAGCAGTGAGAAATAAAGGAAGTGTTGCTGTGGGTGGAACAAAAGAAGAGACCTGAAAGGAGAAAAATGATTGGGGCTTCAAAAACAACACGGAGGGTCTAGACAGATTTTCGAAGCTTGTATATCACCTAATGGCTGCTTAGGTAACAAACAAGAATTCTGCAAAGACAACTAATGAGTCCAGAAAATTGTTGTACACCGGTCATACATGGATGTCATTCTACCTCTCTTACTTGAAACCATGGGGCACCAAGGTGCTCAATAGACCATTGAAAGAGTTCAAGAACGATTTTACTGGGATGGAATGAAACGAGATATGTGCTCAATGAAGCAAAAACAGCAACAGACTCACAGGCACCGACTAGCAGTGTGGAAACAGAGCCACCCTTTTTGGCAGTTTGCGTTCGAGATTAAGGGAACCTTACCCGAAAGCGAGTGTTTCAAATATATTTAACTCATAGAAGATAAGTTCTCAAAATTGTACGAAGCAGTTCCTATGCAACATCAAGAAGCAAAAACAGTCGCAAAACTTTTTGGGGACCGTTGGGTTTCACGACTTGGGTCACAAACTTGCATAGTGACAAGGGTACCAATTTTATGTCAAATCATTTCAAAAATATGTGCAAAGAATTGGGAATGGATGGCAACTGTACAACAGCGTATCACCTTCAAGGAAAAGCAATGATTGGACGAAAAAATTGAACGATTGAGGAGAGGTTAGCAAATTATATAGGAGAACACCACAACACCTGGAGTAAAATTCTTTAAAAGATAATGATGACATATTGTAGTTCTGTTTGAACAGAAACAAAATACCGTCTATATTTTGTTCTGTTTGGTGCTCATTCTGTGTTACCTATTGATTGCATGTACGACACACTACAAAGTCAAGTCTTCGCAATCCGAAGTGATTACGTTGGTAACCTGAAAACAGAACTGTAGTTTTGTCATGAACTATTACGATCAATTATGGAGGTAGAGCAGGAGAGACAAAAACCTACTATGGTTGAAAACAGTTTGGACCGAAATATTAGTTTGGACCTGGTCTTGATGTTTAATCCAAACAGGGCAAACAAAAAAGTTCAAATCGATCTACAGTGATTTTTTGTTATGCGAGATATAGTAAACGATTTACGTTTTAACATTGAAGAGGTGAAAACTCAAAAAAGCAAAAATTGCATAACAACAGACTCAAGAAAATCAAAATTCGCCAAAAAAAGTCAAAATCAAACCAAAAAACCTGAAAGACCAGCTAGCGTTGAGAGCGATGACGGTTCGAGCAACAGGATACTGGAGTATGGGACGAGGAAACAAAAACAGAAAAACTCGAAGTGGAACCTTAGTTGACCAAGAGATGGGACAATCTGATGAAAGTTTGTTGAAGCCCAAATCTGAAGTCGAGACAATGATGGATATAAATACAGGAGCAGAATGTAGTAATAGCAGAGCACATCCAACCAATACCAACAAAACAAAGCTAAGCAATACTTCGAAGGAGACGTCTAGAGAATCAAAAATTGCGACAAAAGAACAAAGCAGCAGTACAACCAAAACTCAGAGTGAAATGTCAAAGTAGCTCAAGAAGGGATACACGAAGCTTCAGTAGACAAGAAAGTTAAGAAAATACCCCGACTGGAAATCAGGTTGAGGAGGAGCAACAGTCGGTCCACTTACCCGTGAATCTTGAAGTAAAATGCTACAAGGGATACTGGTGAACTTACCGGGATTCGTAGATGAAGGTTTTAAGTTTGAAACCAGGCTAATGAAGAAATTGCAAAAGTCGGAAACAGAAACTGAAATAAAAACAAAAAGAGCCTGCGCCTT
This sequence comes from Convolutriloba macropyga, assembly GCF_964194025.1. Taxonomy (NCBI): domain Eukaryota; kingdom Metazoa; phylum Xenacoelomorpha; order Acoela; family Convolutidae; genus Convolutriloba; species Convolutriloba macropyga. Next base: position 34,952,835 of record NC_134474.1, on the reverse strand, counting down.
TATGAAGGGCGAAAGCAATGAAGGTATAAAAATTGCCTATCCAATGGCTTGACAAGCCCCCTGAAAAAATATCGTTAACGCAGTTATTAACGCATAAGTAGCACTTGAAAAATTATCGCTAAAAGGTTACAAACAGAATCGGGCTCAAATTTTATGTTCGTAGACACATTTGGAAATAAACAAATTTTTCCTTGGAGAAGAGATATTTTTGAGATTGATTATATCCAATACATAGTCCGAACTGGAAATAAAACAGAACTGTTCAACCTAACTGAATTGTCGAATCAAAACACAGCAGAGTTGATTGCTGTGGGTGATCATCACTATGTGATAGGCGAGACCATTGAAAATTTGTCGTAAAAGTTCTGAGTGAAGAAGCCAAAAAACTATTTAATGGTTAAAAAAACTAACCATCAAAATGTCTACTGTTATCAATTCAGCTCAGATATAAAGTTTCCGGAAACAATATACAGTGTAACTACTCAAGATGTCAGAAAAAGTTGTTTAGATGCGTTGTTTGTTCTTGAATTTAAAAGTTTACATGCAAATGTCGACGAACTCGTGAAATAGAGATGAAGGATGAATCAAATTTATTGGCAAAACCTACAAGCTCTAATGGGGAACGGTGATTCTCACTCTCTTTTTATAAGTAAAGGGGGAGTCCTAGGGCTGCATGCAGAGTCAGCAGTTGCAATATTTTATTTAAATCACATTGCAAAAGTTATAGTCGAATTAACTACTCTAAACCATTGTACTGAGGAAGTACCAATAATCGTGATACAAAATGATAGTCAAAGCTACGTGCGCTGTTTGATCCCAATATCCAAATTTTCTATAGAAATTACACGCTTCACAAGCGCATTCCTCCGTTTCCTCATGTGTTTCAACTAAGTAATGGTTCTTGGATGGCATTTGGACAGAATCTGACAATAGTAGCAACACCAAAAATTTTGTTTTACTTGAACAATCAAAAAAGGAAATTCTCCCTTTTTAAGGAAGTGGTTGCTGGTTTAATTACAGAGAAACAACAACAAGTAAGTCGACTATCACAAATGTACAGGCATAGTCGAAGAACAATAACAAAAATAGAGGTTTTCCTGAGCCCAAGAGGAAATTATACACACGATCAACTCTTAGCTTTTAACAGATACACAAGTGATATGAATTGGCATGAAGTTCCTCGGATTAAACCGATAGGCAAAATTTTTTGGCACATAGTGAGAGAATTGACTTTAAATCTATTGACATTTTTTGAATTGCTCAAATTCTAGTTTTTCATACGAACAATTTCCTCAACTACCTTATTGTTTGAAGGCGTTCAACCGAAAGTACCAATACAGCCGATTAACCCTTTAGTTGACTTAATTATATAACCATTCTGAAAAATCAACGATTGCAACAAAAACAAGTCTTAAAAAAATTGTTGAAACAAAAGTAAACGAGTTGTCGGCTATCGACAAAGCGGCACTTGAGCCGGGGGCTGTTAGCCAAGAAAAAAACTACTTTTTTCAGCTGGAAAATTTTGCAACGTCAAAGGAATTTCTGGAATGATGTTAGTCTATGTTATGTCTAATACATGTTTTTTTTAGGAAACATCATCGAAACAGAAAGGGGATAGTATGTGTGTTATCTGCCACAAATGTACAAAGTTAAAGCAGTTGTCTAACGCTTAGTTTATAGAATCTGCGGGGTGAAAAATCGCTTGAGAACGCTGTTCGTCTTGGATTAAAACTATCTTACAACATTAACCTTAAGACCAAAAATTACAATTCAGGAATGGAATCGGACGAGGTTCCGGGTAGAAAACAACAGAAAGCTGGGAGTTGCTTCTCTACAAATACAGGAGCAACTTAAAAATGTTCAACACGAGAACAATGTGCTAAAAGGGCAAGTTGATGATTTAAAGCAACAACTAGTCGTTGCTGGAGAGCAACGGTAGCTTTTTGCGCTAAATATAATGCTGATAACAGTCTAAATTAATTGAAATGCCTAATAAAGCAAATGCGAGTCTGCCCCAACTGAGTCAGAGGTTTTGTCTTCGACACAGAAAAGTTTAATTTAGTGACTCAAATGAAATGATGTGTGCTCTTGGACGAAAGAGCGCGAAAAATATATGAGACTCACGAATGGAAGTTGGCGGCAGAGTTTCTATGTTATTAATGAGTGGATTTTTACGCTTTTAGAGGGAAGGGCAGTGTAGTGACCCTAAAAAATTCCCTATGCATGCTCACAAATTTTTTCACCGGAAGTTTTCGAAAATTACAATTTAAAAAAAACACTTGAAAGTCACAGCTAAACGAACTGATTTATGGCTTATTATTTATGACAGTAAATTTAATCACTTGTCATAAGAACTTATGGCCCTATTATCAGAACCCATATGTCAGAAAATAATTATGATGCACAAACGTTATCGTTGAGGACCAAGCACTTTGTTTGGACAAGACAAACAGAACAAGGTCTCTGGGAACTAATTATCTTGGTAGAAGCAAATACAGATAATACCAGGGGCCAAAATGTAAAAATTGAGTATCAAAGCTCATAATAATTTTTAAACCCATTTCAGAGAATGACTTCCCTACTCTTCACTTTTGCTAAATTAATTTGTTATAATCTTTCTTTGGGCTGAGTTTAACTTGTATTTTCTGATTTCAAATAGTTGCAACCTTTCGAGATTTTCCAAAGGATTTGGAATAGAACCCAGTTATTTCCACGGGATTCTATAGTACGAACCAAAAAGAATTTGCGACCGGTGGTTCGGTGGGCAAGCATTGCTGTTTCGCCCCGACAACCGATCCGTGAAATTCGGATTATATCCCACACTGCATACGAGGAGTGGCCATGAACAGCAGTCTACAGTTGCGATTAATCTGATACATGGCTATCTAAACCTTAGTTTAAGTGAGATTTTGGTAAACTATTGCACAGAAGGGGGATTCTCTGCAATGAAAGCGTCCAGTCTACCCTCCAATGACAGCGTATCATAAATTTTTGGTCTTTTCCGTTTGTGCCATCCGTACTCTATGCGCCTCCAGATTACATTGTACGTGCAATACATAGTAAATCATGTAAAAACACTGCATGCGCGTCTGTGAGGAGCAAATAATACGGGGCAACTAAGTTTGGGGGGCACAAACGGAAGATCCATTTTTTAGCTTTGCTTTAAATAGCAGTGATTGCTGCTATCACGTTGCAGATTGTCGGCATTGAATTTTACATCTAAAGCACTTTTTTTAATTCATCAATGAAAAACTTGAACAACATCGCTTATCTGCCGACCTAACCCCCCCCCCCCCCCCCTCAGGACTGATTGTAATGTTGTTGAGATGTTCAGCCATGTAGACCTAACCCATATTAGTTAGGTAGATGGTGACAGATTCCGATAGATAACATCGGCCATTCCGTTGACCATTCTGCCATTCAGTGCTTACTATAAGAAGAAGATTGAATTAACCAAAAGATCACAGTGTCGAAGATTTTTTACAGTCATAAAAACAAACCTTAAATTTAATCGTCTTTTGAGTTTTGTAAAGGTGTCAAGTTTCAAAAATGACTATAGCGAATATGATCGGTTGATAAGAATTCTTTCGCAAAATCTACACATATACAGAACAAAATTCATTGTTCCATACAACAAAATTATTTTGCAGTCGATTTGCATAGAACTTGGCATTTATTCTCCTGTATTTTTGCGGGCAGTCTTCTAATCTGCCCGTCGAAACACAGGGGAATAAATGCCAAGTTCAGTGCTTACTTGATGTCATTTTGCCAATTTTCGAAAAATTTTCTTAGGTTGCTATTTCGGATTTTTCGAAAAAGGGCAATCATTTTGTAACGTGTCCTTTCAAATTCGAAGTTTAGATAC